>NW_021635040.1:120000-720000 GCF_004799145.2 Neltuma alba
CCAATGTAGTGGTTGATGCCTTGAGCAGAAAAGTGGTGCAGGTAGCCACCCTCATGATCAAAGAGGGTGATCTGTTAGAAGATATAAGGGATTGGGGTCCTATTTATCATATGCAGTTAACGGCAAATGATGTGGCTAATGAGCCATTAGTGCAGAATACAACTGTTGATATTATAAAACAAATTAAAGAAGCTCAAAGAGGGGATCCTTTAGCAAAGACCCTTTGAGCTAAAGTCTTGAGCAACGAGACAAGAGATTTTGAGATCTCAACAGAGGGAGTAATAAAATTCAGAGGAAGATCGTATGTCCCTCCCGTAGATGATCTCAAGAAGCAGATTCTAGATGAGACATATAAAAGCAAATATACGATTCATCCAAGAATGACCAAGATGTATCAAGACATTAAGTCATTGTTTTGGTGGCCTGGTATGAAACGAGATGTCACTGAGTACGTGACAAAGTGCCTTACGTGTCAAAAAGTAAAGACAGAACACCAGAAGCCGTCAGGATCTTTAGAACCCCTTAATATTCCTGAATGGAAATGGGATAGTATCTCTATGGACTTCATAGTAGGACTACCACATACGTCGTCAGGATACAATGCAATATGGGTCATAGTTGACAGACTAATGAAGTCGGCTCATTTCCTGGCTATTAAAGTTAAATATTTGCCAGAAAAGTTAGCAAGGTTGTACATTAAAGAGATCGTAAGATTACATGGGGTTCCAGAGTACATTGTGTCAGACAGGGATCTAAGATTCATGTCGAGATTCTGGAAGACAGTGCAAGAAGCCATGGGCACGGTACTGAGTTTCAGTACAACTTACCATCCGTAAACGGACAGACAAACAGAACAAACGGTATTGAGAGCGTGCATTTTGGATTTCAAAGGGAGCTGGGATGAATATTTGCCTTTGGCAGAATTTGCGTACAACAACAGTTACCATTCCAGTATCCAAATGGCACCATATGAGGCATTTTATGGAAGAAAGTGTAGATCCCTGCTTTGTTGGACAGAACTAGGAGAGAGAAAAGTTTGGGGTCCAGATATAGTGGATCGTACCTCTGAACAGATTAAACAAATCAAACAGAGGTTACTCACAGCTCAAAGCAGACAGAAGAGTTACGCTGATAGTAGGAGAAAGCCGTTAGAGTTTGAGGTTGGGGACGATGTATTCCTAAAAGTATCTCTAACTATTGGAGTAGGACAATCTATTAAGGCAAGAAAGTTGACACCTAAATACGTGGGACTATTCCAACTACTCTTAAAAGTAGGACCTGTAGCCTATCGATTGGCCTTACCCCCGAATTTAAGTTAGTTGCACAATGTCTTCCATGTTTCCTAGTTAAAGAAATACAATCCGGATCCAGAACATGTGCTAAAATATGATCAGATTGAGCTAAAGAACAATCTGACATTTGAAGTAAGACCAGAACGCATAGTGGACTGGAAAGTCAAAAGCTGAGTAACAAGGGAATTCCTTTAGTCAAAGTGATTTAGAAAGATCTAAATCAAGAAGAGGCCACGTGGGAAAAGAAGACAAGATGAGGAGCAAGTATCCAGAGCTCTTCACTTAAGGTATGTGTTAAAATTTCGAGAACGAAATTTATTTTAGGGGGGAGAAATGTCACACCCTGATAATTTTATCCTAATTGATGAATGATTTGAGACTGACTAAGGTCAAGTAGTATAGTAGACTGGTAGAGGATCCAGGCTATGAGGAAAAATCAGGATAGAGACATAACGGTCATTTTTGAAAAGATCGGTCAAGAAAAGGCAGTATTGGAAATAATGTCCGAAATTCCTAAAAATTCCCAGAAAATCATGGAAAATAGAAAGGAGGGTACAAAATAATGTTTGAGGCTCAGAAGGTGAATATAGGATAAAAAATAATTTATTAGGGAATTATTTGTAATTATTGGAATTTTTGGTTAATTAAGGAAAATTAGCCAATTTCCATTATTTAAAATATATGGAGGCCTCAAAAATTCAAGAAAAAATAGGGATAAATTATGTGACATATTATCCTAATTTATAAAATTACTTCCCACCTTTGGAAGTACAGAGGTTAGCTTAAAGAATATTTATTACCGAATTATTATCAGTAGAATATTGATTTTTGACGGAATAAAATTTAGAAAATTATAGAGCGAGGTAAAATTTGAGAAAAATCATGGAATATCCTTGGAATGAGAGGAATTTAAGGAGGTGTTGAAATCAAAATTTTGTGATAGTAAATTGGACAGGATTGTTGGAAAATTGGACCGAAAATACACAAATAATTAGTGGATTGCATTGAATATTAGATGAGTCATTTTTCTCCCAATTTTTAGAGTAATAATTTGGCCAAAATAAGGGGGAAGGACAAGGTTAGAATTTTCCAAATTGTTCAAGGGCATAAAGGGAAATAAGAGACAGAACATTAAAAAAATATTTTTCTACCACATGAAAATCACATGGTGAATAGGTGTCCTTCCATGTGTCATGATCTCAAGGCTTGTGCTCTAAGATTTGTCCATGTGTAAAGTGAAAAAAAATGGACGGCCGAGATCGCATCTTTTTCTCCAAGGGCATTCTTGGTATTTTGAAAAATTCAAGCCTATAAATACCCCCTCACCCTTCATAATTTCAGCCAAGATGGTTTCCTAGAGAGGGAATGTTTTGCTCTTAAGTTCTAGGAGAGGGAAAGAAAGAAAGAAGAGAGAGAAAGGGAGAAAGCAAGGTTAAACGCCTCTAATCGCCGATTAAGAGCTAATTAAGGTATGTTTACCTCCCTAAGTGTTAATTATTTTTAGTTAATGATTTATTTGAGGAAGATTAGGATTAATTACCTTGATTAATTATGGTTTAGTGATAGCTAAGATTAATCATGTTATTTGATTAAAGATTAATAAGTAAGTAAGGTTAGTTACCTTGATTAATTAATGACTAGTGATTAGTTATGTCAATTAAAGGATGATTAAGGAATGATTAAGGGTTAATCATGTTGATTAGAGAATGATTAATGGTTAATCCATAAGGGATTAGTGACTTAATCTTAGAGGATTATGTTGTATTAATGACTATGTGACTTGAGGACCTTAATTAAATATTAGATTAAGGATTAAGGGTTAGTGATTAACCAAGAAGGCATGATTAATCATGGATTAAGGAAGAATTCCAAGACCTTAATTGAGGATTAAGGCTTGGTCAAACCAAAGTCAAAGGATTAGGAAAGGTATACAGAAGTTATAAATTGAAAGGCACAAGGATAGTATTATATTGAGAAAGAATTGTATACTGGATATGGAATTTTGTAACATCCCGATTTTTAGGCCTAGAAGAATCAGAAATAGCCTGAATGAGATAGGCTACCAGACCCCTTTTTAGTAGAGGTCTTAAAGATGAGAAAGGAAGCTAAAGCAGTTTTAGGGACTAAACTGTAAAGTGAAGGTTTTAAGGGGCTAAAGGGTAATCAAAGTTAGAGGCTCCAGTAAAGTCTCAAAGGCCCAGAAAGAGAAAAGAGGCTAGATGCAAACCAAAGGTTAAGTTAGAAGCCTCAAAGAGATTGTTTTATGAGGTTGAGTCTAAGCAGGGGTAAAACCGTAAATTCAGAAAGTTACGGCCATCAGGGGTAAAAATGGAAAGTACTTAGAAAATTCTAAGAAAATCTCAGAAAATGGGAAATAATATTCTAAGGCTCTTTTGTGAAGAGACATGACGAAAATACCCCTGAGGTAACTTAAAAGGAATTTATAAGTTTATGGCTCAATTTGAGATATAGAGGTAGATTTAATTGTTTGAGTCATAAGGAAACCTCAGAAAATTATGGTAAAATGGGAATGTATGATCTAAGAGACTGTAGAAAATTATAAAATTAGTCTCATCCCCAGAAGACCAGCAAAATGGCTTTAAGAATACTTAAAAGCCAGTTGTGCAGAAAAAGGGCATTTTAAAGAATGATTTTTAAGTGGGGCTACAGGTTGAGTTATGACCTGAGAAAATTCACAGATTTTTTCTAGAATATGAGGAATTTTATGATATTTTTGGATGAATTTTTGGAGCTCTGGATTGAATAAAATGCTCCAGTCAAATATTAAATAATTTTGTCCCCTAAATAGGAGACAAAACCAAAGAAAATATCTAAGAGCCATCATGACAATGCTGAGTCAGCATGTTGAGTCATCAAGCGTAATCATGACACCGACGAGTCATCATGCTGAGTCATCAAGCGTAATCATGACACCGACGAGTCATCATGCTGAGTCACCAGAAGATATTTATGGACAGCATAAAAATCAGAACGCAGTATGGGAATATTTTAGACAGTCTCTTGTCTACCCGTTATAGTGAAATCTCTACTGCATGACTCAGTAAGGTTAAGTAGCCTGTCAGTAGAGCTAATTATTTTTCCCTCTACTCCTCTAAGGTGGCACCATATATGTACTTATTAAGATGAGAAAATAGTGTCAGAACATGTCCTGGTGGTACAGGGTAAGTCAAGACCCGAAAAGTATCTGATACGGTGCAAGATTGGCTTGATAGGTGGAGAAATAATTAAGAAAATATTTTTGCACGAATTTTCCATTTATTTTCTCCCTATTTTAATGCCATAAATGATGAAAGGACATGAAAGTGACAAGTGTACGGTTAGATGAGAAAAAGAAAATATTACGTGTACGGCTAGATAGAAGACACGTGTACGGTCGGATGCAAGACACGTGTGCGGTCGGATTAAAGACATGTAGCTTGATGATGTAAGCATGATGTCATCATGATGAGGTAAGCATGATGTCATAGGACACTTGTCACCGTAAGATCAAAAGAGAAAATGGACGGTTCAGATCGAGCCACGTATTTTTAAGATCAACGGTCCAGATTCAGTCTGCTTTTCTATAAATACCCCCTCCCCTCCTTACCATTTCGTCCAAGCATAAGGAATCCATGGGGAAGCTCTTGCAAAATGGTTTCTAGAGAGAGAAAGAAGAGGGAGAAAGAAAGGCTAAGTGGTTCCAAGCCAGATCAAGCTCTAAAACAAGGTAGTGATGGTTATAGCACCTGATTTTATGCCTATTTCGGATTAGTTACTGTGGGTATCTAATTCTGAAATTTTGCATGCTTAAGGTACACTCTGTGAGCTTTAAATCCATAGGTAGAACACTTCATTTGATTATGTGTACGATTTATGGTGATTTTTCAAAGTTAGGGTTTGAAATCTGGAAACAGTGTTGAACTTTTGGAAGAGTTTCGATTTCCGTACAGTTCCGGTACTGTTCGGTGTAGAATTGGTTCCTGAAACTATTTTTCCCTTAAATTTAACTTAAGGAGCTTTCAGTGAGACTTGGAACCACTCAATTTGGATTTTTCTAGAATTAATTATGAATTTTCAAAGTTGAGCAAAAATTCTGGAAATTCTGCGTGAACAATACCCGTGAACCAAAATTTTCAGATTTGGTATTCTTGAATCTAAGGCCATCTAAAGTGGTCTTAATTGACAAGAAATGGATCTTAAGGATGAAAAATGATAAGATTTATATTATAAAAGTTAGAAAGAAAATCCTAAGACTAAGAGAAAGGGTTGAGGTTCAAGAAAGCTAGTCTTGAACTTTATGTCATCTAATGGTCCTAATGGATTGTGTGATCATTATGGTTATGTTTAGGACCTTTGGAACATCCAAGAGGATGTTTGGTGATGTTGAACAAATGCCCACATGGTTGGAAAGTCAAGGGAGTTAAAGGAAAAGTGAGAGGAAAGCTTGAGGTGCAAGGTAGTGAACTTACCTATACTGTGTGCTTGATATGTATGCTTGCATGATGTGATTGTGTTGCCATGATGTGACTAAGCTATGATGAAATGTTTGCAAAGTTATGTATGCAAGTTTATGTTATGTTTTGCCTTGGCAATATGTTATGGAAGCATAAAATGCTTTAGCTTACTTTCCATGGCATTCATGTGTTAATGTTATAACATGTCATGCATGTGCATTATGTCTTGCATACTTATGGGTAGTGTTTGCTACTGAGATTCCCCCGAATCTCACCCCTCCCTAACCAACCATTTAGGTCAATCAATGATGGGCAATAATGGCATGAGAAGCAAGGAGAAGTAAGCGGAGAATTATTCTTGTTAATGGATGAGACTGTTGATAAATGTATAATTCTACTATTTTGTGAACTATGTTATGGATGCCAATGATGCCATGTATTTAATTATAATATTTATGGCATGAATGAAAGTGTATAAGCATGAACGGGAAAGAGTAAGGCCATGTTATGTATGCCAAAGAAATAAAAAGAATTAAAGAGATGTTAAGGGATAAAACGTAAGTCCTGGAGCAGTGGGTTTGTAGCTCCAGTTTGACCTATCAAACAAGTGAGTTAGGTCATAAGATTTGGCAACCAAAGAGATCTAATGTTTCTCTTTAAAATGAGGGGTAGTTTACCCGATTTCGATAACCGAGCAGAAAGTTATGCCTTTCCAAAGTTAGGCAAAAATACAGTAAAATCCGAAAATGACCAAATGAACAGTAACTTTTTCAAAAGAAATTGAGCTCGAATTTCAAGGCAATCAGTTTAGAAACTATTTTTCCTCAAAATTTTATCCAAAGAGCTTTCTGTAGAACTTGGAATCACTCAATTTTAATTTTTTTATAATTAGTTACGAATTTTCGAAGTTTGTCACATTTTAAGGTGACAATGAATAGTAACCTGTAAATGAAAATTTTCAAACTTGATTTTTCATTAATTGTAGCCTTCAAAAGTGATTCCAAAGGCTTTCGCAAGGAAAGTTAATTGATTTAAACATGAGGTGTTACAAATTTACCATGCCCTTACTATATGGTTGATAGGCAATTTTCTGGAAACCTAGGCGGACCTCAAGCAAGGAAAACAAGGAGGAAACATTGAGCGTGGAACCGAGGTAGCATGAACTTACAATTATTTTGTTGACTTGCATTTGGTGTTTCTGCTATGTGTGTTTATGTGCCATGAGAATGTTTATGCACTGATGATGTGAACTCCTTAAAATGTATGCCTTGGTTCTTGCATGATTGAGTTTTGACTGGAATGATTATATGCTCCATGATGATGACATGGATACGGAATGGTTATGGCATGGCATAATGACTAGCAATGTTATTTTACTGCACGTAGCATGACATCTTATGCATGTTTACTTGACGGTTATATGTTCAATGCTACTAAGATTTCTATGAAATCTCATTCCTCCTATAACATGATATCCTAGGTGCCATTACCTCCAAGGAGAAGGGAAAAGAAGTAATCATGGCTTGAGGAAATTATGATATATGTATTGTATTATATGGATTTAAACCTTTCTTTTCCAAGCCATGTAAGCATATTCTGAGCATGAACACATGACATGATAACCTTTTTGGATGTATTTTAATGGTAGAGTAGCTTTATATGCAAGTATGGTCTGCTTATGGCGAAAAAGGAAATGGTGCTAGAATTAGTGAAAAGGGGGGATAAAAAATGGTCTAAAGTTGACCAAATTTTGACCAATCAATACCCTATTCAAATGGTTGAATTTTCCCCTGAACTTTGGCATGCAAATAGATCTTATTTTTCCCTTTAAAATGAGTGGTAAAGCGTCAAAATTGGAGCTCTGTGCAAGAAGTTATGCCTTTCCGAATTTAGGTAAAAATCCTGAAAAATAGAAAAACGACCAAATGAACAGTACTTTTTGAAATTAAAATTGGATGCGTTTCTGATTAAATTGGAACCTAAGGTCATTTTTCCTTAATAGATGATGTTAAGAGCTTCGAGTGAGACTTGGAATGACCTTGTTTCAGTTTTTCTAGAATTAGTTGTGATTTTTCAAAGTTATGCCAATTTGAAGGTTACAGTGAATAGTAATGCGGGAGAAGAAATTTTCAAACTCAGATTTTTCAACCCAGTAACCTGTAAATGCGCTTCCGAATATCTTAACTTTGCATAATATAAGGATGCAAACTTAAGGTGTTACAACTACTTTACCTCATACATGTAGCACTCTAACATGCAATAGCCAAGGCACATAAAGCAAAGAGTATAGCTACACAATCACCATCATCATCATTTAGTTCAACCATATAATAGCACATGAAATTGCATAGCAATCAATGCAACACTCAACATTAAGGTCAATTAAATCTTACTACCTTGATCCAATGCTCTTTGATTTTCTTGTTCTTCTTTCTTGCTTCCACAAGTGTCAAACCCTAACATGGCAATCCACAAAAGGGACAGCAAGAATCATCATCCATTCCACATAAAAATCAACAACATAACTCAAGGACAACCTTTGTCCCTTAAAGCTTTCCCCTTTGTTCTTTAAATTTTAGAGTTTGTTTCTTTAAACCCTAAAAATTCCCTCTTGACTCATTCCTACATGATTTTTCATGTAGATTTCAAATATCTACTTGGATTTAACAAAATAAAATCCCTTCTTCTAGTTTCAGCTTGGCTGAACCAAAAGGGTTTATTATCCAAAAATTACAACTTTGATTCTATGGCTTCCAACAATTGTTCTTTAGGTTTATCCTACACTATTTTCCATTTTGAACATAATGGAAGTCTCAAAGCTTTGAAAAACACATCCTAGGGTCCAGTTTTAGTCTTGGCTGAACAGTACCATTTAAGAAGCATCAAAGAAATCTCTTCAAGTCAACATCCAATCACTTGAAACCATCTTAGATCATAGTGTGCTAACTATGTTTTGCAACAAAACCTCCCTCCCTTAACATTAACCAATTTGGCCAGCACCAAACAAAGAGGAAAACCAGAAATTTCAACCATCAAACTCAAGAGAATTAAGCAAGGAATGTCATAGAATCATCTACTAACCTTAACTCCAAGCTTACTTGATCCAAAGTGGTTGATTCTTCCTTGTTTCCACCTCAAGCTCTCTCTTTTTTCCTCTCTTCTTGCCTTGGCTGAATCATATTCAGAAAATAGGGGAGGAGGAGCTCATTAATGTGTACAAAGTATCCCACCAACCAACATTAATGATTTGCCAAGTGTCATATGCTTACTTAATCTTAATCCTCTCTCTTAATTAACTTAATGCCAAATGAAATTAATTTCAAAAGTCACGATCCTCTCCATTGGTGGCTTGACACTTGGAAAGCTTTAATTACCATCCATTAGAGGCTTGACAAGTGGCAACTTGTGGGCCAAGTAAAGTGCAAGACTCTAGTCTTTACTTTACCGGTGCACTTTTACTCTAGGTTTAACTTCTTTTCTATAATTACAGTGCTCTGGCCTCTGTAATTATTTTCTGTCAGATTCATAATTTATTCTCCTCATTTTTATCTTCCCAAATTTTCCCCTTTGTCTTAAATTTAATTTACCAGTAATTAAATAAAAGGGAAAACTAATTTTCTTCTCTTTAGTGATTTTTACACTTTTTAAAGGAATTGGGAAAAATCTTGGATATTTGAGGATCTTCTTTTAATTCCATAATCTCTTATAATTCCTTGAGATATCATTAAAATTTTCTTGGGATTTTATTCTCCTTCTAAATATTTATTTAGAATTTTCCAAATAAAAGGCCTTAAACTAGCTTAAATCGCCCTTAAATTCCTTTGTAATTTCTCTAAGGGTAATTTGGTCATAAAAATAATTTTATAATCCCATATAATTCTCAAGGAACATTGTCCTTATTTTTTTAAAATTTTTTTAGGCTTGGAAATATTTTTTCTATAATTATTCTTGACCAATTTTCGTTAATTAGTCAAACTTTTCATAATTGGCCTAGAAAACTATAATAATTATTTTCCACTAAAATTCCTCTATTTCTCCTGGTCATTTTTTACCCTTAATTATTTAGAAACATCCCTATTCCTAAATGTCATATTACTGGATGTGGCAAACAATACCATATTAATCATGCTAGATAAATGCTAATGCACTACAGGCAACTTGTTTATTCTCTTTTTAATTAGTGACATATTAGCATGCTCAAAGCTAAATTCTTGATACATGGCCATGGAGACATAATCTACTCATCATGAATAGCAATTACAACAGCTAAAACATGTCACATTAACATTCAAATAGCATGTACACAGCAACACACAAGCATACAACATCAAGCAATGACAATAGGTAAGTTCACTACTTTGTACCTTAAGCTTTCCTCTTACTTTTCCTTTGACTCCCTTGACTTTCCAACCATGTGGGTATTTGGTTAACATTATCAAATATCCTCTTGGATGTTTCAAGTTCTTAAACATAGTCATAATGATCATACAATCTATTAAGACCAAGAGATTACATAAGATTCAAGACTATCTCTCTTGAACTTAACCTCTTTCCCTTGGTTTTAGGATTTTCTTTCTAACTTTTCTAATATAAATCTCATCATTTTCCATCTTTAAGATCCATTTCTTGTCAATTAGGACCACTTTAGATGGCCTTAGATTCAAGAAGATCAAATCTGAAAATTTTGCTTCGCGGATACTGTTCATGCAGAAAATCCAGAATTTCCGCTCAACTTTGAAAACTCATAATTAATTCTAGAAAAATCAAAACTGAGTGATTCCAAGTCTTACTGAAATCTCCTTCAGTTCTCTTTAAATAAAAAATAGTTTTAAGAACCAATTCTACTCTGAATAGTACCAGAATTGTACGGAATTTGACACTCTTCCAAAGGTTAAACATTGTTTCCAGATTTCAAACCCTAACTTTGAAAAATTACCATAAATTGTACACATATCCAAATGAAGTGTTCTACCCATGGATTCAAAGCTTACAGAGTATAATTTAATCATGCCAAATTTTAGAATTAGATACAAAGAGTAACTTATTTGAAATAGATATCAAATCAGATGCTACAACCATCACATACCTTGATCTTGAAGCTTGAATCTTGTTCCATCTTTTTGGCCTTCACCCCTACTTTTTTTCCTCTAAATTTTGATAGATTTTCCCCTCTTAAACTCATGTTGTCCAAAAATATGAAGGGGGAGAGGCTCTATTTATAGCCAAAAATTTGGCTTGAATGGACTAAAATGCCCTTGGTGGCTAATGGAAAGAGTAAGGGCAATTTTGGAACTCTAAGTTGACTTTTACATCATCATTGCATCATCTTCTTGCATCATCCTTATCTCATTCTTCTAGAAGATGCCAAGTTTCACAAATGTGGTGGAGGAGAAGGGAGATTAAATCCTAGCCATTGGATCAAAACTTAATCCTTAAATTTCCACTAAATTTACTTGGCCCACATTTCTCTGACTTTCTTTATGGCCTTTCGGAGCTCAGAAAATTTTTCTGTCTACTCTATAAATTCCCTTTAATTCTAGAGAGTATCTATGAATTTTCTTAGGCCATAACACTTCCTTTAAGCCTTGCATAAAAATTCATTTACTAAAATACCCTTTTAATAACATAACCGGCTTTATATTTTATTAAAGCCACTCCACTGACCTTTTGGTTGCGGGACTAATTTTATAAATTAGTACTACCTTTCAACCATTTAATCTCATTTTTGCGTACATTTTTGAGGTCTCTTGCTATGTCAAATAATTACCTCAAACAGTATACTTTTTAGCGGCCATAACCTCATAAATTCCATTTAAGTTACCTCAGCGGTATTTTTGTCATTTCTCTTCACAAAAGAGTCTTAGAATATTATTTCCCATTTTCCAAGATTTTCTTGGAATTCTCTGTATACTCTTTCATTTTTACCCCTGTTGGTCATAACTTTCTGAATTTACGATTTAGTCCCTACTTGGACTTAACTTCATACAATCCTCTCTTTGAGGTTTCTAACTTAACCCTTGGCCTATTTTTACTCTCTTTTCTCTTTATGGGCCCTTAGGACTTTACTGGAGACTCTAGCCTTTGATTATACTTGAGCCCTAAAAACTTTTATTTTGCAATTTAGTTCCTGAAACTGCTTTAACTTCCTTTCTCGTCTTTGGGATCTCTGCTAATAGGGGTCTGGTAGCTTATCCAATTCGGGCTATTTCTGGTACTTCTAGGCCCAAAAATTGGGATGTTACAAGGAGGCAATAGCATTGTGGAATTGATGACCTAGAAATTGATTTGATCTATTTGCTCCCCCACCCCATTTGAAATTTGGATGGTCTCTTTAATCACGTTTATAAGTGTTTGAGTAAGGGTCTCTTTTATGATATTGTCCATCTCTTTCTTGGTACATCGTATTTACCTCGTTAACCGGCCTAGGGCAATTCGAAGTGGTGTGCATCAGGGAATTACAAACCCCATAGCTTGTTACTACTAAAGAAAGGGACTAAGGCTTGGTTGAGCAGAGACTTTCAACAGTACTTGCAAGCTTGGAAATGTCTTAGGCCAACTTGACCAATAGTGGATCCCTCTCAGCTTTGTGGTCTCTTAGATCCCTTGAGCTTACATGTTGTCTATTAAGAGTGAAAGTCCTTATTAATTCCCATTCAGCCCGTGGTTCTATATTCTCCATGGATCCATTCACAGTGGCATCCATGACTTATGCATCGTATGTCAATAGCTAGTTGTAGAAATATTGTGCCAAGTGCTCCTCAAGGATTTCATGATTAGGGCACCGGGTCAGCATTTCTTAGAACCTACTCCAAAACTCAAAAAATAACTTGAAAGGCTCTTGCTTAGCTGCTGAAATTTCCTTGCAGGCGACTGAAATCTCTGTGGAGGGGAAGTGCTTATCCAAAAATGCTTTCTTTAGACTAGTCCATAATTCATATGTATTATCCATATAGAGTGGCAGATTCATGGACCACTATTTAGCTTTGCCCTCTAGAGATAAGCGAAATACTTTTCACATTATGCCATCAATACTTGCCCCTATCGGTTTATAGACATGCACTGCATGTAAAGAGTCTGGAGGTGTAAATATGGGTTCTCACCTATGAGGCCATAAATTTTAGGTAGTGAGTGAATCAATTGACCCTTAATTTCAAAATCTATACTAAAAGTAGGAAAAGCACCAGGCATAGGATCAAAGTTCCTATCAAATTGAGTTAATTCCTTTATAGTTCTACCCTTGGGTCGCATATTAATCCTATTTTGGCTATTGTTCTTTCCTTGCCCCTCATTACCACTATTATTAGGTCTACTATGATTGCCATTCCCGTTCCCACCATTAGCACCGTTAGGAGGTACTTTAGCCATGATTTCCTCCTTTAACTTCTCACTTTCACCAGATGAATGGGAATGGTCTTGTAATGTAAGTGGACTATGAGGTACTGTATTTCTACCTCTCTTGCCTCTATGCACTCTAAGTATGCACAAAATGCTTAAGATTCAAGCACAAATAGAGTTTAAGAAAGAAGTAATGTCAAAATTTTTGTATTTACCAAGTGTGTAGTTCAAAATTGAGGCAAACTCAATGATTCCAAATAATGCTCAGTGAGTTTGAGGTGTATGAAGTGCTATATACTCTTAAACTATGTGCAGAAAGCAAAACTATGCAAAAAGGAGTAAGTCTGGACACTTGGAAAATTTTCAGTGAAAAACCCACTTAGGTGGCGACTTAGGATATCCAGGTCGTGACTTGAGTGCACAGAGAGCAATCTTGAACTGAAGGGAAAATGAGGTCGCGACAAGCCAAAAGTCAGGTCGTGAATTGAGTGAACCGAGGGTAAAACTGAACACTAGAAGACTAAGTTCACGATAAGACACAAGTCAGGTTGCGACTTCAACAACTGAGGTCGCGACTTAAATAACTGAGATCGTGATGTGAGAAATTGGAGTCATGACTTCAGGTCATAGAGAGCTGCTTTAGCAAAAACCTCGAAGAATTCACTAAGTTTTTCAACCAAATGCCCTGCAAACTATTCACAAAATTCAAAATCTTCAAGCAAGTGGCTAAACACTCAAGATCAAGTTAGAACAAATGCAAAATGCTATGCAAGAGTGCAAATGCAAAAGTATAAAAAAAAACAAGATATCTGTTTTTATTTCTTAAAAAATTTTATGCTATGAAATGCAAAATTTAAAGTTCAAAAACTAAAACTCAATGAGATTCGACCCAAATCACAATGGTATTAAAAAGAAATTACTGGGGAACCAATTTCTTGGCTCCCCAGCAACGGTGCCATTGATCGGACCAAATTATCGCCTTACGGGTCGTCAAGAAAGTGATTACACCAGATAATGCAGTATTGGGTGTAACCAGTCATTCAACTTGAGGAGTGTTTTATTGGTAATCCTAGTCTAGATTGGTTATCAAAAACATTGTTAATTTGGATAAGGTAAAGGGGGTTTGAATTATAAAACAGTGGTGCAAAAATATATAGAATGCAAAGCAGTAGATCTTTTTGGTTTGTTAAATAAATAAAGGAATGATTTAGATTGAATGTGAAAGTATAATGAAATAGACTCTTGATAATAAAGGTTTGGCTATCCTTGCTCTTAAATTAATATAGGAGTTTAGAAATCTCTAAGTCTGATAAAAAACCCCCAAGCAATCACTTGGGTCCAAAGTTTTAATTAATGAGAACTCACTTTAATCAAAGTTAATTAACACCATTTAAAACATTATTGAAACCACTTAGAGTGTAAATGAATGGATGATGCAAATGCCCTCAGATTGTCAATCGACAACCATAGAATACCAAGTAAATAAATTAATTATCAGATTTCACTGACAATCAAATGACTACAAGCATTCAAAACTGATATATTCATATAAATAATCAACATTAAACAGCATCTAATCTAATTACATTACAGTAGTCTAAACAAAAAATTTACAAATCATAAATCAAGCCTTGCATAAGTTCAAAAATTCCTAAATCCAGAAATGTTCAACACAAGTTTGAGCACAGATTTAGACTAAGAAACTCCCCTATTAAGTCCTTAAGCTCAAGCTTTGTCCTCCATCACCAAGAGGCTAATAGTTTAGCCTCTCATGTCTTCAAACGTGTCACAATGACTCCAGGTTTGTTCAGCTATGAGTAATGCTAAAAGAGGGTTGGAAAATGGAGACGAAGGTGGTAGAAGTGATTTAATCAATTCAGAATCACAAAAAATGGTAAAGAAGTGAGGGAAAATGGAAGTTTTAGGTGTGGGATCAATGGAGACTTGAGAGAAAATGGTTGAGGCTTTTATCCTTACAGATCTACAAAATGGAGGCTCTCTGGTTCGTGGTGGTTGCTTCCCTTAACTCTGATTGTAGAATAACCTACTCTAAAACATACAGCTCCACTTAATACATTCAGGTCGCGACCTTAGATATTCATGTCGCGACCTCAGAAGGTCAGGTCGGGACCTGAGAACATAGAGGCTCCAGGTGGTGACTTCACTCCAAAATGTGCAGCTTCACTTAAAGAGCGTCCAGGTGGTGACTTCAGAAGTCCATGTCGCAACCTGGGGATACAGAAACACCCCAGTCTTGTGTTTTAACTCTTATGAATTTGTGGCTCTGTTAATGCTCCATTTAGGCTTTAAATCTTCCTCCAAATGCCTGAAAACAGCAGCAAAGAGCTTTGTAAAGATTAAACTGATTAAAGATCAAGGCAATTTCAGTTTGGACGAGATAAATGACCCTTTTTAACCTTAAACAACAGAATGCAATGTATGAATCAATATAATCAAAATGATATAATATGTATGCATAATGAGGGCAAAGGTTTTGCAAAACATCAGGAAATACTTAAGAAAATCATGTAAATAATGGGTTTTATCACTTCTCCTTGTTTACAAGGAATCCTTTTTGAATACTAATGGTATTAACTCTTCCTTTCCAAGTATTGTTGGTTCTTTATTGCAGGAATATGATGATATATTCCTAGAAGAAATTCCACTTGGATTACCACCCATTAAAGGAATTGAACATCAAATTGATTTTATTCCAAGAGCAATAATTCCTAATAGGCCAACCTATAGAAGCAATCTAAAAGAGACAAAGGATCTTTAAAACCAAGTGGAAGAGCTCATGGCAAAGGGATATGTTAGAGAAAGCCTGAGTCCTTGTGTTGTTTCGATACTTTTGGTTCCAAAGAAAGATGGAACTTGGAGGATATGCATTGATTGTAGTTGTGAATAATATCACTATACAATATCGCTATCCCGTTCCTAGATTAGATGATATGCTTGATGAATTGCATGGTTCTATTGTCTTTTCTAAGATTGATTTGAAATCCGGATACCATCAAATTAGAATGAGGGAAGGGGATAAATGGAAAACTGCTTTCAAAACAAAACATCATTTGTATGAATGGTTAGTTATGCCATTAGGGTTAACTAAAGTTTGATTGCCCTCATTGCCAGGGTGTCAAAAACAATTTAGTTCCAGAAAGGAATGGACTACAATGGTATAATCTAGGTTGTGTTTGAAACATCCTTCCTTTAACCCCTCAGAATACATGTTCGGAAGTGAATTAGATATGTGAAAGCTTTATGATGAGGACCTTTGTCATTTGCATTGGGGTTCTCAATCAAAAATAAATCCAAGTTGTGTAGTATAGTGCAAACTCAGGTCGTTTTACTTTTGGGAGCCTTTATTAATTACCTAAGTTGGACTAAATGCCATGCAATACAACAAAAAGGGGTTTGGTTTTTAAGATTTAAATGAATGGTGACTAAATCAAATGCAATGAAAACAAGCCTAAGCTACTATATTTTTGGTATGTTTGGATAATGATGATGGAATGGAAATAGATGATAGGAAACCTCTTGAAAATGGTTTTGATAGCAATCATAGTTCACTTAAAATATTGGGAGTTCTATAAAATTATTAGGTTTTCTAGAATAACAACCTCAATGGCTCATTGAGTCTAATGTTTAAATCAATGAACTTCATAATGAAAACATTGTTAAGCTCTCCTAATGTGTAATTTGAGAATGATCATACAATTGGTTCATTGCAATCTAAAATCAACTCAATATCAAAACATGACCATGCAAGATAAGAGAGAATTAAGAGAGTTACAAGAAAACATATATGTGACTACATATATTGAAGCATAGAATTCAACATCAACCAATCCAAAATACAAATATAAATCATTAACCAATGATTACAGTAACAATCCCAAGTTCCTAACTAAGAATTTATAGCTCCTAGACCTAGAAAGCCATAAATCATAGCTAAAAATTGAAAACTGAAACTAAACTCTCCTTTGAAGTTTGGAAACTCATGCCACTCTACCATCTTCAAGAGTTGATAAACCTTAGCCCTCCATAGCTTCAAGAAAAGCTCCAACCAAAGTGAAATCGTTAGCCATGGTAGCTGGGAATTGAAGGAAATGAGATGGATGAAGGAAAGGGGAAGGAAATGGATGAGGAAGAAGATGGAGGTGGAGAGGCAAGAAGATGAGAGAATAAAGGTGTTGGAGATGATAGAATGGAGTTATTAGACAAAAATAGGGTTTCTAAGGGTTTTAGGGGTCCTTTTGGGTCGGATCAGATGAGTAAAGGGTCTATTTTTACGTTCTGGATCTGAATCTGACATTACTGATACGAGAGAATTTGCCGTGGCAAACTTAAAAGTTTGCTATGGTGAACTACTCTAGAAAGGAATTTTAGTAAGATTTTGAGAGTTTTTCGCGTTGAACTCAAAAGTTTGCCCCGGCGAACTATTCCAGAATAGTCACTAATGCACATTTTCAGACTTTTTGCCACAGCACAGTATTTTTTTGGCCGCAACCAACTACTCTAGATTCAATATTTTGACTTCTCATGTTGTGTAATGCTTTGATCTTCAATCTTGGCTCTAATTCTCAAGTGTCCTACAATAAAAAGCAACAATTTGAAGCATCAATTGTCCTAGAAATCAATTGAATACAATTAATAACCAATTATGATAATTTTACCCTAAAAAAGACACTAACTTAAAGCAAGGACTCTTAATCTAAATTAAGCACAATTATCATCAAAAGGAGCCAAAATCTATGATAAAAACCCTTAAAACGATATGAAATAACATAAACTAATTGGGTTCAATCACTTTACTTTGGCCCAAAAATTAAAATTTTTCTTTTAATTCCTCAGTGTACTATTCACTGTGCATTTTTCTAGATTACAGGTTCAACTTTGAAAAATCATAACTAATTTTAGAAAAATTGTATGGAGGTGCTCTAAATTTATATTTAAAGCTCTTTCAATGCGCTACAAGGCAAAAATATAAAAATGGACTTATTCCTAACCAATTTGTACAGTTTATTATCCAAATTTTACTGTTCATTTAGTCTAATCTGGAACTTTTAGATTCTATGCCTTAAATTTGAAAAATCATATCTCCTTGTGTAAACATCCAATTGAGGTAATCTACCCTCATTTTAAAGATTGGGATGTGTACTATATGCTGCCAAAATTTGTGGCCTAATTTATTCATTTGGTAGGTCAAACTAGAGCTGGAAACTGACTGCTCTAAGACCTATGTTTCATCCCTTATACAATGGTTACTTTAATTCTTTTAAGAATCCAAGCATGCATAATTCAATCTCATGCATTCTCATTACATTCCATACTCATTCTGACATGCCACTAATGTTATATGCGACTAAATTACATAAATCGGCATGTTCCATAATTATTACATAACTAGAGAATTTAAGCATCACATAGTAATACTAACAATTCTCTACTTCTTTGCATCAATTTCTTAACTTCTCTTCATGCAAACATTGCCCATCATGCTTGACCTAAATGGTTGATTAGGGAGGGGTGAGATTCAGGAAAATCTCAGTAGCAAACAATACTATATTAATCATGCTAGATGGATGCTAATGCATTATATGCAACTTGCTAATTCTCTTGTTAATTAGTGACATATTAGCATGCTTAACGCTACCTGCTTAATGCACCACTATGGAGACACAAGCTACTCATCATAAATAGCAATTACAGCAACAAAAACATGTCACAACATCAACCAATCATCATGTACATATCAATACAAAAGCATAATTTGTAATTAATTCCAAAAAAAAAACCAAAACTAAGTGGTTCTAAGTCATACTGAAAGCTCCTTAAGTGCTTTCTAATAGAAAAATAGTCTTAGGAACCATTTATGTGTGAAATAGTACCAAAATTGAATGGAAGTTTTCTACTGCCCCATTGGTCAAAACTATTTCCAGATTTTAAACCCCAAATTTGAAAAATCACCATAAATTGTACACATATCCAAATGAAGTGTTCTACCTATGTATTTGAAGCTTGTAGAGTGTGCTTTAATCATGCCAAATTTCAAAATTAGATACAAGTAGTAACTTAATCAAAATAGGCATCAAAATAGTTGCTAGACTCATTACATACCTTGACCTTGAAGCTTGAATCTTGTTCCTTCTTCTTGGCCTTCACCCCTACATTTTCTCTCTACTTTTTAGTAGAGTTTTCCCCCTACAAATGCTTACCAAAATGCTCTTCCAAGAGGGGATATTTATAGCTAAAACTTATGCATTGAATGGACCATTTTGTCCTTGAAAGCTAATAGAAATTGTAAGGGGAAACTTGAAACTTCAAGTGTACTTATACATCATCAATACATCATCTCCTTACATCATTCCGTACATCATCCTTCTAGAAGAGAGCTAGGTGGCAGAAATCTAATGAAGAGAAAAGGAGGAATAAATCTTGCCCCTTGGATCAAACTTAGTCTCCAAGTTTCCTTTCAATTTACTTGGCTCACATTTATCTGGTTATCTTAATGGCCCTTTCAAGCTTAGAAAATTCTTTTGTCTGTTCTATAAATTTCTTTAATTCTAGAGAAGATCTATGAATTTTCTCATGCCATAACACTTACTTTATGCTTCGCATAAAAATCGTTTATTAAAACGCCCTCAACCAGCATAATTGAGCCTTCTATTTTATTCCAGCCATTCTACTAACCTTCTAGAAGCAAGACTGATTTTACAACTTAACATAGCCTTTAAGTTTTTAACCTCATTTTTGCATAGATTTTTTAAATATCTTGCTATCTCAAGTAATTACCTTAATCAGTGTACTTTTTACCGGGCCATAATCTTATAAATTCCATTTAAGTTGCCTCAGTGGTATTTTCATCATTTCTCTTCACAAAAGTGTCATAGAATATTATTTCCCATTTTTTGATATTTTTTCTAGAATTTTCTATATTTTCTATTTTTACCCCTATTGGCTTGTAACTTTTTGAAGTTATGATTTAGTCCCTACTTGAACTTAACCTATGACATCTCTTTGAGACTTCTAACATAACTTTTAGCCTATATCTAGCCTCTTTTCTCTTTCTGGGCCCTTAAGACTCTCTTGAAAGCTCAACATTACTTACACATTTGCCCCCTAGTAACTTTCTTACTTTGCAATTTAGTCCCTGAAACTATTTTGAATTTCTTTCTCTTTTTGGGACTTCTACCTCGAGGGGCTTAGTAGCCTACCTATTTTGGGCTACTCCTAAGGCTCATAGGCCTAAAAATTAGGATGTGACAATTCTTTCCCTCTTCAAAATAAATTTTATCCTCACAATTTCAAGACTAAACCTCTAGTTTGACTGTCACTGAGAGGTTACCTGAGGAGAATGTCCCTTACTTTTCCTTAACTTTCTGCTAGACTTTATGCATTTATGCCAAACATGACTTACCTTTAGCATTTGTATCCTTTTTATCTTATATCCCAGTGGTCACTTATCCTTAGATTTATTTGGCTTAAGCACACTTAATTAAAGAGTACCATTTGAATTGAGCCAGGTTATGATCCTAGAAGCAACGGATAATGATACATTAGTACTTGGCAAGCTGAAATCCTGGTATTCTATTATCTCAACCCTTCTTAACTTGTCTCTGAAGGGTCTTTTCAGTTTAAATCCTTAATTTTAATCCCATCTTGGGATTTTGTTAGCTTATATTTAGTTTAATCTCGTGTCATATGGGGTTTTCCTTGTAATATAAGGGAGTTTTTCAAATATTTCAGCATTATCTTTTCCTATTTAGCATACCTGAATATACCCCAATCAGGACTTCTAGCTCCACACGTCACTTTAGTTTTCCTTTATCAATCAGAAGAAAATTAAGCTCGGCCTAATTGAAAATAGGGCTATCTGGGAAGAAATTGTGGATACTCTCTCTGTATTAGTTAGCCAACTAGAGAGGTTTTTGTATCTTAAACTTATCCTTGGTTATCATCTTCTTAAAGATATCATATTTTTGTTTTTATGGCTTAGTAACTTTCCTTTAGGTCTACTGTGACCATGAGATCTAAATGTGATGTCAAGATCCACTATGATCTCTCTGGGTTCTGCTTTGGATCTAACTATGATCCCTAGCCAAACCATATTAAACTTCAATTGTTGGGTCTCCAAAAGAGTCTAGACCAAAGGACTAAGTTGTACAATACTTCATCTCTACTTAGTTGGCTGACTAATAATTTCCCCAAGACTATTCACAAATATTGGCATTGTCTCCATAGACGTTACTCATTCCTTCTGTCGACTCCAAACTATCTCTGCTTAACTTTATCTTCCATATGCTGAACTTAGTGTATTCTTGCCAAAAATGGCTTACATTTGTGTCCTCTGCACAATTTTTATAACTTCCTAGGGGGTCTATAACAATCCTGATGTTTACCCTCAGAGTACGTATTCATAAGCATTATTGTTCAAACAGATCATCAAACAAGCCTGTGGATTGAAATTCTCAATATAATTACTCGGTTTACTATTCACTGCTTAAACTTCTAGATTACAGGTCCAACTTCAAAAATTCATAACTAATTTTATAAAAGTTGTATTGAGGTGCTCCAAAATTCTACTCAAAGTTGTTTCAACTCTCTATAGGGAAAAATATGAAACTAGACTTATGCCTTGCCAATTTGTATAGTTTATTCATTAAATTTTACTGTTCATTTGGTAAATTTTGGAACTTTCAAATTCTATGCCTCAAATTTGAAAATTTGTATCTCCTAGTATACATAAAACTTGGGATGTGTATTATAAGCCTACCAAATTTCATGGCTTAATTCATTCATTTGGTAGGTCAGACTGGAGCCCGAAACTGACTACTCGAGAACCTATGTTTTATCTCTTAACAATTCTTGCTATAATTCTTTTTATTTCTTTGGCACACATAATGTCACATCCAGTAATATGATAATTAGGAATAAAGATATTCCTAAATATTCAAGGGCCAAAAAGGATAAGGAGAAATAGAAGATTTATGGTGGAAAATAATTATTATGATTTTCCAAGTCAATTATATAAAGTTTGACTAATTAAGGAAAATTGGTCAAAAATAATTATGAAAAAATATTTCCAAAGTCTCAGAAAATTAAGAAAAAATAAGGATAATATTTCTTGAGAATTATATGAGGTTATATAATTAGTTTTATGACCAAATTGCCCTTAGAGAAATTACAAAGGAATTTAAGGTTGATTTAGCCTAATTTAAGGCCTTTTATTTGGAAAATTCCAAATAAATATTTGGAAGGAGAATAAATCCCAAGAAAATTTCTATGATGTCCTAAGGAATTATAAGAGATTATGGAATTAAAAGGAGATGCTCAGATATCTAAGATTTTTTTTAATTATTTAAACAAGTGGGAAAATTAATAATAAGAAGGAAATTAGTTTTCCTTTTTATATAATTAATAGGAATTCGAGTTTGAGCTAAAGAGGACATTATGGGAACATAAAATTAAGGAGAATAAATTATAGATCTGATAAAAAATAATTACAGAGGCCAGAGTACTGTAATTATAGAAAAGAAATTAAAATCAGAGAAAAAAGGCACCAATAAAGTGTAGATTAGAGTCTTACACTTTACTTGGCCCATAAGTTGCCACTTGTCAAGCCCCTATTAGAGAGTAATTAAAGTTGCCAAGTGTCAACCCTTAAGAGGAGAGGATCTTGACTTTGGAAACTAATTACATGTGGATTTACTTAATTAAGAAAGAAGTTTCAACAAGGAGTAGGGAAGTGACACTTGGCATATCATTAAATGATAGTAGTTGAGATATTTTGGAGCATTAAGTGAACTCTTCCTCCCCCATTTTCAGATCTAATGGTTCGGCCAAGGGAAGAAGAGAGTTAAAAAGAGAGAGCTTGAAGTGGAAACAAGGAGAAAGCAGCCATCTTGGATCAAGTAAGCTTAGAGTTAAGGTTGGTAGTTGATTCTATATTTTTTCTTGCTTGATTCTCTTCAGTTTGATGGTCAAAAATTCTGATTTTTCCTCTTTTAGCTGCTAGGTGAAATGAACAATGGTTAGGGGAGGGGAGTTTTGTTGTCAAACATAGTTAGAACACTATGATTTAAGGTGGTTTTAAGTGGTTGGTGTTGTTTTTTAAAAGATCTCGTGGTTGAACTTTAAGGGGTATGTTTCAGCCACTTCAAGAACCCTAACCTAGGATGAGATTTTCAATGTTTAGATGCTTCTATTTTGTTCAAAATGAAAAATGGTATAGGATAAACCTAAAGAACAAGTGTTGGAAGCATTAGAATCAAAGTTGTAAGTTTTGGATAATGAAACCTATAGGTTCGGTCACTTTGATTATGCAAGAAGGAAGTTGATTTTTTTAAATCTAATCATATATTTGGAATCTACATGAAAAAACATGTAGGAATGAGTCAAGAGGAAATTTTTAGAGTTAAGGAAACAAAGCTCTAAAATTAGAGAACAAAGATTGAAGCCTTAAAGGCTAAGGAATTACTTGAGTTTTATTATTGATTTTATATGGTTTGGTTGGTAACCTTGATGCCCTTTTTATGGATTTTCATGTTAGTGTTAGATATTTGTGGAGGAGAAGAAGAAGATCAAAGAAGCAAAGAGCTTTTGAATTAAGGTAGTGGGATTTAATTAGCCATTAATGTTAACTTTGCATTGTTATTTGTGGCATGAATGTTTGGTATTATATGGTTGAACTATGATGTTTGTGATATGGTTGCTTCTTGCATTTTTTTGCCTTAGATATTGCATGTTGAGGTTGCCTATTATAAAAAGATTAGTTCTCTTTTGAGAGCTAATGTTAAAGTGCTTTATAATGATGCATGTTGATGTTTTGGTTGATTGGTCTTACTACTGGGATTTCATTGAAATCTCATCCCCTATATGTAACCTAACATTTTAGGGGCTGAATCATCAAAAGGCAAGTTGCCAATTCAAGGGTAATTGTGATGGTGAACTATAAGGAAATAATTATATTTTGGCTATATATAAGTATGTGTTTGGTGTCGTAACCCTAAGCAGGATGCTAACTTGGAGCTACATTTTTATTAAGTTTCTAAATGAATTTCTTCATGAAATTTTGTATCCATAAAGTTCATGTCATTAGCTTCGAATCGATAGGTAGCACATGAACTATATGATTTTTGGTGATTTTTCAAAATTAAGGTCCAGAATCTGAAAAAAGGTTTTTACCAAAATAACAGAGTTGTCTTTCATAAAAATCTGGCACTTTCTCATAAGGAATTAATTTCTAAGATTATTTTTTCTTGAAAGGGCATTCAAGGAGCTTTTCATAGAATTTTGAACTATTTTATTTTGTTTTTGCTAGATTAAGTTATGATTTTTTAAATTGGACCAGAAAACTGGATTTTTACCAAATGAACAGTAAAAATCCGAAAATCAGCATTTTTTTTTAAAAATTTGAGCCCAAGACCATCCAATGTGGTTTAAGATGGTTCTAATTGAACTCTAAGCTATTCTAGTAGTAAGGTGTAACACATAACTTGGGCTTACTCTTTCTAATTCATTCCTGTAACATCCTAGTTTTTAGTCTCTAAGACTTAAGTACATTGGTGAGTAAATATTTATTGACATCACTTTAATAGTGGTTAAATATATATAAACAATTAAAATATTTATGATCATATGTGTGTGTGTGTGTGTGTGTGTGTGTATATAACTATTTATATATGAATCGATAAATAAAACAAAAAGGTTAAGAAGTCCCACATTGACTAAATGATACAAAGATGGGACTCTATGAGCCTATAAATAGGTGGTAGTTAGGAAGAATTTATAATAAGTTAAATATTTTCGCACAAAACTGAGACTGTCTCAGTAAAGTACTGTGTGTAAGTTTGTAAACCGTTGGATCGGGCTAAAATTTGGTCTGCCAATCCGAGACATGTAACCCATCAATTTCAACGATTAAATTAGTGATTCAATCTCTGAGGTATGATTTATTAGATATGCATTAAACTCTTTTTTTTCCATATATTATAGATAAAACCTTGAGTAGTAAAGTATTATTATTAAATTTGTACATTGTTAGATTGAGCCAAAATTTATAGAATAGACTCAAGATATCTAATATGTTAATTTTAATTGTTAGATTAATAACTAAACTTCTGTAGTGAGAATAATTTAACTCATATTAACTATGTTTCTCTAAGTTTTTCAAAAATAGAACATAGGCTATAAATTGAGAGTTTTCTACTTGGGTTATGAATTAATTATAATGATATAATTTAGAAATTTAAAGATAATATAAGTTAAAGAAACTTAAGAATTGAATCTAAAGCATAGCATCTGTGTTCATACTCCAGATCTTAGAAAAATTGTATAACCTAGAGTTCTAAGTAACAATTTGGAAACCTTAAAGAGGGAGTTGTGGGTTAAAATTTAATACATAGCTTACCCATAAGATACTGTAGTAATGTATATTTTCTGTTTGTAGATATGATATTTGGTTTGACGACTCCAAGCTTAGGGTCTTAATCTTTGACTTGTAAGCACTTGTTCTCTTCTTCTAAAGATAGGTAATTAGCAATAATGACCGAAAGTTCCTTATTAGACTTTAAGAAGGCTCACTTAAGGTTGGGTAGTAAGGGTTAGACTAAAGAAGGAATTAATTAACAAATATCAATAGAAGAAAGTGCAGGACTACTCCCTTTCCCTTCTCAACTGTTGATTGGATCCCAATGTCCCTTCATTCCTCCAAGGGTTGAGTCAATCAGCAGTTTACTATGGTCAGCAATAGCCTTGGGTAGTACATCTGCATCACTTAAACGACAAGGTATGAGAAGAAATGGCATAAGAAATTGGTTCATAAGGTAAAGTAGGAATATCTATGGCCCTTAAACCAAGTGATTGTACCCAATTGTTCTATGTTATTTTATATCATTTTAAGGGCTTTTATCATAGATTTTGGCTCCTTTTGATGATAATTGTGCTTAATTTAGATTAAGAGTCCTTGCCTTGAGTTAGTATCTTTTTTAGGGTAAAATTGTCATAATTGGTTATTAATTGTATTTAATTAATTTCTAGGACAATTGATGCTTCAAAGTATTGTTTTTCATTGCAGGAAACTTAGGAATTAGAGCCAAGATCAAGGACCAAAGGATGACACAACACAAGATCAGAATATCAACACTAACACACTTCACTGCGGTGTAAAATGGAAATCTCACCAGTGATCTCTTGGGCAGAGTTCGCCGCGGCCAACTTACAACTTCATTACGACGAAATCACAAGATTGGGCGAAGCACCTCTTGGGAATGCTTCACCGTGGTGAAGTTATACCTTTACTGCAGTGAAAGCCTCATATCAGCAACATTAGATCCAGATCAGAAAGCTAAAATAGAGCCTCTAATTATATGATCCGAACCGTATTGACCCTTTCAACCCTGAAAAACCCTATTTTCAGGGGAGAACTCCATTCTCTCATCCCCAACACCTCTATTCTCTCATCTTCTTGCCTCTCCACCTCCATTTTCTCACCCATCCATTTCCTTTACCTTTCCTTCATTCCATCTTACTTCCTTCCACTCCCAGCTGCCATGGCTGACGGATTTACTCCAGTTGGAGCTTTTCTTGAAGCTATGGAGGGCTAGGGTTTATCAACTCTTGAAGAATGGTGAAGTGGCATAAGTTTCCAGACTTCAAAGGGGAGTTTAGTTTTAGTTTGCAATTTTTAGCTATGATTTATGGCTTTCTAGGTCTAGGAGTTGTAAATTCTTAGGAACTTGGGATTGTTACTGTAATCATTGGTTAATGATTTACATTTGTAGTTTGGATTGGTCAATGTTGAATTATGTGCTTAAATATATGTAGTTACATATATGTTTCTTTGTAATCCTCTTAATTCTCTTTCATCTTACATGGTCATGTTTTGATGTTGAGTTGATTTTGGGTTGCAATGAACCGATTGCATGATCATTCTCAAATTACACATTAAGGGAGCTTAACAATGTTTTCATTAATGAAGTTCATTGATTTAAACATTGGACTTAATGAGTTATTGGTGTTATTATTAAGAAAACCTAATGGATTTGTGAAACTTTTAATATCTTAAGTGAACTATGATTGCCATTAAAACCATTTTC
Source organism: Neltuma alba (assembly GCF_004799145.2). Lineage (NCBI taxonomy): Eukaryota > Viridiplantae > Streptophyta > Magnoliopsida > Fabales > Fabaceae > Neltuma > Neltuma alba. The sequence goes on from NW_021635040.1 coordinate 147,181, forward strand.
AAGAGGTTTCCTATCATCCATTTCCATTCCATAGTCATCTTATCAAAAATACCAAAAATATAGTAGCTTAGGTTTATTTACGTTGCATATAGTTTAGTTACATTCCAATTTAATCTTTAAAACCCAAAACCCTACTTCATTGCATTACATGGCATTTAGTCTCACTTAGGTCATCAATAAAGGCTCCCAAAAGTGAACATGACCCGGATTGCACTGCTATACTACATCTCTTGGATCCGGTTATAAATTTCTTGTATTTGACCCCAAGGCGTAACGACACGGTCAAATCACCAAGTCTCCTTCTATGAAGTAGGTGGGAAGATGGAATAGCAATAGTGGATGAGCATTTTGGACTTGCCGCAATGTGAGATATTAGTCACAGTGAACAATAAATTTTGTTGTGACTAATTGAAAGAAAAGAGCTTCCACGTCTCGGGATAGAACTGTTTATCACGGCTAAAGTTCCCTCTTGTCACGACAAATAACTGCAGTGAGCTTCCTCTTTAGAATTTGCAATAGTCTACCTCTCCTCAAGATTTAAATCTCTTGTAACACTAACAATAAACCTTTCTCCAAGAAAATAATCGCTAAGAATTGGAGGTATAGTGCTAATGTAGGATCCAAACTCACCAAATGGCAATGAAAGTGGATGTGAGGCTAGTCATGTATAATTAACTATTGCACAATGAAGACACGACTTGCTACTACCACATGAACATGCAGGAGGAAAAGAATAAGGAGAAGAAAATGAAGTAGGGGAGCCATCCTCATCAAGCAAAGACTTACATGAATAAAATTTAGAGATATCAGTAAGAACCTCACTTAATTTAAACTCACAAACAACATCATCAACAGTAATATCAATAACATTTAAACCCAAAAGAGAATAATCCTCATATGGATGCCTCATTACCTCATACATATTGAAGGAAACAACTTGCTCTCTCACTTTTATGGTTATAACACCATCTTTCATTTGAATCGTCATATTCAAAGTCCTCAAGATTGGTCTATAGAGAATGAGGGTAGACTCATGAGACAACTCATTAGCTATGTCAAGCACATAAAAAATTAGCAGGAAAAAGCAAACCTTTGACTTGGACAAGGATATCCTCTAGGATCCCCTCAGGTTTCCTAGTTATTCTATCAACGAATTGGAGTGTAACAGTGGTGGTAATTAAGACCCTGACTCCTAAAGCTCGATATACTAACAACGGCATAACATTTATGGCCGCCCTTAAATGAAGTAAGGCTCCCATTATGGCAAGTTTTCCTATAGTGCAGGGAATAGTGAAGGCATTAGAATCTTGGCATTTAATCAATATTTAGGGTTTGAACAAAGCAGATATATTTGGGCTTACTTGAAACAACTCATGGCATTTAAATTTTCTCTTATTAGTGCAAAGCTCTTTTAGGTATCTAGCAAAAGGTGGAGAATTCTTAATCAAATCTATGAAAGGTAAATTCACTTCAAGTTTACTAAAGAAATCTACAACCTCTTTCAGTGTTTTGGATGCTACAACCCTTTTAGACATAGTATATAAATTTAGGAAAGGAAGGCCTTTAGGATTTACCTCCTCACCGTTAAGCATTAAGGTTCCCTTTTTGCTCAGTTCTCCCTTCTTTGTAGTACTTGGAAGCGTGTCCCATGCTTTTGAGAATTGATATGAGCTTTTTCTTCCTTTTGCTTCACCTCCTTGGGTTGTTCCTCTTGGTATCCATCAATGTTACTACCCTCTTGGTCAACTTCTTGTGAATCCTTGGATTTCTTGAGCAGTACCTTCTCTTTAGAGCCTTCAGAAAGCTTCATGGGTGAAAGAGGTAGGCTTTCAACTTCATCATCTTTGCTCTTATCACAAGCAAACTTAACTTGTTTCCTACTCCTAAGCTCAATGGCATTGAGAGACTTAGGATTTATGACAGTGTTTGAAGGCATCGAACCACTAGCTTTAACTTCTTGACCATTTATGGTGTTTGAAATTTGAGTGAGAAACCCATTCAAATTTTCATGTCTAGTTTCAAGCTGCTCAATCTTAGAGTACATAGCAGCAAAATGTTCTCAAACTGATTTCTCATAGTTACCATCTTCCCTTCCATTTGGCTTATTTTGCCATCAAGGGAAGCTATCTTACTGTTACTCTTAGACATTTGACTAGACAAGTTCTCAATCTTTTTCAAGATAATTTGCAACTCACTGCTTCCACCACTTGCTTGTTGTTGAGGATTAACTGGAACTACAGTAGTAGAAGGATTAGGTCTTTGATAGTTACTCGAAGAACCTGAAACATCCTACCTTTAACCCCTCAGAGTACGTATTCGTAAGCGTTATGGTTCAAGCAGGTCAAAAATACAAGCCCGTGGATTTAAAATTTCAACATAATTACTCGGGTTACTATTCACTGTTCAAATTCCAGATTATAGGCCCAATTTCAAAAATTCATAACTAATTTCATAAAAATTGTATTGAGGTGTTCTAAAATTCTACGAAAAGATCCTTCAATTCTCTTTAAGGTAACAATATCAAACTGGACTTATCCATGACCAATTCGTAAAGTTTAATCAATAAAATTATTCTTCATTTGGTAAAATTTGGAACTTCCAGATTCTATGCCTTAATTTTGAAAATTCGTATCTCCTTGTGTACATATCCAATTGAGGCAATCTACATCTCATTTTAAAGCTTGAGATGTGTACTATGAATTTGCCAAATTTTGTGGCTTAAATCATTCATTTGATAGGTCAAACTGGAGCTACAAACTCACTGCTTGATGACCTACGTTTTATCCCTTAACCTTTTATTACTTTAATTCTTTATATTTATTTGGCATACATAAATTGGGTTTACACTTTCCCAATCATCCTCATACATTTATATTCATCCCATAAACATTATAATTAAAAACATGGCATCATTGGCATCCATAACATAAATTACATAATAGGAGAATTACACATTGAATAATAACATCATTCACTAACATCAATAATTCTCCACTTTCTTCTCCTTGCCTCTCATGCCATTATTGCCCACTATTGATTGGCCTAAATGGTTGGTTAAGGAGGGATGAGATTAGAGAGAATCTTAGTAGTAAACACTACCCATAAACATGCAAGACATAATGCACATGCATGACATGTTACAACATTAACACATGAATGCCATGGAAAGTAAGCTAAAGCATTTCATGCTTTCATAACATATTGCCAAGACAAAACATAACATAAACTTGCAAACATAACTTTGCAAATATTTCATCATAGCTTAGTTACATCATGGCAATATAACCACATCATGCAAGCATACATATCAAGCACACAATACAGGTAAGTTTACTACCTTGTAACATAGTTTTCCTCTTGCTTTTCTTTTGATTCCCTTGTCTTTCCAACCCCTATGGATTTTTAGTCAACACTATTAAACATCCTCTTGGATGGTCCAAAGTTCTAAACGCATCAATACATGATGCAAAACAATTATTAGAATCAAGTCATCAACTTATCTCTACTTGATTCTTTCTTGAACATACTTGAATTCTAACTTTTGAGTTTTAATTCCAACCTTCCTAAAATTATTTCCACATACTATTTCCACATAATTTTGCATGTAGAATCCATTTTCAAGATCAAAACAATCAAAATCCAATCCTAACCATTCAGATTAGTCAAGGCCGAACAGAATCATAAACTAAGGGAAAGTTGGATTTCTTGCAAAATCAACACAGAACCACTTGATTCTTGTTGTTTCCAAGCCTTTAAACATGCTTTTAACATGTTTTTCCTAATTATTTGAGGCCATCTCATAGCTTAAATAATTTAATTTAAGTTACTATCTCAAATTGTCTAAAACCTTGGAATGACTTCAGGGCATTTTCGTCATTTCTAGCCTTATATCGGCTCTGGGATCCTATTCCTATTTTTTTAGAATTTTTCTAAGTCATTTGGGCCCTTTTTGTTAACTTTGAGCATTGGCCGACCAAAACTTTTATTATTTACAATTAGATCCCTACTTGGCCTAGGAATCTTTTCTTTGCAATTTGGTCCCTCCTTAGGCCTAACCTTCAGAACCATCTCTTACAAGTTTCTGGCATAACCTTTGGCCCTTAGTTGTTTCCAGTTTGTCATTCTTTAGTCCCCGAACACTATTGTTTTACACATTTACCCTTGGAAAATTTCTTTTTTTTCCCTTCCGAGGGATCTCCGGGATTTTCGTTGTATTGGACTTAGTAATCATCCTTTCCTTGTGCTATTACTTATATCTATGAGCCAAAATTTGGGATGTTACAGAACCACCTTGGTAATTGTTTCCTTGATAATTTCCAGCTTAACCTTGATTGTTGCCTCTACCCCATTTGAAATTAAGGTGATCCTTCTACCCAGGGTTGTAAGTATTAGAATATGGATCTCTTTCCTAGTATTGATTCAGCCCCTGTTGATACGTAGCAAATACATTTTCAGCTAGACTAATACAATCTTCAGTTCTATACATTGGAGAATCACATATGTGACAAGAAGCAGTGACCAAAGCCAAAGGCTCAGTATGAGGTTGGTTGCTCCTTATATTCTGAACTGTAGAAGTTAATTTAGCCATGTCTTGGGCTAGTTTAACAAGGAGTGGATCTCTTTTGCCTTTATGCCTTTTAGTTTCTCTAGGATTTACATGTTGGTGGTTTAAGGCAAAACTATAGATCAAGGCCCAAGTAGCTTGTGGCTCCATTAACTCAACTGATCTATTAGCCACAGCATCTAGCACTTCAGCATCATGTGGCAATAAACCATTAGAAAAATATTGAACAAGGTACTCATCAATAATCTGGTGGTTTGGGCACTTAGTAAGCATATCATAGAATTGGCTCTATAATTTAAAGAAAGTTTCTTCTTCCTCTTACTTAGCAGCAGATATCTCTTTTCTAGCAAAGGAGATCTTGGTAGATGAAAAATATTTATCAAGGAAAGCTCTTCTCAGTATAGTCCAAGATTCATGTGGATTGTCCATATATAATGGTAGATTCATGTATTATTCCTTGACCTTCCCTTCCAAAGATAGATGAAAAACTTTCCAAAGCACATATTCAATTTTTGCTCTAGCTGGCTTTATAGACAAACATTATATATGAAGATACTTTAAATAGGTATACAGATTTTCACCTAACAAACCATTAAACTTAGGAAGTGAGTGTATTAATTAACCCTTAATTTCAAAATCATTTTCAAAAATAGGCAATGCACCAGGCAAAGGCTCAAAATTAGCATCGGATTGAGTAAGGTCTTTAATGATTCTCCCTTTAGGTGGTCCATTAGTACTATTGAATCCTATATTCTCACTGGCTCCCTCATGGCCATTACCATTTAACCTATTGTCCCTATTTGGTTTATTTTGCCTAATGTCATTAGGATCATTAGGGTTATTGGAGTTACCACCATCCATAGTGGGAATCTCTACAGGTGTTTCTACTAGGGTTTCCTCTTCTTTATTAGTGGATGGGTCAAAATTGTGGGAACCCACTTCAAGGATACCCTTACTGAGGTTTGCTAACCTACGCTCTCTTCTCAACCTTCACAGATGTCTCTCCAACTCAGGTTGATAAGGCACTAGAGGTTCAATCCTCCTACGCATGCACAATTAAGAAATGCAAAATTTCCTTATACACAAAGCAGTTCAAATAAAAATAGATGAATGAATGGAGTACAAAAGCATATGGTATGAATGATTGACATATGAGTATGCCTATACACTCAAATAATATATGGAGTAAGTATGTATGGGTTAAGACTTAGAAAGGTTCTGAGTCGAAAAGATTTGTTATCACAACGAAATAGAAGTTGGTCACGACAAACTAAATTACAAAAGCAAACCTAGAAAAGAAATGAGTATTTGTTGCGGCTAGACAAAGGTTGGTCGCGACGCATATAGTGGCAGAAGCGACACTCAACACAGAACAACTACAGAAGCATGGCAAACTCAATGAAACCAAGAGTATTGCTATGTGTAAGTTCCAAAACTAGTGTAAACTTCAAAAACAAGGTTCTAAAGGCTTTTAGTAATCCAAATATGCAATTTCCAATGCTCAAAGCTTTGAAAACCTCACCTATACACTCTCAAGTTCAAAAATCCCCTATACACTCAAAAATGTTCTGACTTAAAACCCAGAATCCAGGAAATCAATTTTTCTTCTATGATTGAGTTGTGAAACTTAGGGAATATGAACATTGACTTGGAGAAATGATCAACACAATCAATTGGGCACCAAATGCAAGTATAAGCTATTAACAACTTCTAGCACCATAAAGATCAGAAAATTACAGTAACCAAGCCAGGAACGATAATGTTGATGCAAGAATTAAGTACACACCAACAAAAGAAATGCAAATGTGAAACTTGAAGGAAACCAAGATATTTATAAGTTTTTAGAAAATTTTCTATGCAAAACGAATAAACACTATGCTCAACACTAAAGACATGAAAACAATTAGAATGCAAATGTGACTACGAGACAATGTCAATCACACGGTTTTGACCTAAGAGCTCAACACTTAAGTTGACACCCAAATTACATGAGGAACCAAATCATCAATGGCTCCCCGACAACAGTGCCAGTTTGATCACCCTCATCGCCAGTATCACATCTAGTACTATGGTAATTAGGAATACGAAATATTCCTAAATAATTAAGGGCCAAAACGATAAGGAGAATTAGAAGAATTTTGGTGGAAAATAATTATTATGATTTTCCAAGCCAATTATGGAAATTTGACTAATTAAGGAAAATTGGTCAAATATAATTATGGAATAATATTTTTGAGCCTTAGAAAATTAAGGAAAAATAAGGATAATATCCTTTGAGAATTATATGGGATTATAAAATTGGTTTTATGACCAAATTACCCTTAGAGAAATTACAAAAGAATTTAAGGGTGATTTAGGCCAATTTAAGGGATTTTATTTGGAAAATTCCAAATAAATATTTTTAAGGGGAATAAAATTCTAAGAAAATTCTTATGTTATCCCAAGGAATTATATGAGATTATGAAATTAAATAAAGACCCTCAAGTATCCAAGATTTTTCCCAACATCTTTGAAAAGTGGAAAAATCAATAAAGAGAAGGAATTTAGTTTTCCTTTTTATTTAGTTATCGAGAAATTAAATTTGAGACAAAGAGGGCAATTTGGAAAGATAAAAATAAGGAGAATAAATTATGGATTTGATAAAAAATAATTACAGAGGCTAAAATACTGTAATTATAGAAACGAAGTTAAACCCACAGTCAAAGTGCACTGATAAAGCAAGACTAGAGTCTTGCAATTCAAATGGTCCATAATTAGCCATATGTCAAGCCCCTAATGGAGAGGATTTGAACTTGCCAAGTGTCATTCCTCAAATGAAGAGGATTTTGACTTTTGGTAATTAATTTCATTTGGATTTAATGAATTATGAAAGAGAAAGTAAGATTAAAGAGGGTAATGACACTTGGAATTTCATTTATGATGGTGGTTGGGATATTTTGGCTCATTAAACAAGCTCTCCTCCCCCCTAATTTTAGATGGTGGTTCGGCCAAGTAAGAGGAAGAGAAAAAAGAGAGGGTTTTGAAGGAGAAACAAGGAAAAGCTATCAACTTTGGTCACATAATCAAGGATTCAAGGTTAGTTTTTGGTCTTAAGTTGTTCTCCACCTTGTTTGCTTGAGTTGTATGGTTGAAAAATTCTATCTCTTCTCATTTTTGGTGCTGGCTGAATTGGTTTATCATGAGGGGGAAGAAGTTTGGTTAGTCAAACTTGTTAAGACACTTCAAAGCATAATAGTTTCTAGTGGTTGCAAGTGGTTATTGGTTGTTTTTGAAGTGTTTACTTTGGTGTTTTTCCTAAGGTTCATTTTGGCCAAGATAGTAACTAGACCCTAGGATGAGTTTTTCAATGTTTTAAGACTTCTATGGTGCTCAAAATGAAAAATGGTGTAGGGTAAACCAAAAGGAACAAGTGTTGGAAGCATTAAAACCAAAGTTGTAATTTTTGGGTTAAAGAACCCTCTTGGTTCGGTCAAGAGCAACTAAAAGGAGGGATTTTTATTTTCTTAAATCTAAGCATATTTTTGGAATCTACATGAAAAATCCATGCAGGAATAAGTCAAGAAACAATTTTTAGGATTAAAAGGAAACAAGTTCAAAAATAAAGAACAAAGGTGGAAGCTTTAAGGAGCAAGAGTCATAATTTAGTTGTGTTCTTGCTTTACTTGGTTTGGTTAATGACTTTTGCTCCCTTTTTGGTGGAATTCCATGCTAGGGTTTGATATTTGTGAAGGAGAAGAAGAGAAACAAAGAGAACTCAAGCTTTTGGAGCAAGGTAGCAAGTTGAACCTAACTACTAACATTGACTTGGCATTATTGCATGATTAATTGCTATTATGTGGATGAACTTTCTTGATTGTTATGTGATTTCTCTTTGCACTTTCTTTTTGGCCTTTGCATGATTGAGTTTGCCAAATAATAAGCATGCTAGTTCACTAATAGTAGTTAATATAATTATGCATGTTGATGATGCTTGTTGATGATATAGTTGGTTAATTTGCTATTGGGATTTCAAAGAAATCTCATTCCCCAAATGCAATCTAACATTTTAGGACCTGAAACATCCAAGGGCAAGCTGCAGATTGAAGGTTAAAATTATGGTATCATACCATAAAAATTCGTGGACATTTGGGTTATGTGATATTATGGTGGGCAGTGCTGTAAATTCACTAACACCGCCATCTTTACATGACGTTTTGATTAAGTTCGTGAACGCGTTTGATTACAAAGTTTTTCATGTTTGTAGATCACGTTCTGAGCTTTATTTTGATAGCTAACACTAAAATGGCTAACTACACGATTTTTAATGATTTTTCAAATTTAAGGTTCAGAATCTGGAAAAAGGGTTTTATCCTAATAGACAGAGGTGACTTTCACAAAAACCTGACACTTTTTCTAATGAAATTGGTTCACAAGACTATTTTTTCTTGAAAGAGAATTCAAAGGGATTTTTATATAATTTTGAACCACTCCATTTCAATTTTTCTAGATTAAGTTATGAATCTTTGAAGTTGGGCCAGAAAACTGGATTTTTACTCGATGAACAGTGAAAATCTGAAATTTAGCATTTTTGAGATAAAATTGAGCCCAAGACCATCCAATGTAGTCTAAAATGGTTGTAATTGAACCTTAAGATGATATGATAGTAAGGTGTAATATTTTTGGTATCAGAGTGGAGGTTCTGGTATAAGATAGAACGCTCTGCTTAAGTTATTCTTTAGATTTTGGGGTTAGATAGGAAAAAACTGACATGTCTTTACAGGAATCAAGATGGAAAACACCATGGACTGGGACCCTAGATCTAAGCCATCAGTCAATGATTGGGATCTTAACATTATTGACCTCACCAAAGAAGAAGATCCAGTAGAATGGACTGTAGGAGAAGCCAGCCCAGGCCATTCATCAGTGAGCTCAAATGACTATGCTGAGTGTTATCTTGAGCTGCTAGGGATCACTACAAACAGCTACTATACCTTCCTAGACCTGATGACCTGATAGATCCTGTAACTGGCCTATCCCAAGAACCAGTAGACCTAGGCCTTTACATTCAGTCCATCAGGCAGCCTGCTACCCCTATTATACATCCATGCAACCTTCCCGAACCTAGTACCAGACCAGTTATACCCCCAGCTCCTGTAACACCTATAGCACCTACAGTACCAGTCGTACCTACCCCTGCACTGCCTAGTCATGAGATTCGTAATGTGGGTCAGCTGAATGACCAGCTAAGGTTCTTAGGGCGTCACATCAGGAGGGATGTGGACGCAACCCTGAGAGTACACCTAGACTACCTCCAGGGCGTGAGAGAGCTGTACCAACCCCATGGACCAAGCAACCCTTACCTGGAATCTTTTGATTGGTTATGTGAGATAGTAGAGGTCCTACCCAACACTCTATTCTGGACCCATGAGATCATCCATCTGAACTACATACTTGAAGATGATGTGGAGGATTGGATCTAAAGCCTCGAGGGCTTTGTTATTGTTCACTTTCTGTAGATGACTAGGACCCTCCTATTACTAACATGGGATGTATTTTGGTGCAGCTAACCATAGTAGGTTAAGCTGGTAGTGCTTGGTGTATGTATGCTTTGAATTGCATTGTTGATGCCTGATGCTTAAATGTTGAATGATGTATGCCTCTTTTGTTAAATGAAATCCAAGCATGATATTTACTTCTTGTTCCTTATTATGCTATCCGGTTAGTTAAACACGATGGTTAGAACCTGACGAAACTCTTCGCCAGAGAGACCCCCAGTTCAAGATGCAAGGATCCCTCCCGATCCATTGTAAATAATTCTGGAATGTCTCGAGCAGCAGTAAAAGACCATCGAAGAGATGAGGGTGGCACAAGCTCGCCAGGAACAAGAGAGGGATGCAGCGATAGCCGCAGCAGTAGCAACGGCAATGGCTAACCTCTACAGGAGGCAGCCAAAGGAAGAAGTCTCTGCAGTACAAGCATCAGAACAATTGCCCAGACCAGTAATGCCAGCAGCAGACCCCGACAGCATCCAGCAGTGGATAACTTGCTTCTGTAAACACAACCCGCAGTCATTTGATGGAACGTTTAATGTTCAAGCGGCGGAAGATTGGATTAACCGTCTAGAGAAGATTTTCAAAGTATTAGACTGCTTATGAGAGTGAAAAGCTCACATGGCGATATATAAGCTAGAGAAAGACGCTGATCGCTGGTAGAAGAATACTAAAATTCTTCTGGATGCTCGGAACACGAGGGTGACTTGGGAAGTGTTCCTGGAGCAATTCTACGAGAACTGTTTTCCAAGATCTGTCTGAGATGAACGAGAAGCAGAATTTCTGACCCTGAAGCAGAGAGATGATGAGCCATTTGATGAGTATTTGGCTAAGTTCATCCGTCTCTCTAATTACTCAAGTTATCTCCGCTACTGAGATGACGAGAGGTGGACGATAGAGAAAATAGTTCGAGGACTAAGACAGCCCTTGAGGAAGATGATTGCTCCTAGACAATTTGAACACTTCAATAAGGCAGTCGAGGCTTGTTGACTCATAGAAAGCAGCTTAAACCATCATCTGATGGTTAAGAGGTCAGGGAGGTCAGGGTAGCACTTTATCTAATCCAAGTAGGAAGAGGAAGCAACCATGGAACAACTGCAAGAATAAGAAAGGCGGTAAGCCACCGAAGGGTAAGGAGTGTACGAAGTGTGGCAAGAATCATGGTGACAAACCATGCATGGCTGGGCAGAATGTTTGCTACACTTGCGGCAAACCGGGACATTTCTTGAGAGAATGCCCACAGAACACTAAAAAGGCATGACCACGCACCCAAGGCCGAGTGTTTGCCATCACAAGGGAAGGAGCCCGGAAGTCCAATTTGACCAATTTTCTAAGGCTCAAAAATATTATTCCATAATTATATTTGACCAATTTTCCTTAATTAGTCAAATTTCCATAATTGGCTTGGAAAATCATAATAATTATTTTCTACCAAAATTCTTCTTATTCTCCTTATCGTTTTAGCCCTTAATTATTTAGGAATATTTCTTATTCCTAATTACCATAGTACTGGATGTGACATTTCTCCTCCTTAAATAAATTTCATCCTCAAAATTGAAAGCATACCTTAATGGAAAAGTTCAGGGTACTTTTCCTTTATCTCGTTCTCCATCTCCCATGTGGCTTCTTCAAAGGAAAGACCCTTTCGGACCACCTTGACCAGTGGAATCTGCTTGTTCCTCAGCTGCTTGATCTTTTAATCAATCATTCCTTCTAGTCTAACCTCAAAAGACAGGTTGTCTCGGAGCATAATGTCATCATAGCTTATGACATGTGTCGGGTCTGGATGGTATTTCTTCAGTTGGGAGACATGGAAGACATCATGAATCTGACTTAATTTTGGGGGAAGAGCCAACTTGTAGGCTACTGGTCCAACTTTGGACAAAATCTGAAATGGTCCCGCATACTTCGGACTCAGCTTCTTGGTCCTCAGGATTCAACCAACTCCCATTGTTGGTGACACTTTAAGGAAAACGTGATCACCAATTTCGAACTCTAACGGTCTCCTCCTTGTATCTGCATAGCTCTTCTATCTACTTTGCGCCGTTAGAAGTCATTGCTGAATAGCTTTTATCTGTTGGGAAGTTTGATCCACTATATCTGGGCCAAGGATGCTTCTTTCACTAAGCTCTATCCAACATAAGGGAGATCTACATTTCCTCCCATAGAGTGCCTCGTATGGTGCCATTCAAATACTTGAATGGAAACTGTTGTTGTAGGCAAATTTGGCTAACAATAACTATGTATCCCAATTACCACCGAAATCCAATACGCAAGCACGTAACATATCCTCTAATGTCTGAATCATTCATTCTGTCTGCCTATCTGTTGGGGGTGGTAGGTTGTGCTGAATCTGAGAGTAGTGTCCATTTCTTTCTATAGGGACCTCCAAAACTTAGAAGTAAATCTTAGATCTCAGTCCAAAATAATACTGCTTGGGATACCGTGCAGCCTAACAACCTCCTTAATGTAAAGTCTCGCTAGGTTTTCAGGAGAATCTTTAACATTCATAGCGAGGAAGTGCACGGACTTGGTCAGACGGTCTACTATAACCCATATCGCATCATGTTTAGCTGCTGCCATCGGTAATCCTACTATGAAATCTATAGATACGCTATCCTATTTCCACTCAGGGATATCTAGGGGTTGCAACTCTCCTACAGGCCTCTAATGTTCCATCTTTACTTTTTGGCAAGTGAGACACTTTGCCACAAACTCCGTAATATCCTTCTTCATTCCAGGCCACCAAAAAAGTTCTCTAACATTATGGGCTTCTGCTAGTATCTTTTCTTTGTGGTCGGCTAGTTGGGGAACGTAGGTTCTTCCTTTAAACTTCAATATCCCCTCCTCTGAAATTTCAAAGTTCTTAGTTTCACCTCTAGATAATTTTCCTTTGAGAATTTCTGGTAGCCAATCTTGCGACTGTGCTTCTCTGATTTGCCCCTCAAGTAGAGTTGTAAACTGGGTTCTACCTTCATTTGCTTCTACTAATTACATTTGATATAGAGGACCCCAATCTCTGAAATCCTCTACCAGCTTCTGCTCCTTAATCATTAGTGATGCTACTTGCACTGCCTTTCTGCTCAAGGCATTCGCAACCACATTCACTTTGCCTGGATTGTACTTAAGCTGGAAATCGTAGTCTTTAAGCAAGTCCATCCATCTTCGTTGTCTCATATTCAACTCTTTTTGATCATGGAGGTATTTGAGGCTTTTGTGGTTGCAAAACAATTCTATTGTTGCTCCGTACAAATAATGTCTCTATTTTTTCAATGCATAAACTATCACTGCCAATTCCAGGTCGTGGGTTAGGTAATTCTCCTCATGAGATTTCAATTGGCGTGAGGCATATGCTACTACCCGCCCTTGCTGCATAAGCACACATCCCAGTCCCTGCTTGCTAGTATCTGTATAAACCATATAAGGTTGCGAAGGATCAGGGAGTACAAGTACAGGAGTAGAGGTGAGCTTCCTCTTCAGCTCATGAAAACTAGCCTCACTCTTCTCGTCCAACAAGAATGGCTGGTCCTTCCTAGTTAACTTTGTCAGCGGAAGAGCAATTTAAGAAAAGTCCTGGATGAATCTTCTGTAATACCCCGCTAGTTCAAGGAAACTTCTAATCTTAGCCATCGTCTTGGGTCTCTCCCAATTGAGTATTGCCTCAATCTTACTGGGGTCGACAGCTACTCCCTCTCAGGAAATCATATGGCCGAGAAATCAGACTTCCTCTAGCCAAAACTCACACTTACTAAGTTTGGCCACTAGCTGGTTCTCTTTTAGGGTATTTAGGACAATTCTCAAATGCGTCTCATGTTCTTCAGGAGACTTGGAGTATACGAGGATATCATCGATAAACACTACCACGAATTGATCTAGGTAAGGGCGAAAGATCCTATTCATATAGCCCATGAATATCGTAGGTGCATTCGTCAATCCGAACAGCATCACTAAGATTTCATAGTGCCCATAGCGAGTTCTAAACGCAGTCTTAGGGACATCATCAGGTTTAATTTTGAATTGGTGGTAGCCAGATCTTAAATCAATCTTAGAGAATGGCACTAACTAACTGGTCTAATAGATCATCTATCCTAGGGAGTGGATACTTGCTCTTAACTGTGACTTTATTCAACTCCCTGTAGTCTATGCATAATCTTAGACTACCGTCCTTTTTCTTAACAAATAACACCGAGGCAGCCCATGGCGATACGCTTGGTCTAATAAAACCTTTCTCAAGTAATTCCTCTATCTGCTTCTTAAGTTCTGCCATTTCATTTGGAGCCATTCTATAAGGGGCCTTAGAAATTAGTCCTGCTCCAGGTATGATGTTAATCATGAATTCTACTTCTTTCTCTGGGGGTAGTCTTATGACCTCTATCGGAAACACTTCTGGAAACTCCTTAACAATTGGGATTTCTTCTATCCCTTCTTCTACCTCTACTTGCATCGAGAAGAAAATGAGGAATCCTTAACAACCTTTCTGTAGGCATTTGGCCGCTTGGGCTTCTGTTAAGAAATTCAATCTAACCTCCAGATTCAACTCTAAATTTCTCGAGGGTAAGATTAGGGTTTTATTCTTACAGTCCATTAGGATATTGTCGGATGATAACCAATTTAGTCCAATCACCACATCAATTTCATAGAAGGCTATACATATTAAGTCTATAACAGTACAACAGTGCTCATAACAAACTATGCAATTCAAGCACGCATCAGATGTAATTACCCTATTCTGTGTTAGTGTGGACACATGTATATCATACGGCAATGTATTCATAATCAAGCCAAGTCACTTAACACAGGCATACAAGATAAAAGAATGACTAGTACCCAAATCAAACATTGCAATCACTAGGGAGTTGTTAATCATGATCGTACCTTGGATCATCTCCAGGGACTTCTGGGCTCCTTCCCCTGTGAGGGCAAACACTCGGCCTTAGGTGCGTGGTCGTGCCTTTTCAGTGCTTTGTGGGCATTCTCTCAAGAAATGTCTAGGTTTGCCGTAGGTGTAGCAAACATTCTGTCCAGCCATGCATGGTCTGTCACCATGATTCTTGCCACACTTCATACACTCATTGCCCTTCGGTGGCTTACTGCCTTTCTTATTCTTGCGATTGTTCCATGGTTGCTTCCTCTTCTTACTTATATTAGATGAGGTGCCACCCTGACCTCCCTGACCTCCCTTTCTTCTCTAGGAGTAGTCTTAACCATCAGATGATGGTTTAAGCTGCTTTCTATGGTTCGACAAGCCTCGACCGCCTTATTGAACTGCTCGAATTGTTTGGGAGCAATTATCTCCCTCAACGACTGCCTTAGTCATTAAACCATCTTCTCTATCGTCCACCTCTTGTCATCTTGGTAGCAGAGATAACTTGAGTAATTATTGTTGCACCTTACTTATATAATATCTTAGAATCCATTGAGAATCCTTTTTGACCACATTGGATGGTCTTGAGCTCAAAATCTCTTTTAGGATGTTACTTTTTCGAAATTACTGTTCACTGTGCAAATTTCAGATTACAGGTCCAACTTTGAAAAAGCATAACTAATTCTTCAAAAATCATATGGAGGTGTTCCAAATTCTATGAAAAGCTCTTTCAATCCTCTTTAAGGGAAAAAAATCCAATTGTACTTATTCTTGCCCAATTCATACAGTTTATTGGATAACAATTACTATTTATTTGGTAAAATCTGGACTTTCCAGATTCTATGCCTAAACTTTAGAAATTTATATCTCCTTATGTACACATCTAATTGAGGTGATCTACATCTCATTTTAAAGCTTGGGATGTGTACTATGAGTCTACCAAATCTTGTGACTTAACTCATTCATTTGTTTAGTCAAACTGGATCTACAAGCTCACTGCTCTAGGACCTATGTTTTATCCCTTAACATCTCTTTACTTTAATTCTTTTTATTTCTTGGGCATACATAACATGGGCTTACTCTTTCCCATTCATACTCATAAAATTTTATTCATGCCATAAACATTATAATTAATTACATGGCATCATTGACATCCATAACAATAATTACATAACAAGAGAATTACATATTAAATGATAATAACATTCATTAACATCAACAATTCTCCACTTTCTTCTCCTTGCTTCTCATGCCATTATTGCCCATTGATGATTGACCTAAATGGTTGGTTAGGGAGGGGTGAGATTTGGGAGAATCTCAGTAGCAAACGATATCATATTAATCATACTAGATGGATGCTAATGCACTACATGTAACTTGTTTATTCTCTTGTTAATTAGGACATATTAGCATGCTCAAAGCTAACTTCTTGATGCATGGATATGGAGACATAATCTACTCATCATGGATAGCAATTACAGCAGTCAAAACATGTCACAATAACATTCAATAACATGTACACGGCAACACACAAGCATACAACATCAAGCAATGACAATAGGTAAGTTCACTACCTTGCACCTCAAGCTTTCCTCTTACTTTTCCTTTGATTTCCTTGACTTTCCAACCATGTGGGCATTCGGTCAACATCACGAAACATCCTCTTGGATGTTGTAAAGGTCCTAAACATAGTCATATTGATCATTCAATCCGTTAGGACCTGTAGATTACATAAAGTTCGAGACTAGCTCTCTTGAACCTCAACCCTTTCTCTTGCTTTTAGGGTTTCCTTTCTAGCTTTTATAACATAAATCTCATCATTTCCCATCCTTAAGGTCTATTTCTTGTCAATTAGGACCACTTTAGATGGCTTTAGATTCAAGAATATCAAATCTGGAAATTTTGGTTCGCGAGTACTGTTCACGCAGAAACTCCAGAATTTTTGCCCAACTTTGAAAATTCATAATTAATTCTAGAAAAATCAAAATTGAGTGGTTCTAAGTCTCACTGAAATAAACTTAAGTTAAATTTAAATGTAAAATAATTTCAGGAACTAATTCCACTCTGAACAGTATCGGAATTGTACGGAACTTGACACTTCTAAAAGTTCAACACTGTTTCCAGATTTCAATCCCTAACTTTGAAAAATCACCATAAATCGTACACATATCCAAATGAAGTGTTCTACCCATGGATTTAAAGCTTACAGAGTGTACTTTAAGCATGCTAAATTTCAGAATCAGATACATACAGTAACTAATTCGAAATAGGCATAAAATCATCACATAATTCCTCCAATTTCCACATAGATCCACTTGAAGCAACCTCTAATCAATGTGTTCTAACCAAGTTTAACATCAAAATCATCCTCCCTTATCTCTTATTAATTTCAGCCAGCACCTTGCCCTAAGGGAAACCAAAATTTTCAATCATAAAAACCAAGGATTCAAAGCAAGAAACAAGAGGAAACAACTTATTAACCTTAGATCTAAACTTGGTTGATCAAAGTAGGAGTCTTCCTCTTGATTTAAGCTTCAAGAATCAAAATTGCAAGAGTTTCCCCTAGTATTCTTCAGCTTGGCTGAAAATGTGAAGGAGGGATGGTCTATATATAGCCAAAAATTTGGCTTGAATGGACCAAAATGCCCCTAGTAGCTAGAAGGAGGAGTAAGGGCAATCTTGGAAGTTCGAGTAGACTTTTGCATCATCATTGCATCACTTTCTTGCATCATGCTTACCTCATTCTTCTAGAAGGTACCAAGTGTCATAAAAGTGGTGGAGGAGAAGGGATATTAGATCCTAGCCGTTGGATCAAACTTGTTTCATAAGTTTCCTCCGAATTTACTTGGCCCAAGTTTCTCGGCTTTCTTTATAGCCTTCTAGAGCTCAGAAAATTCTTCTGCCTACTCCATAAATTCTTTTTAATTCTAGAAAATATCTATGAATTTTCTTAGGCCATAACACTTCCTTTAAGCCTTGCATAAAAATTCATTTACTAAACTACCCTTTTATCGGCAAAACCAGCTTTTTAATTTATTAAAGCCACTCCACTAGCCTTTTGGTTGCGCGACTAATTTTATAAATTAGTACAACCTTTCAACCATTTAATCTTATTTTTGTATACATTTTTGAGGTATCTTGCTATTTTTAATAATTACCTCAAATTGTATATTTTTTACCGACCATAACCTCATAAATTCCATTTAAGCTGCCTCAGGGGTATTTTCATCTTTTCTCTTCATAGAGGAGCCTTAGAATATTATTTCCTATTTTTTTTGGATTTTCTTGAAATTCTCTGTATACTCTTCCATTTTTATCCTTGTTGGTCATAACTTTCTGAATTTACGATTTAGTCCCTGCTTGGACTTAACTTCATATAATCCTTTCTTTGAGGTTTCTAACTTAACCTTTGGCTTGTATCTAGCTTCTTTTCTCTCTCTGAGCCTTTGAGACTTTACTGGAGCTTCTAACTTTGATTACACTTTAGCCCCTGTAAACTTTTTCTTTGCAGTTTAGTTCCTAGAACTGCTTTCACTTCCTTTCTCGTCTTTGGGACTTCTGTTCAAAAGGGGTCTAGTAGTCTATCCAATCTAGGCTATTTCTCATACTTCTAGGCCCAAAAGTTTGGATGTTACAATTAGAGAGACGGACGAACTTAGTCAAGTACTCAGCAAATGGCTCATCATCTCTCTACTTTAGGGTCAGAAATTCTGCTTCCCGTTTGTTTCAGATGGATCTTGGAAAGTACTTCTCATAGAACTGCTCTAGGAACACTTCCCAAGTTACCCTCGTGTTCCGAGCATCTAGAAGAATTTCAGTATTCTTCCACCAGCGATGGGCATCTTTCTCTAGCTTATATATCGCCATCTGGGCTTTTCGCTCTGATGCGCAGTCTAATACTTTGAAGATCTTCTCTAGACGATTCATCCAATCTTCCGCCGCTTGAACATTAAACGTTCTGTCAAATGACGACAGGTTGTGTTTACAGAAGCGAGTTATCCACTGCTGAATGCTATCAGGGTCTGCTACTGGCATTGCTAGTCTAGGCAATTGTTCTGATACTTGTACTGTAGAGACTTCTTCCTCTAACTGCCTCCTGTCGAGGTTAGCCATTGCCGCTGTTACTGCTGTGGCTATCACTACATCCCTCTCTTGTTCCTGGCAAGTTGTGTAACCCTCATCTCTTTGATGGTCTTCTCCTACTGCTCGAGACGTTCCAAAATTATTTGCAATGGATCGGGAGGGATCCTTGCATCTTGAACTGGGGGTCTCTCTGGCGAAGAGTTTCGTTGGGTTCTAACCATCGTGTTTAACTTACCAGATAGCATAATAAGGAACAAGAAGTAAATATCATGCTTGGAATTCATTTAACAAAAGAAGCATACATCATTCAACATTTAAGCATCAGGCATCAACAATACAGTTCAAAGCATATATACACCAAGCACTGCCAGCCTAACCTACTATGGTTAGCTGTACCAAAATACATCCTATATTAGTAATAGAAGGGTCCTAGTCATCTACAGAAAGTGAACAATAACAAAGCCCTTGAGGCTTTGGATCCAGTCCTCCATATCATCTCCAAGTATGTAGTTCGGCGGATGATCTCATGGGTCCAGAAGGAGTGTTGGGTAGGACCTCTACTATCTCACATAACCAATCAAAAGGTTCCAAGTAAGGGTTGCCTAGTCTATAGGCTTGGTACAGCTCTCTCATGCCCTGGAGGTAGACTAGTTGTACTCTCAGGTCTGCATCCACATCCCTCCTGATGTGAAGCCCTAGGAACCTCAGCCAGTCACTCAGCTGACCTACACTGTGGATCTCATGACTAGGCAGAGCAGGGGCAGGTACAACTGGTATTGTATGTGCTACAGGTGTTACAGGAGCTGGGGGTATAACTAGTCCGGTACTAGGTCCGGGGATGTTGCATGGATGTACAACAGGAGTAGCAGGCTGTCTGATGGACTGAATGTAAAGGCGTAGGTCTAATGGTTCCTGGTATAGGCCAGTTACAGGATCTATTAGGTCACCGGGTCCGGGAAGGTACAGTAACTATTCTGCAGTGATCCTTAACAGCTCAGGATAGCACTCAGCATAGTCATTTGAGCTCACTGATGAATGGCCTGGGCTGGCATTTCCCATAGTCCATTCCACCAGATCTTCTTCTTCGGTGAGGTCAATAATATTAAGATCCCAATCATTGAATGATGGCTCAGATCTAGGGTCCTAATCCATGGTGTTTTCCATCCTGATTCCTGTAAAGACATGTCAGTTCTTCCTATCTAACCCCAAAATCTAATGAATAACTTAAGCAGAATGTTCTATCTTATGCCAGAACCTCCGTTCTGATACCAAAAATATTACACCTTACTATCGTATCATCTGAGGGTTCAATTAAAACCATTTTAGGCCACATTGGATGGTCTTGGACTCAATTTTATCCCAAAAACGCTAAATTTCGGATTTTCACTGTTCATCAGGTAAAAATCCAGTTTTCTGGCCAAACTTCAAAAATTCATAACTTAATCTAGAGAAATCAAAATGCAGTGATTCAAAATTATATAAAAATTTATTTGAATTATTTTTCAAGAAAAAATAGTCTTGTGAACCAATTCTACTGGAAAAAGCATCAGGTTTTTGTGAAAGTTACCTCTGTCTATTAGGCAAAAACCCTTTTTCCAGATTCTGAACCTTAATTTGAAAAATCATTAAAAATCATGTAGTTGGCCATTTTTAACGTGTTAACTATCAAAATGAATCTCAGAATGTGATCTATAGACATACCAAATTTCGTAAGTAAAAACATTCGGCAACTTAATCAAAACGTCAGGTAAAAGTGGTAGTGTCAATGAATTTACAGCACTGCCCAGCATAATATTACATAACCCAAATGTCCACGAAGTTTTATGGTATGATCCCATAATTTTAACCTTCAATCTACAGCTTGCCCTTGGATGTTTCAGGTCCTAAAATGTTAGATTGCATTTGGGGAATGAGATTTGTTTGAAATCCCAATAGCAAATTAACCAACTATATCATCAACAAGCATCATCAACATGCATAATTATATTAACTACTATTGGTGAACTAGCATGCTTATCATTTGGAAAACTCAATCATGCAAAGGCCAAAGCAAGAAAGTGCAAAGAGCAGCCACATCACAATCAAGAAAGTTCATCCACATAATAGCAATTAATCATGCAATAATCAATAATGCCAAGTCAATGTTAGTAGTTAGGTTCAACTTGCTACCTTGCTCCAAAAGCTTGAGTTCTCTTTGTTTCTCCTCTTCTCCTTCACAAATATCAAACCCTAGAATGGCAATCCATCAAAAAAGGGCAGCAAAAGTCATTAACCAAACCAAGTAAAAGCAAGAACACAACTTAATATGACTTTTGCTCCTTAAAGCCTCCACCTTTGTTCTTTATTTCTGAACTTGTTTCCTTTTAACCTTAAAAATTGCTTCTTGACTTATTCCTTTATGGGTTTTCATGTAGATTCCAAATATATACTTATATTTAATAAAATAAAACTCTTCCTTTTAGTTGCTCTTGACCGAACCAAGAGGGTTCTTTAACCCAAAATTACAACTTTGGTTTTAATGCTTCCAACACTTGTTCCTTTTAGCTTACCCTACACCATTTTTCATTTTGAGCACCATGGAAGTCTTAAAACATTGAAAAACACAACCTAAGGTCCATTTACTACCTTGGCCGAAATGGTCCATATGGTACACAACCAAGAAAACACTTCAAAAATCAACTCACAACTACTTGCAACTACTAAGATCTAACATGTTTTGAAGTGTTCTAGCAATTATGATCAACAAAACTTCTTTCCCCACATGAGAAGTATTTCATCCAGCACCTAAAGAAAAGAGAAAACAGAAATTTTCAACCATACAAAGAAAGAAAACAAGGCAAAGATCCATTTAGAACCAAGAACTAACCATGAATCCTTGGTTGTATGATCAAGTTGGTAGTTTTTCCCTTGATTTCCCTTTGAACTCCCTCTTTTCTCTCTTGGTTCCCTCTTGCACGAAATAACATCTGAATATTAGGGGAGATGAGCTTGTTTAATGAGCCAAAATAACCCAACCACCATCATAAATGAAATTCCAAGTGCCATTATCCTCTTTAATCTTACTTTCTCTTTCATAGTTAACTAAATCCAAATGAAATTAATTACCAAAAGTCAAAATCCTCTCTATTTGAGGAATGAAACTTGGCAAGTTCAAATCCTCTCCATTAGGGGCTTGACACATGGCTAATTGTGAACCATTTGAATTGCAAGACTCTAGTCTTGCTTTACCAGTGCACTTCGACTCCGAGTTTAACTTTGTTTCTATAATTACAGTATTTTAGCCTCTATAATTATTTTCTATCAGATCCCTAATTTATTCTCCTTATTTTTATCTTCCCAAATTTTCCTCTTTGTCTCAAAATTAATTTCCCAATAATTAAATAAAAAGGAAAACTAATTTCCTTTTCTTTAGGGTTTTTCCACTTTCCAAAGGTATTGGGAAAAATCTTGGATACTTGAGGGTCTTCATTTAATTCCATAATCTCTTATAATTCCTTGGAATATCATAGGAATTTTCTTAGAATTTTATTCCCCTTAAAAATATTTATTTGGAACTTTCAAATAAAATCCATTAAATTGGCCTAAATCATCCTTAAATTCTTTTGTAATTTCTCTAAGGGTAATTTGGTCATAAAACCAATTTTATAATCCCATATAATTCGCAAAGGATATTATCCTTATTTTTCCTTAATTTTCTAAGGCTCAAAAATATTATTCCATAATTATATTTGACCAATTTTCCTTAATTAGTCAAATTTCCATAATTGGCTTGGAAAATCATAATAATTATTTTCCACCAAAATTCTTCTAATTCTCCTTATCATTTTGGCCCTTAATTATTTAGGAATATTTTTTATTCTTAATTACCATAATACTGGATGTGACACTCCTCCCCCCTAATTTCAAATGGTGGTTCGGCCAAGTAAGAGGAAGAGAGAAAAGAGAGGGTTTTGAATGAGAAACAAGGAAAAGCTATCAACTTTGGTCACCTAATCAAGGATTCAAGGTTAGTTTTTGGTCTTAAGTTGTTCTCCACCTTGTTTGCTTGAGTTGTATGGTTGAAGAATTCTGTCTCTTCTCATTTTTTGTGCTGGTCAAACTGGTTTATCATGAGGGGGAAGAAGTTTGGTTAGTCAAACTTGTTAAGACACTTCAAAGCATGATAGTTTCTAGTGGTTGCAAGTAGTTGTTGGTTGTTTCTGAAGTATTTTCTGTCACACCCTAAGTTTTGGGCCTAAAGAATACACGGATTAGCCTAAGATAAGTAGGCTACTAAATTCCTATGAGCAGGAGTCCCAGAAATGTTGAAGGGTTTCAGGGACTAAATTGTAAATAGAGAAAGTTCTAGGGACTAAAATGTAAAGAAAATTAGAGGCTCTAGTGAAGTTTCGAGGCCCAGAAATGAGAAAAGACGTTAGTTTAGACCAAGGTTATGATAGAGGCCATAATAGGGTGATTTATGAGGTTTACTTGACCAAGGGCAAAACTGTAATTTTAGAAAGTTTCGGGCAAGGAATGGGTAAAAATGGAAGTAATACCCAAAAAATACCTAGAGATCTCAGAAAATTATGAAAAATTAAAGGAAATTCATTTAGGAATTATGGAGATTTATAAAATTATTTCCAACCCTAAATGATGAGGAGGTTAGCTTTAATTGAATATAAAGCTAAATTAATATTGGTAGATTGTCTGTTTTTACGGAAACGGCAATTTAAAGAGTTATATGGGGAGAAAAATTATGAAATTAATCAAGGAAGTTCCCTTTACCGAGATATAATTAATGGTGATCTGATATAAGAATTCTGAGATACTAGAATTTTTCGGCTATTAGATAAAATAAACCAATATTATATTACGATTCAGTAGAATGTCAGGACAACCGGGGTGATAAAATTTCTGAAGAATGTCAAGGACACATGTCATGCCCAAATTGGCGAAGAAAGGGAAAAAGAAAATAAAAAGACAAAGGAAAAGAAAATACTAAATCAAGTTAGATTAAAATTTAATTAGGGATAAGTAAAATGATTATGGTTAAGTCATCTTCCGTAGGATCGTGACACGTGGCAAACATGGTTCATTGGATGGCTAGGATTTAACCATCTATCTTTGAAAAGTCAAAAGTTTCTAAAAGGGTAATTAGCCAAGTTAATTAAGGAATTAAGAGAGTTAACCTTGATTAAAGCCTAATTAATCTTAATGGATAAGAACGATGACATAAGCCCTAATGACTCACCATCCAAGTGTCAACATATTAAGCCACATAGCCTAAGATTTGTACATGTGGAAAGAGGTCAAAATTGGAGGGCTAAGATTAAGTCTTATGCAAGAAGGGCATATGTGGAATTAGTGAAATATGGAGCCTATAAATACCCCCTCACATGTTCATTTCATGCAAGACCTTTCAAGTAGGAAACCTCTTGCAAATTTTCGTGTAAAGAGAGGAAGAGAAGAATTTTAGTGAGAGAAAGTTATTTGGAAGCAAGGTAAGCTTCTAAAACTCTTCCATTTTAAGTTATAATGATGGTATGTTAGTTTTAGGCTATTTTAATGATGATAGAAAGTCATTTTTCTAAGGGGAAGTGCTGCCCAAATTTTATCAAAATGATAAGGAATGGTTTAGATGAAGATTAAGCATGGTTAAAAGTTAAAGATTAAGTGGTTACATGTTAGTTTGGTTGAAAATCCTTTTCCCTACAAATATATATATATGGTTCGACCAAGCTAAGTCAATGGGAAGGGATTGGATTTTCATAAAAATAATATGATAAATGGATTCTACATGGAAAATTATGTAGGAAAGGCCCAAGAAAGTTCAAGAATCAAAGCTAGAAAAATAAACCCTAAAAGTCAAGAAAAAAGGGGTTTAAGGGGTTATGTTAAGTTATGGAGTTGAAGTAATGCTTAATGTTGTGTCATTGGTTGCCTAATAGGCTATACACAATAAAGGGGCAAAATCTAGTCAAGAGAAAAGAGTTCAAGAGGAAGGAAAGCCAACAAGGTAGCTTTTGCATTCCATTGCTTGTTAGAGTTACTATACATTGTATGTTCATTGCTATGTGTTATGATGTTATGCCATGATGCCTCCATGCATATATACCTTGGTTTATGCAAGATTGAGATGATATGTTATGTTATGATGTTATGTTTTTTCATGGCAAGTACATAATACTCAAGTATGTATGTATGCATGTAGCTTGAATTACATTGTGATGTGTAACCATAATAATGTATGTAATGTGCTACTAAGATTTCCCAAGAATCTTACCCCCATACTTAACAAACCCTAGGGCCTTTAACTTGAAGAGCAAAGGAAAAGAAGTGGCTATAGTAGAGAGTTAAGTTCGCCTCAAGAAGAAGAAGAAGAATGAAGAAAAACCTTATTTTGGATGAATGTAATTAAGGGTATGCTTTAAGGTTTTAAGTTATGGATATATGCTAGCTTATGTGTTAATATGTGAAAGCATGCTAGTGTTGTCCAATATGCATGATTATATGGTAGGAGAATTAGTATGCAAATACTTGGTCAAGTATGACGATTTATCCTTCCAAGGGGGTAAAAGTCAACATTATGGACCTAAACTTTGACCAAAGTCAAATTAAGCAATTGATTGAGTATAGCCATGAGATTCAGTGAGCAAATAGATGGGATTTTTCTCTTTAAGATGAGAGTTGGTTCGCTTGAATCTGATAACCACACAAGAAGTTATGCCCTTCCAAATTTGGGCTAAAATAAGTGGAAAATGGAAAAATGACCATATGAACAGTAACTTTTTCAAGAAAAACTGGGCTTGAATTTTAAGGAAATCAGTCTGGAAACTATTTTCTCTCAAAATTTTATCCAAAGATCTTTCCATAGAACTTAGAATCAGTCGATTTTGATTTTTCTACAATTAGTTATGAATTTTTTAAATTTGCCACATTTTTGGGTTACAATGAATAGTAATCCGTAAAAGAAATTTTCAAATTTGATTTTTCATAACTTTAGTCTCCAAAAGTGATTCCAAATGCTTCCGCAAGGCAAGCTAATTGGTATAAACATAAGGTGTTACATTTTTGGTATCAGAGCAAAAGGTTCTGGCAATCAGAACGAAATTTTCAAATTCAAATTTTAATACTCTGATTTTTGAGGAAAATGTTTAAACTGTTCATTTGCTGGCCATTTGGATTGCAAGAAGCCATGGAAGTGGTTATCATGAGACCATTAGTAGGAGGAAACCTAGAGACCGTTTCCTTGGTAAAATGATATGGCCTAGTGGTATGAAGAGATAGAAAGGTAGGGAGAAGTAAGTTCCTCCCTGATCGTCCGCATAAGATGTTGTGGTAAACAAAGGAAGGTAGCAGCCAAGAATAGAGCTTCAGTTGCCTTCAGTGATCCTCAAAAAAAAAATCATTGATGTACCTGATGATGATGAGAACGATAATGACACAGCAGGTCTTAGCTAGAGTAGGATAGTCCTAAGTATGAGAGGATTATACCCCCTTTCAGATTTAGTTCTGGAGGTTAGATGGGAGGCAGGTATAGTAAGCCTTAGAAAGAACCTAGAGGCTCATAAATACCCGAGATTCTAGAATGACAACAAGAAGCTCTATTACAGTGTGACCAGGGAAGACAATACCTTATGGGATGCTGATGGGATAGCAGCCTTATCTGAGGTGATTCCTTGGAAATGTTTATGAAATGACGTACTAAGAGAAGTATGCCACTGCATAACCACATGTACCTGCAAGGAACTGCTCAAGGTTTTGAAGATCTTTATGAGCGGGATTTTCCCTTAAGCTAGTTGTGGTTGATGGTAGACCAGTAAATGTATATGGTGCTGGGCTGCTAGAATAAGTAATATAAACTTCTAAACTATAAAAATGTGTTAATTGCTTAGACCCAGTATGGTCTTTTGCTGCCCCATAAAACTTTAAGTAAATATATACGTAATGCATATGTTGCATAGTAAGCGATTATGCCATTCCTCTTTTTCCCTCCCATAATTAATTAAGAAAAACGATATGGTGAGAACACGGAGAGGAATCAGAGAAAAGCCTGAGGAACGTGGAGAACAGCTGATAAATCCAATTCAGGCTGGATGAGTAGCCACATTAGGTATAGCAGAAACAAATGACCCAAGTATGTCAGTAAGAGGAAAGAGATACTGTCATTGCAGGAAGTAGTGGCAGCAACTGCTCAGTTGCATCAACCTGAATAGAGAGCAACAGAAGTAGCTCCGCAAGTCCAACTGCAGAAATTGATTATAAAGCAAAAAGAACTAGCTGAAAATCCAGAAGATATACAATAGTGGATTACAAGATTCTGCAAGTATAATCCACTGAAGTAAAAGGTTGACGGAACCACAGATAGTTGAGGAATAGAATGTTCGACTGGGAAAAGATCTTTCGAGTAATAGGATGTTCCTTAGAGATTAAAGCTCTGATGGCTATCTATAAGCTAGAGATGGATGTGGATCAGTGATAAATCAACACGGAGTTGGTTTTACAAGCTAACAACACCCCCATTAACTTGGGAAGCTTTCAAGGAGAAGTGTTACCAAAAGTACTTCCCTAGACCGGCTCAAGACAAGATGAAAGTCAGATTCCTTGTATTGCAACAAGGATAACTTGAGACATTTGATGAGAATTTAGCAAAGCACATTCTCTTGTCTCGATATTCTGCTTATCTGAAATGTTTAAACAATGAGCGATGGAACATGGAGAAGCTAGTAAGAGAGCAGAGAAACCCTAGCAAGGCCTAGCCAGGAAGGAACCACTTTTAGTATCAAGAAGAGGAAGAGGTTTGGATTCGGTAGGAAGCTACAAGAGGTAAGTACACGAGGAGAAAGGTGTGATATCACATAAAAGGCAAAGGAGTACGAGTAATTTGGCAAGAACTATGGCGACAAGCCATGACTGTGATGAGCAATTAGGTCTGAAGAGTAATATCTTGCTATACGGCATTGATGTTCTCATTCCCACAAGTCATAAAGTCGTGACTTTTAAAGCATGCATAAAGTATGTGGCCGATATGCCTATTACTGCATTATCATCGATTAGATATATATATGCCTTTCGTGATGTTGATGGGATTGTTGGTTGAACTAGTTGTTTGCCAACAACGTACTTCCAGAATATTGAAATAAAGCTTTAATATTAGCTCACAAAGAAATAACCCCTAGAAAAGAGGTAAGACTAAACCATGTGATGGAAACTGAAGCAAGTAAATGGCGAAGGCATTGATACCAAGGATACTTCATCTTCTTTTTCGATTCAAGCAAAAGTAGAACAAAGAATCGATAAAGAAGTTTTCAGAAGTGTTTCCTACAGAGATCAGTAGACTTTCGCGAGAGTGAGAAGTGGAGTTCGTGATTGATCTTATACCAGGGACGAGACCGATGTCCAAAGCTCCATACCGAATGGCTCCCAACGAGATGGTAGAGCTAAAAAACCAGATTGAGGAGCTGTTGGAGAAAGGTTCATACGACTAAGCATATCTCCTTGGAGTGCTCTAGTACTCTTCGTCAAGAAGAAGGATGGTAGTCTGAGGTTGTGCATCGACTACCAGGAGCTAAACGAAGTGACGATAAAGAACAAGTACCTTTACTACAGATCAATGATCTATTAAACCAGCTGACCATAAGAACGGTATTCTCGAAAGATCGATTTACGATCAAAATACCATCAGCTGAGGATAAAGGGGAAAAATATTCCCAGAAGTTAAGGTAAAACTCAGTATGTCCAGACAGAAGAAGTTAAAGGATGGTTGCAATGGGAACGGATATAGAGAAAGATGTATAGTTTTGATGTTACCCAGGTACTTGATGATGTACGGGACCAGATAGTATTATGTTATGTCCCCAAGACATCTAAGAACATATAACCATAGCTCTTAGGCTAGTATGGAGTCCAAGTGAAGGGATTCCTATAGACGGATGCCACTGCTTACATGATCGATTAAGTCTAATAAAGAGGCTCCCTTTTCACAGGGATACAGTATGAAAGGAATGTACCCTGACAGAGAACGAGTATAATGGACTGCTTGGCCAGGGAGTACTTTTCCAAGATAAGAGGTGGTCCTCTAGCATGGAGATGATGCCGTTTTAGCCGGAAGGGGCTAAACGCTGCTTCTACAGGAGCGAGCCTTTCTCGGCAGAGATTACATGATGATGGCCCACAAGGAGATGATAGTAATGTTTTCTCCATCAGTGGTGCTGTTATATTGGGTTGATTATTGCTCTAAAATGGGCAATGTATGCTCCCATGATGCTCTCATGATGAGAAAGAGACAGCTGAGACATGGTACAAAATGGACCTTACCCTAAGGAGAGTAAAATTGGTCAAGGGTAATGAAAGAGTAAAACGAGGCAGTTGTCCCTCGAACTCAACAGGGTACCACAGTATAGTGAGAGGTTATGGAAGTATGATAATAAAAGTCCTAAACTGTTGCTATACAGGATTAATATATGACTGTAGGGTCTATAGAGTCCTGAAGTAAGGCAGTAAGGTAATGATAGGATGACATATGAATGAGCTCTAGAAATCAGCCAGTGCCAAGAGTTAAGAGGCACCAAGAAAGAATAGTGGCCTGAGGTAGCTAAAGTTAAGAGAAAGAAAGATTAAAGATTCAGTAGGTGACGGAAGAGATAGAGTAAGGCCTAAGACGACAATATTGGCATCTGTGAACAGTCTAAGTAGAATTATCAGTACAGTTATTCCAACTGAGCAGAGGTGACTGGTCTAAAAGTCTCTCAGTAGGGATGACAGCTCAGAACGATATGATACCCTAGGATCAAAAGGGATCCTAGGAAGAGGCTAGCGGTAGATCGCAGTAGTTTCCAAGGTCACTGGACTTAGCCTAGTAAGTGGCTGTATGTTATCGGGTAGCTCTCGAGGTCGCAGTGGACCAAGCCTGATATATACCCCTACAAGAGCATGAGAATGTGATGACCAGAGATGAATGAGTTCATGATGTGAAATCTGTCACACCTTACTATAATATTGATTTAGGTTCCTTTCAAAATCATTTTTGACCACATTGGATGGTCTTGGGCTCACTTTTTACCATAAAAACGCTAATTTTCGGATTTTTACTGTTCATCGGGTAAAAATCCAGTTTTTCTGGCCCAACTTCAAAAATTCATAACTTATTCTACAAAAATCCAATTGGGGTGTTTCAAAATTCTACGTAAAGCTCTTTAAGTCCTATTTCAACAAAAAATAATCTCATTGTCCAATTCTTTATGAGAAAGTGTCAGGTTTTTGTGGAACACCGTTCTGTCCAGTGCCAAAATTTCTTTTTCCCAGATTCTTTCCTTTAACTTTGGAAATTCACCAAAAATCGTATACTTGTCCATTTTTAACGTATTAGCTATCAATTTGAAGCTCAGGATGTCATCTTTCATCATACCAAATTTTACGATTTAACGCATTCGGAAACATAATCAAAAAGTCGCATGAACCGGTTAGGGTCAGTGTGCTTTCAGCACTGTTAGTTTAATATTTACATAACCAAAATAAGCTCACGAATTTTGTGGCTAAACTCCCCAAATCAACCTTCAATCTGCAGCTTCCCTTTTGAAGATTCAGGCCCTAAAATGTTCCATGATTCTTGGGGGATGAGATTTTTGGAAATCCCAGTAGTAAATTAACCAACTATATCACCAAGCAAGCATCATTATTATGCATGATCACATTAGCTACTATGGATGAACTAACATGCTTATCATTTGGCAAACTCAATCATGCAAAGGCCAAAGCAAGATACTATAAAGAGCAGCCACATAACAATCAAGAGAGCTCAATCACAATAATAGCAATTAACCATACAATA
Organism: Neltuma alba; assembly: GCF_004799145.2. Lineage (NCBI taxonomy): Eukaryota > Viridiplantae > Streptophyta > Magnoliopsida > Fabales > Fabaceae > Neltuma > Neltuma alba. The sequence goes on from NW_021635040.1 coordinate 178,032, forward strand.
ATCAACAATGCTAGTTAGTGGTAGTAGCTAGGTTTAACTTACTACCTTGTTCCAAAAGTCTTAGCCTTTCTTCCTTCTCCTCTTTCCCTTGGCAAATATCAAACCCTAACCATGTGATCCAACAAAAATGGCAGCAAGAATCATTATCCAACCATGAAAAAGCAAGAACATACATCAAAATGATTCTTGAACCATAAAGTTCCCTCCTTTGTTCACTAGTTTTAGATTTGGTTCTCTTTAACCCTAAAAATACTCCTTAACTTGTTCCTACATGGATTTTCATGTAGATTCCAAAAATGGGCTTAGATTTTTGAAAATAAAACTGATTCTTCCAGCCACAAACTGACCAAACCACTAGAGGTTTTGACCCAAAATTTTCAGCTTTGCTTTTAGGCTTCCAATACTTGTTTCTTTTAGTCTACCCTACACCATTCCTCATTTTAAGCATCATGGAAGCCTTAAAACAATGAAAAGCTCATCCTAGGGTCCAGTTCTTCACTTGGCCGAAAATAACTCTCACAACAACAACCATGAAAAATGCTTTAAAATCACTTAAACTCACTTGCCAACACTAGGATCTAGCTTGTGTTGTTGTGTCTTAGCAAGTGTTATGATCAAAACTTCTTTCCCCTTTTTATTAATCAGTTTGGTCCACATTAAGAGAGGGAAGAGACAGATTTTAAACCATAAAAATGAAAGAAACCAAAGCAAGAACACTTCTAGGACCAAGATCTAACCTTGAAACCTTGCTAGGATGATCAAAAGTGCTCCATTTCTCCTTGTTTCCTCTCAAACTCTCTCTTTTTCTCTATTTTTCTCCCTTGCACGAAATGAACATCTAAAAATGGGGAGAGAAGAGCTTGATTAAGGCTTCAAAATATCCCAACCACCTTCTTTAATGATAGTCCAAGTGTCATTACCCTACTAAGTCTTGATTCCTCTCTCTTAATTAACATAATTCCAAATGAAATTATTTACTAAAGTCAAAATCCTCTCCATTCATGGAATGACACTTGGCTAATTCAAATCTTCTCCTTCAAGAGCTTGACACATGGCTTAATAGGATCCCTTGGATTTGCAAGACACCAATCTTGCTTTATCGGTATACTTTAGGCTCTGAGTTTAACTTCTTTTCTATAATTACAGTAACTTAGTCTCTGTAATTATTTTCTATCAGATCCTTAATTTATTCTCCTCATTATTATCTTCCCAAATTGCCCTCTTTGTCTCAAAATTAATTTCCTAATATTTAGATAAAAAGGAAAATTAATTTCCTTCTCTTTAGGGATTTTTCCACTTTTCACATTTATTTGGAAAAATCTTGGACACTTGAGGGTTTCCATTTAATTCCATAATTCCTTATAATTCCTTGGGATCTCATAGAAATTTTCTTGGAATTTTATTCCTCTTAAAATATTTATTTTGAATTTTCCAAATAAAATCCCTCAATTAGCCTAAATCACCCTTAAATTCTCTTATAATCTCTCTAAGGGTAATTTGGTCATAAAACCAACTTTATAATTTCATATAACTCTCAAAGGATATTATCCCTATTTTTCCTTAATTTTTCATGGCTCGAAAATATTTTTCCTTATTTACATTTGACCAATTTTCTTTAATTAGTCAATTTCCTATAATTGGCTTGGAAAATTACTATAATTATTTTCCACCAAAATTCTTTGACTTTTCCTTATTATTTTTAATCCTCAATAATTTGAGAATATTTCTTATCTCTAATTATCATAATGCTGGATGTGACAAAATCCTCCTCAGTTTAGTTAGCTGTTACAGAGAGAGTACCCTTGACTTGTTTCCAGAATCCTTTGTTGTCAATTAGACCGACCTTGATTCCATTCAGTTCAATGTAGGAAGATGAGAACAGCAAGATTTAAAGGAATTTGAGCTTTAAGTCATAAATAAGAGGTGTCCAGGCTAGATCCAAATATGGAAAGAACCCCTTATATACGAGAAAAGATTGAGTATTGACAGACAAACCCTAAGATGAGGCTAAAGTCAAGAATGTAAACTAAAAAGACCCGACAAAAGGTAAACCAAGAAGGGTCTAAGACAGCAAAGTACCAAGGTTTGAGCCTATCAGTACTACAGCCTCAGATTCCCATCAGCACTTTTCAGTAAGCATGCTTAGGCAAGAATAGTCTAATGATGGGTGACCCCCTGGGAAGTTAGGTAAAAGTATGCAAAAGCTAGAAATGTGAGCCATTTTGGCAACGAGGCACTAAGTTCAGTAGGATGAAAGAGAAAGTTAAGGTAAGAAGAGGTTAGAGGCTAAAGCTAAGTATGAGAAGGGACATTCTCCTCAGTTAACCTCTTGAACATGGTCGAGAAAATGTTTGACCCTGAAATTTCGAGAACGAAATTTTTTTAAGAGGGGGAGAAATGTCACACCCTAAGTTTTGGGCCCAAGAATACACGGATTAGCCTAAGATAAGTAGGCTACTAAATTCCTATGAGCAGAAGTCCCAGAAATGTTGAAGGGTTTCAGGGACTAAATTGTAAATAGAGAAAGTTCTAGGGACTAAAATGTAAAGAAAGTTAGAGGCTGTAGTGAAGTTTCGAGGCCCAGAAATGAGAAAAGAGGTTAGTTTAGACCAAGGTTATGATAGAGGCCATAATAGGGTGATTTATGAGGTTTACTTGACCAAGGGCAAAACTGTATTTTGGAAAGTTTCGGGCAAGGAATGGGTAAAAATGGAAGTAATACCCAAAAAATACCTAGAGATCTCAGAAAATTATGAAAAATTAAAGGAAATTCATTTAGGAATTATGGAGATTTATAAAATTATTTCCAACCCTAAATGATGAGGAGGTTAGCTTTAATTGAATATAAAGCTAAATTAATATTGGTAGATTGTCTGTTTTTACGGAAACGGCAATTTAAAGAGTTATATGAGGAGAAAAATTATGAAATTAATCAAGGAAGTTCCCTTTACCGAGATATAATTAATGGTGATCTGATATAAGAATTCTGAGATACTAGAATTTTTTGGCTATCAGATAAAATAAACCAATATTGTATTACGATTCAGTAGACTGTCAGGACAACTGGGGTGGTAAAATTTCTTAAGAATGTCAAGGACACATGTCATGCCCAAATTGGCGAAGAAAGGGAAAAAGAAAATAAAAAGAAAAAGGAAAAGAAAATACTAAATCAAGTTAGATTAAAATTTAATTAGGGATAAGTAAAATGATTATGGTTAAGTCATCTTCCGTAGGATTGTGACACGTGGCAAACATCGTTCATTGGATGGCTAGGATTTAACCATCTATCATTGAAAAGTCAAAAGTTTCTAGAAGGGTAATTAGCCAAGTTAATCAAGGAATTAAGAGAGTTAACCTTGATTAAAGCCTAATTAATCTTAATGGATAAGAACGATGACATAAGCCCTAATGACTCACCATCCAAGTGTCAACATATTAAGCCACATAGCCGAAGATTTGTACATGTGGAAAGAGGTCAAAATTGGAGGGCTAAGATTAAGTCTTATGCAAGAAGGGCATATGTGGAATTAGTGAAATATGGAGCCTATAAATACCCCCTCACATGTTCATTTCATGCAAGGCCTTTCAAGTAAGAAACCTCTTGCAAATTTTCTTGTAGAGAGATAAAGAGAAGAATTCTAGTGAGAGAAAGTCATTTAGAAGTAAGGTAAGCTTTTAAAACTCTTCCATTTCAAGTTATAATGATGGTATGTCAGTTTTAGGCTATTTTAATGATGATAGAAAGTCATTTTTCTAAGGGGAAGTGCTGCCCAAATTTTATCAAAATGATAAGGAATGGTTTAGATGAAGATTAAGCATGGTTAAAGGTTAAATATTAAGTGGTTACATGTTAGTTTGGTTGAAAATCCTTTTCCCTACAAATATATATATATGGTTCGGCCAAGCTAAGTCAATGGGAAGGGATTGGATTTTCATAAAACTAATATGATAAATGGATTCTACATGGAAAATTATGTAGGAAAGGCCCAAGAAAGTTCAAGAATCAAAGCTAGAAAAATAAACCCTAAAAGTCAAGAAAAAAGGGGTTTAAGGGGTTATGTTAAGTTATGAAATTGAAGTAATGCTTAATGTTGTGTCATTGGTTCCCTAATAGGCTATACACAACAAAGGGGCAAAGATCTAGTCAAGAGAAAAGAGTTCAAGAGGAAGGAAAGCCAACAAGGTAGCTTTTGCATTCCATTGCTTGTTAGAGTTACTATACATTATATGTTCATTGCTATGTGTTATGATGTTATGCCATGATGCGTCCATGCATCTATACCTTGGTTTATGCAAGGTTGAGATGATATGTTATGTTATGATGTTATGTTTTTCCATGGCAAGTACATAATACTCAAGTATGTATGTATGCATGTAGCTTGAATTACATTGTGATATGTAACCATAGTAATGTATGCAATGTGCTACTAAGATTCCCCAAGAATCTTACCCCCATACTTAACAAACCCTAGGGCCTTCAACCTCCAAGAGCAAAGGAAAAGAAGTGGCTATAGTAGAGAGTTAAGTTCGCCTCAAGAAGAAGAAGAAGAATGAAGAAAAACCTTATATTGGATGAATGTAATTAAGAGTATGCTTTAAGGTTTTAAGTTATGGATATATGCTAGCTTATGTGTTAATATGTGAAAGCATGCTAGTGTTGTCCAATATGCATGATTATATGGTAGGAGAATTAGTATGCAAATACTTGGTCAAGTATGACGATTTATCCTTCCAAAGGGGTAAAAGTCAACATTATGGACCTAAACTTTGACCAACGTCAAATTAAGCAATTGATTGAGTATAGCCATGAGATTCGGTGAGCAAATAGATGGGATTTTTCTCTTTAAGATGAGAGTTGGTTCGCCTGAATCTGATAACCACACAAGAAGTTATGCCCTTCCAAAGTTGGGCTAAAATAAGTGGAAAATGGAAAAATGACCATATGAACAGTAACTTTTTCAAGAAAAACTGGGCTTGAATTTTAAGGAAATTAGTCCGGAAACTATTTTCTCTCAAAATTTTATCCAAAGAGCTTTCCATAGAACTTAGAATCAGTCGATTTTGATTTTTCTACAATTAGTTATGAATTTTTGAAATTTGCCACATTTTTGGGTTACAATGAATAGCAATCCGTAAAAGAAAATTTTCAAACTTGATTTTTCATAACTTGTAGTCTTCAAAAGTGATTCCAAATGCTTCCGCAAGGCAAACTAATTGGTATAAACATAAGATGTTACATTTTCTTTAGTATTTTTCCTAAGGTTCATTTCTGTCAAAATAGTAGCTGGACCCTAGGATGAGTTTTTCAATGTTTTAAGGCTTTTATGGTGCTCAAAATGAAAAATGGTCTAGGGTATACCAAAAAGAACAAGTGTTGGAAGTATTAAAACTAAAGCTGTAATTTTTGGGTTAAAGAACCCTCTTGGTTCGATCAAGAGCAACTAAAAGGATTTTATTTTCTTAAATCTAGGCATATTTTTGGAATCTACATGAAAATCCATGTAGGAATAAGTCAAGAAACAATTTTTAGGGTTAAAAGGAAACAAGTTCAAAAATAAAGAACAAAGGTGGAAGCTTTAAGGAGCAAGAGTCATATTTAAGTTGTGTTCTTGCTTTTACTTGGTTTCGTTAATGACTTTTGCTGTCCTTTTTGGTGGAATGCCATGCTAGGGTTTGATATTTGTGAAGGAGAAGAAGTGTCACATCCAGAAATATGGCATTTAGGAAATAGAAATATTCCTAAATAATTAAGGGTCAAAATGACAAGGAGAAATAGAAGAATTTTGGTGGAAAATAATTATTATAATTTTCCAAGCCAATTATAGAAAGTTTGACTAATTAAGGAAAATTGGTCAAAAGTAATTATGGAAAAATATTTCCAAGCCTTCAAAAATTAAGGAAAAATAAGGACAATGTTCCTTGAGAATTATATGGGATTATAAAATTGGTTTTATGACCAATTTGCCCTTAGAGAAATTACAAAGGAATTTAAGGGCGATTTAAGCTAGTTTAAGGTCCTTTATTTGGAAAATTCCAAATAAATATTTTTAAGGAGGATAAAATCCCAAGAAAATTCCTATGATATCCCAAAAAATTATAAGAGATTATAAAATTAAAAGAAAACCCTCAAGTATCCAAGATTTTCCCCAATTCCTTTGGAAAGAGGAAAAATCACTAAAGAGAAGGAAAATAGTTTTCCTTTTTATTTAATTATTGAGAAATTAAATGTGAGACAAAGAGGGCAATTTGGGAAGATAAAAATGAGGAGAATAATTTATGTATCTGACAAAAAATAATTACAGAGGCCAGAGCACTGTAATTATAGAAAAGGAGTTAAACCCGGAGTAAAAGTGCACCGATAAAGTATTAATCGGAGTCTTGCACTTTACTTGGCCTACAAGTTGTCACTTGTCAAGCCTTTAATGGGTGGTAATTAGAGCTTTTCAAGTGTCAAGCCACCATTGGAGAGAATCTTGACTTTTGATTTTAATTTCAATTGTCATTAAGTTAATTAAGAGGGAAAATTAAGAAGGAATAGGCACTTGACACTTGGCTCTTCATTAATTGTGGTAGATGGGATATTTTGAGAACATTAATGAGCTCATCTCTCCCCCTAAATCAGATCTACGGTTTGGCCAAAGGAGAAAGGTGGGAGAAAAGAGAGAACTTCATGGAGGAATCATGAGAAAGGGAGCAACTTTGATCATCTAAGTGAGATTTAAGGTTAGTTGTTGGTTTCAAGTTGTTCCTTGTCTTGTTTTCATGCTTTTTATGGTTGAAAAATCTGTCTCCTCCTTCTCTTGTTGCTGGCTGAAATACTTTTCTTGGTGGGGAGGGAGTTTGGTTGTTAGATCTTGCTAAGACACAACAACACAAGTTAGATCCTAGTGTTTGCAAGTGATTATAGTTGGTTTTGAAGCATTTTTCATGGTTATTTCCTTGAGTGTTATTTTCGCCCAAAGCTAGATCTAGACCCTAGGATGAGTTTTTCAAAGTTTTGAGGCTTCCATTGTGTTCAAAATGGAAAATAGTGTAGGGTAAACCTAAAGAACAAGTGTTGGAAGCCATAGAATCAAAGTTATAATTTTGGAAAATGAACCATAGTGGTTCGGCCAAGCTTAAACTGAAAGGGGGAAACTTATTTTGTTAAATATAAGTAGATATTTGGAATCTACATGAAAAACTATGTAGGAAAAGGTCAAGAGGGAATTTTTATGGTTTATGGAAAGTAACTCTAAAAATTCAAGAACAAAGATGGAAGCTTTAAGGGGTTAGAGGTTACTTGATTTATGTTGTTAATTTTTCATGAGGAATGGTTGATGATTCTTGCTACCATTTTTGTGGATTGCCATGTTAGGGTTTGGCATTTGTGGAAGCAAGAAAGAAGAACAAGAAAATCAAAGAGCATTGGATTAAGGTAGTAAGATTTAATTAGCCTTAATGTTGATTGTTGCATTGATTGCTATGCAATTTCATGTGCTATTATGTGGTTGAACTAAATGATGAGGATGATGATGATTGTGTAGCTATACTCCTTGCTTTATGTGCCTTGGCTATTGCATGTTAGAGTGCTACATGTATGAGGTAAAGTAGTTCCCTATTAATAGCAAAAGGTTGGAATGCTTGTAATTGATGCATGTTAATGTTTTGGTTGATTGGTCTTGTTACTGGGATTTTCAAAAATCTCATCCCCCAAATATAATATAACATTTTAGGGCCTGAAACTCTCAAGAGCAAGCTGCAGATTGGAGGCTAAATTATGGTGATACACCATAAAAATTCGTGGACATTTGGTTATGTATAATTATCAATGGTTGGTGCTGTAACCCCTAAGCAGGATGTTAGATTAGAGCCATGATTTATTTAGTTATTGAAGGAATTTCTGCACGAGATTTGGCATGGTTAGAGTTGATATCCTGAGCTTCAAATTTATAGGTAGCACGTTAAAAATGGCCAAGTATACAATTTTTAATTATTTTTCAAAGTTAAGGTTCAGAATCTGGAAAAAGGATTTTTGCCAAATAGATAGAGGTGAATTTCACAAAAGCCTGACACTTTTCCAATGGAATTGGATCATGAGATTATTTTTACTTGAAATAGGACTTAAAGAGATTTAAATATAATTTTAAACCACCCCATTTGGATTTTTTTAGAATAAGTTATGAATTTTTGAAGTTGGGCCAGAAAACTGGATTTTCACCCGATGAACAGTAAAAATCCGAAAATCAGCGTTTTTCAAGAATTTTTGAGCCCAAGAGCATCCAATGTGGTCTAAAATAGTTTTAATTAAACCCTAAGTGGATCCAATAGTAAGGTGTGACAAGAAGAGAAACAAAGAGAACTCAAGCTTTTGGAGCAAGGTAGCAAGTTGAACTTAACTACTAACATTGACTTGGCATTATTGATTATTGCATGATTAATTGCTATTATGTGGATGAGCTTTCTTGATTGTGATGTGGCTTCTCTTTGTACTTTCTTGCTTTGTCCTTTGCATGATTGAGTTTGTCAAATGATAAGCATGCTAGTTCACCAATAGTAGTTAATATAATTATGCATGTTGATGATGCTTGTTGATGATATAGTTGGTTAATTTGCCATTGGGGTTTCAAAGAAATCTCATTCCCCAAATGCAATCTAAAATTTTAGGACCTAAAACATCCAAGGGCAAGCTGCAGATTGAAGGTTAAAATTATGGTATCATACCATAAAAATTCGTGGACATTTGGGTTATGTAATATTATGCTAGGCAGTGCTGTAAATTCATTGACACCACCATCTTTATATGACGTTTTGATTAAGTTACCTAATGCTTTTAATTATGAAATTTGGCATGTTTGTAGATCACATTCTAAGATTCATTTTGATAGCTAACACATTAAAAATGGCCAACTACACAATTTTTAATGATTTTTCAAAGTTAAAGTTCAAAATCTGGAAAAAGGGTTTTTGCCTAATAGACAGAGGTAACTTTCACAAAAACCTGATGCTTTTTTCAATGGAATTGGTTTACAAGACTATTTTTCCCTGAAAGAGAATTCAAATTTCTTTTTATAGAATCTTAAACCACTCTATTTTGATTTTTCTAGATTAAGTTATGAATCTTTGAAGTTAGGCCAGAAAACTGGATTTTCACCTGATGAACAGTGAAAATACGAAATTTAGCGTTTTTGAGATAAAATTGAGCCCAAGACCATCCAATGTGGTCTAAAATGGTTGTAATTGAACCCTAAGACGATAAGATAGTAAGGTGTAACAGCCAGGGTGTCAAAAAAAATTTAGTTCTGGAAAGGAATGCACTATAGTGGTACAATCTGGGTCGTGTTCACTTCGAGGAGCCTGAACTAATCCTATGTAATTTGAGTGACAAAACCATGTGAAAAGGTAAAATTGAGGAGTTTGTAAAAATGAAGTTAAGTTGTAATAAAATCAAAACATGAAAGAGGTAAAATATTTTTGGTCTTTTTCTAGTGAATTGAGAAAGTAATAAAGGAAAGCAAGTAAATGGATTGTTTGTGAACTTAATTAATAAAAATGCCCCTTGGAGAATTGATTATGCCTTCATCACTTCAAAATATGGTGGGAGTTTAATTGAAAACGAATCTTAGCTAGCTTGAAAAACTTTCCAAACTTAGGTAAATTAGTGTGTTAATGAAACCTTTGACCCAAAGACTAACAACAAAACTAATACCCTCATGAATGCTCACTTGGTAAGGTTAACACAATAGTATTAACAGCTTGAACACAATAACCAATTATGCTAGCAAGGGACCGCATTTAATCAAAACCAACATTAGATTGAACATCATCAAATATTCACATGACTAAATATAGTATTCTTATTACAACACAAATACCAAAGCATAAATTCTCAAAATCTATCACATCCAGTAATCTAGTAATTAGGAGTAAGAATTTTTCTAAGCAATTAAGGGCCAAAATGGTATGAAGAAATAGAAGGAAATAATTCCCAAATTTATTTTAGTGTCAGGGCAAAAGAATAATTTCCAAGAATTATGGTCAAGCATTACGTAATTTTGAAAAATATGTTAGAAATTCCCCATAATTATGGAATAATTATGAAAACTAGAGAAATGCCCCTTGGACACTATATTAATTTTTAAAATGAAGACTATTGATGGGAAACAATTATTATGAATTTCCAATCAATTAGAAAAGCTTGACTAATTAAGAAAAATTGGTCAAAAGTAATTATGAAAAAAATATTTTCAAGCCTCAAAAAAATAAGAAAAAATAGAGATATTGTGCCTTGAGAATTATATGATAGGGTATAAATGGTTTTATGCCCAAACTACCCCTAGAAAAATTACAAAGGAATTTAAAGGGAAATTAGGCTAATATTGCATTTTATTTGGGAAAATTCCAAATAAATATATTTAAGAAGAATAAAATTTCAAGAAAATTTATATGATATCCCAAGGAATATAGGAGATTATGGGATTAAAAAGAGTCCCACAAATGTTCAAGATATTTTCTAATTCTTATGACAAGTAGAAAATCCTTATGAAAAGGAAAATGGTTTTTCTTTTCTATAATTAGTGGAAATTTGAGATGGCAACAAAAGAGGACATTTTGGGAAGAGAAAAAGAAGAAGAATGGATTATGGATCTGACAAAAATAATTACAGTGGCCAAAGTATTGTAATTATAGAAAAAGAATTAAACCTGGAGCAAAAGTGCACTGATAAAGTAAGAAATATAGTTTTACATTTTAAATGGCTAACAAATTGCCACTTGTCAAGCCACCAATGAAGAGGATTTAAAGTTTCCAAGTGTCAAGCCACAATAGAGAGGATCTTGACTTTTGAAATTGAATTTCAATTAGAATTAAGTTAATAGGAAAGAGATTAAAAGAACGCTTAGGTTAATGATACCTTGCATGGCAATTAATATGGTGGTTGGGATATTTTGCCTTTAAATAGAACACTTCCCCTCCCATTTCAAGACCATATTTTTGGCCAATTAGGGTAACTCTTGCCAAACCATTTCTTGAAATTCAAGCAAGGAGGAAGCTACTACCTTTGGTCATCCAAGCTTAGATCTAAGATTAGTAAGTGGTTTTATGTTGTTTCTTGCCTTGTTTCCTTGAGTTTGATGGTTGAAAAATCTATTTTTCCCTCTTGATGTTGCTGGCTAAAATGTTTTATGGTTAGGGGAAGGAGGTTTTAATGTTAACCCTAGTTAAAACACATTGGTTCAAGGTTGTTTCAAGTGGTTTTAAGTTGTTGTTTGGAAGATTTCATGGTTGGTTGTTCATGGGTGCTGTTTGGCCACTCTGAAAGCTATAACCTAGGATGAGTTTTTCATAGTTTTGATGCTTCTATTGTGTTTAAAATGGAAAACGGTGTAGGATAAACCTAAAGAACTAGCATTAGAAGCAGTGGAATTAGAGTTGTAATTTTTGGAAAACCTAGACCCCCTATTTAGCCAACTATAGTTCATAGGGAAGGACTTTTCTTTTCATGAATCCAAGTTGATATGCATAATGATGATGCATACTTGATGTTATAGTTGATTATTCTTGCTATTAGGATTTCAATGAAATCTCATTCCCTCCAAATGTAATCTAAGATTCTAGGGTCTGAGTTATCCAAGAAGAAGCTGCAAATCCAAGGGTGAATATAGTGTTAAGCCACAAAACTACTTGACTTTTGGTTATGTATAATGATGTATGCTTAAGATGCTATAACCCTACTTAGACTGCTAACTTGGAGCTGTATTTTGACTATGTTACTAAATGAATTAAGTCATAAAATTTGGTATACTTATAGCTCACGTCCTAAGCTTCAAATCAATAGGTAGCACATTGAAATTGGACATTGGTACGATTTATGGTGATTTTTCAAAATTAAAGTTTGAAATCTAGGAAAAAGATTTTTTACCAAAGTAATAGTGGTAACTTCCCTAAAAATTTGGCATTGATTCAAAAATAATTGGTTCACAAGATTATTTTTTTCTTGAAATATCATTCAAAGAGCTTTCTATTGAACATGGAAGCACTCTATTTCAATTTTTCTAGAATAAGTTACAAATTTTCAAATTTAGATAGAAAATCTGGAATTACCAAATGAATAGTGTTTTTTTGAAATTTAGTGTCCAAATCACATTTTTTATGAGTTTAAGGCCATCCAAAATGGTTTCCAAATGGACTCTAAGATGTTATAGAAGTAAGGTGTAACATTTTTGGTATTAGAGCAAAGGTTCTGGCATAGGATAGAATGCTCTGCTTAGTTTAACCTGTTAGATAGTGTGTCAATTGAGGAAGAATTGACATATTAATAGGATTTTGCAAGATTCGGGATGAAAGACACCATAGATTGGGATGCTATGTCAGAGCAGTCGATCAACCAGGGAGATGTTGACCTGATTGAGATGATAGAGGAGGAGGATTTAATGAAATTGATCGTGGGGGATGCTGCCCAGGACATTCATCAGTAAATTCTAGCATACACCTTGAACATTCGGCTGAGTTAGTAATGATTCCTTCAGAGGAGTTAGTGAACCTTCTTGGACCCGAAGACCTGATGGATCCTAGAACTGGTTTGATTCAGCCACCTAAAGACTATAGGTTCCCTGAGTACAGGAAGCTTGTTAACCCAGGTATAGGGATATACCCGAATAATATTCCCAGACCCAGTACCAGATCGGTTGTACCCCCAGCACTTGCAGTGCCTATAGCTTCTGCTTCACCTGTAGCAAGCCTGGACACTTTTCAAGAGAATGCCCATAGAATATAGAGAAGTCAGGGCCATGAACTCAAGGGCAAGTTTTTGCTCTCACAGGGAAAGAAGCCCAGAACTCACCACAGATGATCTAATGTATGATTATTATTAATAACTCCCTGGTGATTGCCATGTCTGATTTGGTGCTAAAAGACTTAGCTTAGTTATCAATGTGCTACTTTATGATATACATACATCCACACCAACACACTCTAGAGTAGTGACATCAGACGTATGCTTAAATTGTATAGTTCGACACGAACACTGTATTGCTATTGATTTGATATGCATGCCCTTCTACGAAATTGATGTAGTAATTGGGTTGAATTGGTTATTGTCCCATAGCATCCTATTTGATTATAAGAATAAAACCCTGATCTTACCCCACAAGAAGTAAAACTAAGTCTGGAAGTTTAGTTAAACTTCATAATGGAAGGCCAAGCGGGAAAGTGCCTACAGAAAGGTTGTCATAGATTCCTTGTTTTCTTCTCGATGCAAGTAGAAGTTGATGAGGAGATAGAAGAAATCCTAGTTCTCAAGCAATTGTCAGAAGTATTACTGACAGAGATCATAGGACTACCTTTAGAGAAAGAAATAGAATTCATGATCAACATCATACTTGGAACGGGAACGACTTCCAAAGCCCTGTATAGAATGGCTTTGAATGAAATGGCAGAACTAAAGAAGTAGATAGAAGAGTTACTAAAGAAGGTTCCATTAGACTGAGTGTTTTGCTATGAGGTGCTCTAGTGTTGTTTGTCAAGAAAAAGGATCTTAGTCTAAGATTATGCATATATTATAGGGAGTTGAACAAGGTTACAGCTAGGAATAAATATCTGCTCCCTAGGATAGATGATTTTGTTGGATTAGTTAGTTGGTGCCAGTGTATTATTCAAGATTGATTTGAGATCTGTCTACCATCAACTCAGGATTAAGCCTGATAATGTCTCTAAGATTGTGTTTAGTACTCATTATGGGCATTATGAGTTCTTAGTGATGCCATTGGGATTGAAGAATGCAACTTTGATATTTATAGACTACATAAACCAAATCTTTCAGCCTTACCTAGATCAGTTTGTTGTAGTGTTCATTGATGACATCCTGGTGTACTCCAAGTCTCTTGAAGAGCATGAGAACCACTTGAGAATGGTCCTAAATACCCTAAAAGAGAAGCAGCTTGTTGCCAAACTTAGTAAGTCTGAATTTTGGCTCCAGGAAGTCTGTTTTCTTGGCCATGTGATTTCTCGAGAGGGAGTGGCTGTTGACCTTAGCAAGATTGATGCAGTAGTCAACTGGGAATGACCCAAGACAGTGACCGAGATTAGAAGTTTCCTCGGACCAGTGGGGTATTATAGAAGATTCATTAAGGACTTCTCTCGGATTGCTCTTTCACTGACCAAGTTGACCAAGAAGAACCAACTATTCTTGTGGGACACGAAAAGAAAAGCTAGTTTCCAAGAGCTAAAGAGAAAGCTCACCTCTACTCCCGTACTTGTACTCCTTGATCCTATGCAAACCTATGTGGTTTACTCAAATGCTAGTAAGCAAGGACTGGGATGTGTGCTTATGCAACATGGGCAGATAGTTGGCTATGTGTTACACCTTACTATTAGATCAACTTAGAGTTCAATTAGAACTATTTTAGACCACATTGGATGGCCTTGGGCTCAAAAACTCGTTTAAGATGCTAGTTCTTGGATTTTTACTGTTCATATGGTAAAATCCAGTTTTCTGTACCAAATTCAAAAATCCATAACTTAATATAGAAAATCAAAATGGAGTAGTTAAAAATTTTATAGCAAGTGCTTTGAATGCTCTTTCAAGAAAAAATAATCTTGTGATCTAGTTCCATTTGAAAAAGTGTCAGGTTTTTTTAGAAGTCACCATTATCCTTTTAGTAAAAATCCTTTTTTTCAGATTTTGAACCTTAATTTGAAAAATCATTAAAAATTATACAGTTGTCCATTTTTAATGTTCTACATATCAAATTGAAGCTCAGGACGTGATTTATATGCATACCAAATTTTGTGATTTAAAATTTTGGGAACTTAGTTAAAACATAGCTTCAAGTCGACAATTCAGTTAGGGTTACAGCACCAACCATACATACTTTTACATAACAAAAATATAATTGTTTCTTATGGTTCCACCACCACATTTACCCTTGAATTTGCAGTTTCCCTTTGGATGGTTTAGGCCCTAAAATGTTGGATTATTTTGGGAGGGTGAGATTTGAATGAAATCCCAGTAGTAAGAATAATTAACCACAACATCAACATGCATCATCATTAAAGCATTACAAGCCTTAGCTACCATAAGAGAACTAATCTTCTTATAAATTGGCAACATCAACATGCAAGAGCATGGCAACAAATACAAGGAGCAACCACATTACAATCATCATAGTTCAACCACATGATAGCAAGTATTCATGCCATAATAAACAATGCAAAGATAACATCAATAGTTAATTAAATCCCACTACCTTACTCCAATAGCTCTTTGGTTCTTTGATCTTCTTCCTCTCCTTCACAAATATCCAACCCTAACATCACAATGCATAAAAAGGGTAGCAACATTACCAACCAAACTATATAAAATCAATAAAAAAGCTCAAGTAACTCCTTAGCCCTTAAAGCTTCAATATTTGTTCTTTAATTATAGAGTTTGTTTCCTTAAACCCTAAAAGAATCCTCTCTTAGTTCATTCCTGCATGATTTTTCATGTCGATTCCAAATATATGCTTGGATTTAAGAAAAGAAATCTCTTTGCTCAAGAATCAAATGACCGAACACCTAGGGTTCATTGTCCAAAAATTACAACTTTGATTATAGTGCTTCCAACACATGTTCTTTAGGTTTATCCTACACCATTTTCCATTTTAAACACAATAGAAGCATTAAAACATTGAAAAGCTCATCCTAAGGTATGATTCTCAAAGTGGCCAAATGGTCCCTCTGACAAACCAACCAAGAAAAAGTTCCAATAACAACTTGAACCACTTGAAATAACCATGATTTGAAGTGTTCTAACAAGATTTAACAACAAAACCTCCTCCCCTACACAATGATCATTTTGGCCAGCACCCAATAAGAAGGAAAACTAGAACTTTCAAGCATAAAAGTCAAGAGAATCAAGCAAGGAACAACAAAAAATCATTCACTAACCTTAACTCCAAGTTTACTTGATCCAAGTTGGTTGCTTTTTCCTTGGACACACTTGAAGTTCTCTCTTTCTCACTCACTTCCTCTCTTGGCCAAATTACAATCCAAAATTAGGTAGAGGAGAGCTCTCTTTAATGTCCAAAATATCCCAACAACCACATTTAATGAAAGTTCAAGTATCAATCCCCTACTTAACCTTGCAATCTCTTTCTTAATTAACTAAATCCAAATATAATTACCAGAAGTCAAAATCCTCTCCATTTAAGGCTTGACACTTGGCAAGTTTAAAGACTCTTTATTAGGGGCTTGATAAGTGGCAAAATGTAGGGCAAATGAAGTGCAAGACTCTTGTCTTCACTTTATCAGTGCATTTTTACTTGAGATTTAATTTCTTTTCTATAATTACAATGCTCTGGCTTCTGTAATTATTTTTTATCAAATCTATAATTTATTCTCCTCATTTCTCTCTTCCCAAAATGCCCTCTTTAACTAAATATCAATTTCTCATTAATTAAATGAAAAGGAAAACTATTTTCCTTCTTATTATTGATTTTTCCATTTATCAAAAGAATTAGGAAAGATCTTGAATATTTGAGGGTCTCTTTTTAATCCCATAATCTCTTATTATCCCTCAAGATATCATACGAATTTTTTTGGGATTTTATTCTACTTAAAATATTTATTTAGAATTTTCCAAATAAAAGACCTTAAATTAACCTAAATCATCCTTAAATTCTTGTATAATTTTTCCAAGGCTAATTTGGTCATAAAACCAATTATATATCCTCATACAATTCTCAAGGAATATTATCCTTATTTTTTCTTAATTTTCTGATGCTTGGAAATATTTTTTCTTAATTATTTTTGACCAATTTTTCTTAATTAGTCAAACTTTCATAATTGACTTAGAAAATCATAACAATTATTTTCCACCAAAATTCTTCTATTTCTCCTTATCATTTTTGGCCCTTAAATGTTTAGGAATATTCTTATTCCTAGTTACCATATTACTAGATATGACACTACGCCTCGTGCTAGTTAAAATCTCATCAGGAGAATTACCCGACCCACGACCTAGAATTAGCAACGATAGTTTACATGTTAAAGATATGCAGACATTACCTGTACGGAGCAACGATAGAGTTGTTTTGTGACCACAAGAGCCTCAAGTACCTCCAAGATCAGAAAGAGTCAAATATGAGGCAACGGAGATGGATGGATTTACTTAAGAGTATCATTTCCAGATTTAGTACCAAATGTTAGCTGTTTGTTCATCATCACTATCTTCTTCCTCCGATAAGCTATCTTCCCACATAGATGTCACGAATGCCTTCTTCTTTCTGAATTTCTCTTTCTTTTTGTCTTTGTCCTCTAATTTAGATAGTTAAGGACAATCTGTTTCAATGTGCCCTAGCTTCTTGCATTCAAAGTAAATTATAGGATCCTTGGATTCTGTTTGAGATGTGGAGGCTTTACTCTTTGATTGGAATCTTCTTGTAGCTTTGTTTTTATAGAACTTTTTGAATCTTCTAACTATGAGACCCATTTCTTCATCCTCTAAATCCTCATCATGTCATCTTCACTCTCTTGAGTCTTGACAGCGGTACCCTTATGATTTTTGAATCTTCTAACTATGAGACCTATTTCTTCATCCTCCAAATCCTCATCATGTCATCTTCACTCTCTTGAGTCTTGATAGCGATATCCTTATGAGTCTTCTTGTTCATCTCCTTCTTGTACTTCTGCTTGCTCTCATACTCTGCTAAGCTTCCGAATAGTGCAGCAACAGAGCCAATTAATTCTCTTTTTGTTTCTTCAATAGCTGTTACCTTTGGTTCCCATTCTTTAGTGATTATGCCAAGAATCTTCCTTACTTGATCTTCCTGACTGTATTTCTTCCCAAGGGTGGTCAGGTGGTTGATAAGATGCGAGAACCTCACTTTCATGTCCTGGATGCTTTCTCTGTCTTCTATTCTGAAAAGCTCAAATTCCATAGTGAGAGTGTTGATTCTGCTCTGTTTTACTCCGGTTATACCTTAATGAGCAATCTCTAGAGCCTCCCACATTTCTTTAGTTGTCTCTAGGCTTAAGACGCAGAAATACTCTCTCTGGCTTAATGCACAGGGCAACATGTTGATAGCTTTGTCGTTTAACAGCATGAGCCTCTTATCTTCCTCATCAAACTCTCTTGGACTCTTTGGTACTTGTTGATCATTGACAGTCTTCTTTCGGAACATAGTTTTCATGTTTTATTAGATCACATAGACCATATTTTGTTACCTTAATGAATATCTTCATCCTTATTTTTTAGAAGGTGAAGTTTTCATAATTGAAGCTTGGTGGTTTTGATGTTGAGCATCCTTCGGGTAGTACACTATCTCCAAAACCTGCCATAGGATCTCTCTTCCGATGGTTAAGTCTTAAGAGTCCACACTCCTGAGTTACTCTCAGAAAATGAGTAATGAAATGTGTATTAAACTCTCTCACAGAGTATATGAATGATAAACACTGAAGTTCAGTAAAACAGAGTATTGAATGCAACAGTAGAATTTTAGCAGGCAGTAGCTCATGTATTCAATACTTCATTCAATGATCTTTGTGCCTTTTATAGTTAGAATATTTCAATTATTCTTTAGACTGAAGAGCTTCCAGTCATTGGAAGATCACTTGCGTGTGTTCAGTAGTTATAATGATAGTTGCCATTAATGCTTCTGATGTAGTAGGTTAAAGGCTATAAAATAACCATTGCGCTTCGTAATCTGCAGAAGTTTCTCAGCACAAGTAAGTTTCCTTCTTTCATAAAAAATAGGAATGATTAATACAGAAGGTGATCAGTTTGACATTTATGCAACAGTTGAAGAACACGGAATCAATCACCAATTACTTAGAAGGAAAAACTAAACTTACTTGATTGATGTCTTGATTGATAAAGCTTTGATCAATCAAGTTATCGATTAATTAAACAAAGAAAAGATATAGCAGATATATGCATTTATCGAACAGGTTATGGATCATATGATAATCGAACAAATGATTGATAAAAGATGAAATATGAATACAGTGACCTGCAAGTGAAGCATGTATGGTTGATCTCTTTCAAGTTTCATTTGCCTTCGTATCCTTTCAAAAGAGAATTATTTGAGTGAAGAAGGCTGAGAAAAGCTTAAAGATAAAATGAAATTATATTCTATGATAGAACTTCATAAAGAACTATTTGAGAAATGAATTGCTGCAATGATCGAACAAATGATTAATAAAAGATGAAATATGAATACAGTGATCTGCAAGTGAGGTATACATGGTTGATAGAATAAATGATCAAAAATTGGTTTCAAAGAAACCTTTTATAGTGAAGTACACAGAATAGATGATGATCAATTAATGAGTTATTGATTAAGTGATCGATAAGTGAATGTTGAAAGTTGTTTTCAGAAAAGATTAGAGAAAGACTTTGATCAATCAAGTGATGTAAAAAGAAGATGCAAAAATCATGATGATTGATCATTTAATTGATAATGGAATGATCGATCAATTGATTGATCATGGATAGTGGAAAACCTGATTCAGCAAAGGAGCATAGAATACCTTGATAGAACATTATTGATTATCCGGAATGATCGAATATATTAGCAATAAAACAGTGATTGATAATAAGAGAACTATTCAATATAGTAAATAAGTGAGGAGACTTTACCAGTTATCTGAGTTCACATCAATTAATGCTTGATCAATCAGGCGATTGATAAAGGCTGTGTTATACTCACCAATGTTTTGTGGCTTTTTTTAATAGTTAATCGAACAGGAGATTATCAATCAATTGATTGATAATTTGCTGCATCCTTTTATACTCAACAGTATTATCAATGATCAATAAATTGATCGATCAATACATAAAACTTAAGTTATTTAACACATTATCAATCAAGTTCAATGTTAAGTGATTAAGATAGAAGTAGCAGTTATCTGACAATTGATCGATTAACCATTGATCGATTAGTTGATCGATCAACTTAATGATTTCACAGAGAAATAGAAACACTTAAATTGTTATCATCAAAACTTATAATCTAACACAATATATAAAACCTTTTTAGTAAATGCTATAAGTTATTTATTAATTTTTCATTACTATTCATATTTATTTTTTATATGTTAATGTAATAATTTATACACTTATTTTATAAACGTTTAATTATTTCTGTATTGATTTGAATAATTGTTTAACATTAAGTATTTATGAATAATTTCATTCTGTTGTACTTTGCATATTGATTTGTAGTTATAATAATTATTCATATAAAATTTGTAATAATTTATTTGTTACATAATTATTTAATAGTTAAATTATTTAATAATTTTGATTTTGTAATTAATTGATTAAATTAGATATTAATGAATTTGTGATTCTATATTTTATTAATATATAGCTATAATTATGTCCTAACGTCATGGCAAGGCACCTATGGGATATTTAAAGCCATCTCATCAAGGTCAAGATCGAGCTTATGATAAGGGCCCTTCATTACCCCATGATAATAACGATGATGAGCAGAGCATAGATATCAATTTAGATTTAGATGTTTTTGACGTAGAGATTATTTGACAAGTAAAGAGTTTTATCGATGAAGATGTGGAGAGGGAGCGGAATGTCCCTCATCATTCTGATAAGTGTCATGTTTTACAGATATTCTCCAGTCCAAATTTATGTTTTTGTGGTTTTTAATTGTGTAATTTGGGTTAAGATAGAGGTTATTGTGTATCAAGGGTATAAGAGTCAATTGTGTGCTTTTATATGATAATTCATGAGTTTTATTCATTCATTGGCTTTTATGTATCCCATATACCCTGGAATAGATGACTATAAACTTAATTTGAATATTATAGGTGATTAGAGGATTGAAGGAACATTGGAAGAAGGTTCTGCCTCATTTCGCCGCAACCAACTATTATATTCATCGCGACGAACTTTCATTATAAAGGAAACAGCATCACTTATTCATACGGCATCATTTTAACTTCACCGCAATGAACAGCTTCCTTTATTATGGTGAAAAAGTGAAATTTCCAGATTTAATTCCAGAACACGTGCCAGATTCGTCATTCTGGATTTTTCAGTCTTGGCTCTGTTTTCTCCATCCAGAGCTCTCTCATTTCATCTCTCCTCACCTCCCTACCATTCTCTGCCATCAATTCATCATTTATATCCCAATTCTTCTATTTTCTACTGATTATTCTCCTCCATTTCCCTTCAGATCATTGATGTTATGGCCATGAAAGTTGCAGAGCTTGGTGAAGCTGTGATTTCAGTCATGAGAGGCTTGATCTTCAGTCCTTGATATTTGTCACATTCCAAAAATGATCACCTGGCTATAAAGGATTAAAAATTGGGATGAGGATCAATGTAGGAACTAGGTAGGGAGATGAAACAACTTTTGATATGAAACCCCGATAAGGTCCAGACTGGCATTTTCGTAACAATTGGTCTAGGAAGGGCAAAACAGGAAAATTTGACAAAAATTCTAAAAAATTTCTAAAAAATAGAAAAGGTGTAATTGTATTTTTTGGAAACTCATTTGAGGCCTAAAAGGTGAAATTTTGGAGAAAGTAAATTATTATGGAATTTCTTGTAAATAGAGGTTTTTCGGGAAATTATTAGAAAATTGAAGAAAAATAATTATATTAAATAGCAATAAATTTAGGAGAAAGATGGATAATTCATCTAAATATTTATTTGAATTTATAAAATTAGTTTTAGACCTTGTGAGTTTAGGAATTAATTTTAGGAAATTTATGTCTCTCAGATTTACCGATAAAGGCCTAATCGAAGAAAATTCAAAATAAATATTTAGAGGTGGCAAAAAATTATAAAAATTTTCAGATAATATTTTCATATTAAAAGGTGAATTATCATGGAGAGAAATAAATTTTTAGAGGTCTGAAAAAAATTATGGAAGGTTAGTAGTGAATAGTGACTGATAAAGTCTCAAATTGGTTTAGGATAGTGATTTGGTTTGTGGGCCATCTTTTTGGACCAGCCCAAACCATTTGTGGGACCCACAATGGACCCAAGAAGGGCCCAAATTCATGCACTTCCAAGATCCTCCAATTTTAATTAAATAAAAAGTGAAAATAGGAGATAATTGGTTGGAAATATCTACTAAAGGGACACTTGTGCAAATCTGATCATTTCACACACTTGATGGCTGCAACATACACCTTATTAGGTGTCCTAGTTTAGTCTAATCAGGGGGAAAGAGGGCAGACTTGAATTTTCTATAAATAACCCTTGAAAATACCAAGAAAAATGTTAGAAAATTGGGAAAAATAGGGGAGACTCTACCACTATTCATCTAGCCCCTTTACTCGAAAATCTTGAGGTGTTTTAGGCAAGAAATCATCCAACATACACCAGGGAAATATTAAGGCATTGTGAGGAGGAACCAAAAGGAAGCTTTGTTCTTGAAGTAACCAATTGGATAAGTGTTAAAGAGGGAATGATTCATCCGATGGTAAGGGCAAGGAAATGATTTTGGGATAGAGGAGCATTTGGAAATTGATGTTATTATGTTATGTTGTGTAATGTATTAATGAACTTTATGTTGAAAATGTAATGGATTATGAATGATATGTAATGAAAATTATGTTTGTATGATATGCCCTTATGCTAAAATTATGAATGATGCAATATTAAAAGAGTGTAGGAACAAGAAAAATGAGAGATGAATAAAAGAAAGTGATATTAGGGGATAAAATCTCCCTAAATAGTGCCAATCTTGTGGTACATGAAATGATGAGCAATTGTTGGAATTTGGGCATGAACTCCTACAAGCTTATAGATCTCATTTTTAGTTTTAAATCAAGTGGTAAAACATTAAAATTGGAGTTTTGTGCTAAGAGTTATGCCTTTTCAAAGTTGGCCAAAAATATTGGAAATTGAAAAATTGACCAAATAAACAATGCAATTTGTTGAATTTTCTAGGGATGTTCTGGATGGAATTGAGTCCAATAAATATTTTTCCTCCATAGAACTCTTAGCAAGCTTTGTATGAAAATTAAAACCACTTTGTTTTGATCTTCCTAGAATTAGTTATGAATTTTTAAAGTTGACTCATTTTCGGATGAATAGTGTACGAACAGAATTAAAGTTGAAATTTTAAAGTTGAAATTTTTCATCCGGTAACACTACGAAACACGTTATAACAGTTCCAATTGACGTGTAATAGGTTATAAAGAGAGGTGTGACACTTTTTGGTATCAGAACAAAGGTTTTGGCTCTGTTTCTGTACACTGTGTTTACTATTATGTACTGTGCATAATGATTGATATTGTGAATAGTGTTTAGTAGTTGCACTGTTCTGACTGTTATTATTGAACCTGGATTGTAATTGTTTGATTGAATGCTTCTAGTTGGGATTATATCTAGTGTGGATTGGTATATTATAGATTGAGTTGAGTGTAGGGAGTTATGGCTTGCTATGGCAGTGACTCCGGGGAAACAGTAAACCAGAGGATGCCGGGGGAATCGTACCCAGACTGGTACCACCCACATGTTTTTGACCCCAATGATTCGACTCCACCACCCAGATATTACCAGCCTCTTTGAGCGATAGAGGATATATATATATTCAGAAGAGGACCACAATGACCTAGTCAGGTTAGAGAAAGGTGATGCTTAGAGCACCACAAGACTCCAGCCATATCCGGATGAGGCGGGTCCTAGTGCCGTTAGGGCAATGCCTATCCGAATGGTAAAACTAGAGTAGATTAAGGCCAAGGATCTACCAATCAAGAAGAAACCTCTGTTAGTAAAGAAGGTATTTAAAGATCATAACAGTCTCTTCCAGGAATTTATTGAACTCGGTAGAGACATAGATTCGACCCAGAATCAGTACGTTACGGTCTATTAGGACTACTTCTACTACGTGAGATTACTACATAACGAAGTAGTCGAGGAGGGTCAGTATGTAGATGATGCCTTATGGTGCCGGGTGTCACTAGAGACATTACCTACCACCCGAGTTTGGTAGACACAAATCCTACGGCTATGCAAATCCTCTATGCCTAGTGATTTTGATCAGCTGCTAGATGACCTAGAACTTTTTATAGTTACTCTGTTTCCCTCTTCCTCTGCTGGGTTATAAACATAGGATGATTGTATACTATGCTAACTGTGGTAGGTTGTAACCTTACTTTTTAATAGCTGTGCTGGTGTGTATATAAACTGAAAAGGTAATACAAATAGTGTTTATGAAAATTGATGATTCTGCTTCTCTTGTTGTTGAGCCGAAAACACCAAAATGATAAGAGGAAGGCGAGGATCAAGAGGTAGGAGGCCTAGTATAAGGGGAGAGTCATCAAGACCCATTATTGATCTGATTGAGTGGATAACGAAGAGGTTAGAGGAACAGCAAAGGAATATGGCTAAGATACAAGCCACACAAGTTAGGCAAGAACAACAGAGGCATGCTACTATAGCTACAGCAGTAGCGACAGCACTGGTACTGTTATAGCAACCCAACCAAGGAATAGCAAGGACAGTCTAGCCCATACCACCACAGCAACCATAAGAACCTGCTCCTGTCAGACCTCAACCTGTTGCAGAACCTGATACGCTGTAGTAGTGGATTGTTAAGTTTAGTAAACACAACCCTCTTGTTTTCGAAGGAACTTTTGATGTACAAGTGGCTGAGGATTGGATAACTCGACTGGAAAAGATTTTCAACATCCTAGAATGTCTATCTGAGATAAAGGCTCATATGGCAATTTACAAATTAGAAGGGGAAGCAAACAGATGGTGGAAAAACACCGAGTTGGTCCTTCAGGCCAATAAAACTCAAGTCACGTGGGAAGTGTTCAAGGATAAATTTTTCCTAAAATATTTTTCCCGATCTATGAGGGATAAGACAGAAGCAGAGTTCCTCACTATAAGACAAGCAGTGAATGAACCTTTCAACGAGTACTTGGCAGGGTACATTAAGTTATCCAGGTACTCTACTTATCTCCAACACATGAATGCACATGAATGATGAACGATGGTTCACGGAGAAAATGATTAAGGGGTTGAAGCCTGAGTTAAGAGAGAAGGTAGTCCTGAGACAATTAGAAGTTTTCAACGAGGCAGTGAAAGTCTGCTGTATCACCAAGAATAGCCAAAATCATGCTGAGTTGGCTAGAGCAACCCTGTGAGTTGAAAGGCCAGGGGTAAGAACGGGTCAGGAAGGTACTTCCTTCAACGGTAACTATCACATCTTACTATTATATTGACTTAGGTTCCTTTCAAAACCATTTTAGACCACATTGGATGGTCTTGGGCTCACTTTTTACCACAAAAACGCTAAATTTATGATTTTTACTGTACATCGAGTAAAAATCCAGTTTTTTGGGGCCCAACTTCAAAATTCAAAACTTATTCCACAAAAATCTAATTAGGGTGGTTCAAAATTCTAATTAAAGCTCTTTAAGTCCTCTTTCAAGGAAAAATAATCTCATTATCCAATTCCTTATGAAAAAGCATCAGGTTTTTGAGAAATGCTGCACTGCCCATTTGCCAAAAACCCTTTTTCCCAGATTCTGACCTTTAACTTTGAAAAATCATTATAAATCGTATACTGGGCCATTTTTAACGTGTTAGCTATCTAATTGAAGCTCAGGACGTTATCTTTCATCATACCAAATTTCGTGACTAAACACATTCGGGAGGATAATCAAAAACTCACGTGAACCAGATAGTGTCAGTGTGTTTACAACATTGTTAGTATAATATGTACATAACCAAAATGAGTTCACAAATTTTTGTGGCTAAACCCCACAAATTAGCCTTCAATCTGCAGCTTTCCCTTGGAGGATTCAGGCCTTAAAATTTTAGGTTACATTTATGGAATGAGATTTCATTGAAATCCCAATAGCAAATTAACCAACTATAGCACCAACAAGCATCATCAACATGCACAATTATATTAACTACTATTGGTGAACTAGCATGCTTATCATTTGGCAAACTCAAACATGCAAAGACCAAAGCAAGAAAGTGCAAAGAACAGCCACAATATAATCAAGAAAGTCCAACCACATAATAGCAATTAATCATGCAATAATCAATAATGCTAAGTTAGTATTAGTAGCTAGGTTTAACTTGCTACCTTGCTCCAAAAGCTTTAGCTTTCTTTCCTTCTCCTCTTTTCTTCACAAATATCAAACCCTAACAATGCAATCCATCAAAAAGGGCAGCAAGAATCATTAACCAACAAAGAAAAAGTAAGAACATAAATAAAAAATGACTCTTGATCCATAAAGCTCCCTCCTTTGTTCACCATTTTTGGACATGTTTCTCTTTAACCCTAAAAATCACTTCTTGACTCATTCCTACATGGTTTTTCATGTAGATTCCAAATATGTGCTTAGATATAGAAAAGTAAATCTCCTTCTTTCAGCTAGCCTTGACTGAACCAAAGAGGGTTTTGACCCAAAAATTTACAACTTTGCTTTAAAGCTTCCAACACTTGTTCCTTTTAGTTTATCCTACACCATTTCTCATTTTAAGCATCATGGAAGCCTTAAAATATTAAAAAAACCCATCTTAGGGTTCATTCATTAGCTTGACCGAAAAGAATACTCAAAGAAACAACCATAAAATATGCTTTAAAACAACCTATAATCACTTGCAAACACTAGGAACTAGCTTGTGTTGTTGTGTCTTAACAAGTGTGATGAACAAAACTCCCTTCCCCTCTAAATAATCAGTTTGGTCAGCATCAAAAGAGAGAGGAGACAGATTTTTTAACCATAAAAGAGAAAGAAAACAAAGCAAGAACACATCTAGAGCCAAGAACTCACCTTGAACCTTGATTGTATGACCAAAGATGCAAGCTTTCTCTTGTTTTTCTCTCAAAGCTCTCTCTTTTCTCTCCCTTTCCTCCTTGGCCGAAGCTTACATCTGAAAATAGGGGAGAGAAGAGCTTGTTTAATGGTTCAAAATATCTCAACCACCATCTTTAATGAGAGTCCAGGTGTCATTACCCCCCTTAATCTTGATTTCTCTTTTTTAATTAACAAAAATCCAAAAGAATTTAATTACCAAAGTAAAAATCCTCTCCATTTGAGGAGTGACACTTGGCAAGTTCAAATCCTCTCCATCAAGAGCTTGACACATGGCTCAATATGATCCCTTTGATTTGCAAGACACTAATCTTACTTTATCAGTGTACTTTGGCTCTGAGTTTAACTTCTTTTCTATAATTACAGTAGCTTGGCCTCTGTAATTATTTTCTGTCAGATCCTTAATTTAATCTCCTCATTTTTATCTTTCCAAATTGCCCTCTTTGCCTCAAAATTAATTTCCTAATAATTAAATAAAAAGGAAATTTAATTTCTCTCTCTTTAGGGATTTTTCCACTTTTCACCATTATTTGGAAAAATCTTGGATACTTGAGGGTCTTGATTTAATTCCATAATCCCTTAAAATTCCTTGGGGTCTCGTAGGAATTTTCTTGGAATTTGATTCCCCTTAAAAATATTTGTTTGGAATTTTCCAAATAAAATCCCTTAATTAGCCTAAATCACCCTTAAATTCTCTTATAAATTATATAAGGGTAATTTGGTCATAAAACCAACTTTATAATTTCATATAACTCTCAAAGGATTTTATCCTCATTTTTCCTTAATTTTCTAAGGCTTAGAAATATTTTTCCTTATTTAAATTTTGACCAATTTTCCTTAATTAGTCAAATCTCTATGGTTGGCTTGGAAAATTACTGGAATTATTTTCCACCAAAATTCTCCTTATTATTTTTAATCCTCAATAATTTGAGAATATTTCTTATTTCTAATTATCATAATGCTGGATGTGACATTTCTCCCCCCTAAATAAATTTTGTCCTCGAAATTTAAAGCATACCTTAATGGAAAAGCTCAGGGTACTTTTCCTTCATCTTAGTTTCCATCTCCCATGTAGCTTCTTCAGAGAAAAGACCCTTTCAGACCACTTTGACCAGGGGAATCTGCTTGTTCCTTAGCTGTTTGGCCTTCTGATCAATGATTCGTTCTGGTTTAACCTCAAAAGATAGATTATCCCGAAGCGTAATGTCATCATAGCTTCTGACATGCGTTGGATCTGGATAGTACTTCTTCAGTTGGACGACGTGGAAAACATCATGAATCTGGCTTAACTTCATGGGAAGAGCCAACTTGTAGGCCACTGGTCCAGCTTTGGATAAAATCTGGAATGGTCCAACATACTTCGGACTGAGCTTCTTAGTCTTTAGAGATCGACCGACTCCCGTTGTTGGCGACACTTTGAGGAATACGTGATCACCAACGTCAAATTCTAATGGTCTCCTTCTTGTATCTGCATAACTCTTCTGTCTACTCAGAGCCGTTAGAAGCCTTTACTGAATAGCCTTTATCTGTCAGGAAGTCTAATCCACTATATCAGGACCAAGATCATACAGTGCCTCGTAAGGTGCCATTCGAATACTTGAATAGAAACTGTTATTGTATGCAAATTCAATTAACAGTAAAGATGTATACCAAATTACTGCTAAAATCTAATACACAGGCACGTAACATATCCTCCAATGTCTGAATTGTTCGTTCTCTCTGCTCATCAGTCTGGGGGTGGTAGGGTGTGCTGAATCTGAGAGTGGTGTCCATCTCTTTCTGTAAGGACCTCCAAAACTTAGAAGTAAATCTTGGGTCTCGGTCTGAAACAATACTGCTTGGAACACCATGCAGCCTAATAATTTCCTTGATGTAAAGTCTCGCTAACTTTTCTGGAGAATCCTTAACATTCATAGTGAGAAAATATGCAGACTTAGTCAAACGGTCTATTATCACCCATATTGTGTTATGTTTCGCCGCTGTCATTGGTAACCCCACTATAAAGTCCATGGATATGCTATCCCATTTCCACTCAAGGATATCCAGGGGTTGCAACTCTCCTGTAGGTTTCTGGTGTTCTTCCTTCACCTTCTGGCAAGTAAGACACTTTGTCACATATTCCGTAATATCCTTCTTCATTCCAGGCCACCAAAAAAGTTCTCTAACATCATGGTACATCTTTGTCATTCCTGGGTGAAGAGTATACTTGCTCTTATGGGCTTATGCCAGTATCTCTTTTCTAAGGTCAGACACTTGGGGAATATAGGTTCTTCCTTTAAACTTCAGTATCCCCTCCTTAGAAATTTCAAAGTTCTTATTCTCGCCTCTAGACAGCTTCTCTTTGAGAATTTTCGCTAGCCAATCTTGTGACTGTGCTTCTTTGATTTGATCCTTGAGTAGGGCTATAAATTGGGTTCCACCTCTATTTCCTTCTACTAACTGCATCTGATATAGGAGACCCCAATCTCTGAAATCCTCTACCAGCTTCTGCTCTCTGATCATTAGTAATGCTACTTATACTACCTTTCGGCTTAAGGCATTCGCGACTACATTTGCTTTGCCTGGATGGTACTTAATCTGAAAATCATAGTCTTTAAGTAAGTCCATCCACCTTTGTTGTCTCATATTCAACTCTTTTTTATCATGGAGGTACTTGAAGCTTTTGTGGTCACAAAACAATTCTATTGTTGTTCCATACAAATAGTGTCTCCATATCTTCAGTGCATAAACTATCGCTGCCAATTTCAGGTCGTGGGTCGGTTAATTCTCCTCGTGAGATTTCAACTGGCATAAGGTGTAGGCTACTACTCGCCCTTGCTGCATAAGTACACATCCCAGTCCTTGCTTACTAGCATCTGTATAAACCACATAAGGTTGTGAAGGATCAGGAAGTATAAGTACGAGAGTAGAGGTGAGCTTCCTCTTCAGCTCCTGAAAACTAGCCTCACTCTTCTCGTCCCACAAGAACTGCTGGTTCTTCCTAGTTAACTTGGTCAGCGGGAGAGCAATTCGAGAAAAGTCCTGGATGAATCTTCTGTAATACCTTACTAGTCCAAGAAAACTTCTAATCTTAGTCACCGTCTTAGGTCTCTCCCAGTTGAGTACTACCTCAATCTTACTGGGGTCGACAGCCACTCCCTCTCGGGAAATCACATGGCGGAGAAATCGGACTTCCTGGAGCCAAAACTCGCACTTACTAAGTTTAGCCACTAGCTGCTTCTCTTTCAGGGTATTTAGGACAATCCTCAAATGCCTCTCATGCTCTCAGGAGACTTGGAGTACACTAAGATGTCATCAATGAATACGACCACAAATTGATCCAGGTAAGGACGAAAAAATCCTATTTATGTAGTCCATGAATATCGCAGGTGTGTTCGTCAATCCAAACGGCATCACTAAGAATTCATAGTGCCCATATCGAGTTCTAAACGCAGTTTTAGGGACATCTTCCGACTTAATCTTGAGTTGGTGGTAGCCAGATCTTAGATCAATCTTAGAGAATACACTGGCTCCAACTAGCTGGTCTAACAGATCATCTATCCTAGGGAGCGGATACTTGTTCTTAACTGTGACTTTGTTCAACTCCCTGTAGTCTATGCACAATCTTAGACTACCATCCTTTTTCTTGATAAACAACACTGGAGCACCCCATGGCGATATACTTGGTCTAATAAAACCTTTTTCAAGTACCTCCTCTATCTGCTTCTTAAGTTCTGTCATTTCATTTAGAGCCATTCTATAAGGGGCCTTAGAAATTGGTCTTGCTCCAGGTACGATGTCAATTGTGAATTCTACCTCTCTGTCTGGGGGTAATCCTATAATCTCTATCGGAAACACTTCCGGAAATTCCCTAACCACTGGGATTTCTCCTATACCTTCCTCAAACTCTACTTGCACTGAGAAGAAATAGAGGAATCCTTGACAGCCTTTCCGTAGGCATTTGCCCTCTTGGGCTTCCGTAATGAAGTTCAATCTAACTTCTGGATTCAACTCTAAATCTCGCGAGGGTAAGATTAGGGTTTTATTCTTATAGTCCATTAGGATATTATGGGATGATAACCAATTCAGTCCAATCATCACATTAATCTCATGGAAGGGCATACATATCAAATCTATTATAGTGCAATAGTGCTCATAACAAACTATGCAGTTTAAGCACACATCAGATGTAATTACCCTATTCTGTGTTGGGGTAGACACATGTATATCATATGGCAATGTATTTATACTCAAGCCAAGTCTTTCCACACAGGCATATGAAATAAAAGAATGATTGGCACCCGAATCAAACATTACAATCACCGGGGAATTGTTAATCATGATAGTACCTTGGATCATCTCCAGAGATTTCTGAGCTTCTTCCCTTGTGAGGGCGAACACTCAACCCTGGGTGCGTGGTCTTGCCTGCTCAGTGTTCTGTGGACATTCCCTTGAGAAATGTCTAGGTTTGCCGCATGTGTAGCAAACATTCTGTCCAGCCATGCACAGTTTGTCACCGTGATTCTTGCCACACTTTGCACACTCCTTGCCCTTCGGTGCCTTACCGTCTTTCTTGTTCTTGCGGTTATTCTAGGGTTGCTTACTCTTCTTATTCACATTGGACGAGGTGCCACCTTAACCTCCTTGACCTCCCTTCTCTGCTCTGGAAGTTGTCTTGACCATCAGATAATGGTTTAAGCTGCTTTTCGTGATTCGGCAAGCCTCGACTACCTTGTTGAATTGCTCAAATTGTCTGGGAGCAATCATCTCCCTTAATGATGGCCTCAGTCCTCGGACCATCTTCTCTGTTGTCCACCTCTCATCGTCTCTATAGCGGAGATAGCTTGAATAATGAGAGAGACGGATGAACCTAGCTAAGTACTCATCAAAAGGCTCGTCATCTCTTTGTTTCAAAGTCAGAAATTCTGCTTCTCTCTCGTCTCAGACAGATCTTGGAAAATACTTCTCATAGAACTGCTCTAGGAACACTTCCCAAGTCACCATCGTGTTCTGAGCATCCAGAAGAATCTCAGTATTCTTCCACCAGTGATCAGCATCTCTCTCTAGCTTATAAATCGCCATCTGAGCTTTTCGCTCTGATGAGCAGTCTAGTACCTTGAAGATCTTCTCTAGGCGATTAATCCACTCTTTCGCCGCTTGAACATCAAATGTTCCATCAAATGAGGGCGGGTTGTGCTTACAGAAGTGGGTCATCCACTGCTGGATGCTATCGGGGTCTGTTATTGGCATTGCCGGCCTGGGCAATGGTTTTGATGCTGCGCTGTAGAGACCTCTTCCTCTGGTTGCCTTTTGTCGAGGTTCACTAATACCGTTGCCACTGCTGTAGCTATTGTTGCATCCCTTTCTTGTTCCTGGCGAGATTATGGAATTAAATGAAGACCTTCAAGTATCTAAGATTTTTCCCAATACTTGTGAAAAGTGAAAAAATCCCTAAAAAGGAGGAAATTAATTTTCCTTTTTATTTAATTATTAGGAAATTAATTTTGAGGAAAAGAGGGCAATTTGGGAACAAGTGTTGGAAGCTTTAAAACAAAGTTGTAAATTTTTTGGACCAAAACCCTCTTTGGTTCGGTCAAGGGTAGTTGAAAGAAGGAGATTTATTTTCCTAGATCTAAGCACATATTTGGAATGTACATGAAAAACCATGTAGGAATAAGTCAAGAAGTGATTTTTAGGGTTAAAGAGAAACAAGTCCAAAAATGGTGAACAAAGGAGGAGCTTTATGGATCAAGAATCATTTTTTATTTATGTTATTATTTTTCTCTTGGTTGGTTAATGATTCTTGCTACCCTTTTTGATGGATTGCATTGTTAGGGTTTGATATTTGTGAAGGAAAAGAGGAGAAGGAAAGAAAGCTAAAGCTTTTGGAGCAAGGTAGCAAGTTAAACCTAGCTACTAATACTAACTTAGCATTATTGATTATTGCATAATTAATTGCTATTATGTTGTTGGACTTTCTTGATTATAATGTGGCTGATCTTTGTACTTTCTTGCTTTGGCCTTTGCATGTTTGAGTTTGCCAAATGATAAGCATGCTAGTTCACCAATAGTAGTTAATATAATTGTGCATGTTGATGATGCTTGTTGGTGCTATAGTTGGTCAATTTGCTATTGGGATTTCAATGAAATCTCATTCCCCAAATGCAATCTAACATTTTAGGGCTTGAATCCTCTAAGAGAAAGCTATAGATTGAAGGTTAAATTTGTGGGGTTTAGCCACAAAAATTTGTCAACTCATTTTGGTTATGTACATATTATACTAACAGTGTTGTAAGCACACTGATACTGTCTAGTTCACGTGACTTTTTGATTATGATCCCGAACGCATTTAGTCACGAAATTTGGCATGATGAAAGATAACGTCCTGAGCTTCAATTTTATAGCTAATACGGTCAAAATGGACTAGTATACGATTTTTAATGATTTTTCAAAGTTAAAGATCAGAATCTGGGAAAAAGGGTTTTTGGCAAATGGACAGTGTTGCATTTCTCAAAACCCTGACGCTTTTTCATAAGGAATTGGATAATGAGATTATTTTTCCTTGAAAGAGAACTTAAAGAGCTTTAAGTAGAATTTTTAACCACCCCAATTGGATTTTTGTGGAATAAATTATGAATTTTTGAAGTTGGGCCAGAAAAACTGGATTTTTATCTAA
The DNA here is from genome assembly GCF_004799145.2 of Neltuma alba. Taxonomy (NCBI): domain Eukaryota; kingdom Viridiplantae; phylum Streptophyta; class Magnoliopsida; order Fabales; family Fabaceae; genus Neltuma; species Neltuma alba. Next base: position 211,465 of record NW_021635040.1, read on the forward strand.
TGAACAGTAAAAATCTGAAATTTAGCGTTTTTGTGGTAAAAAGTGAACCCAAGACCATCCAATGTGGTCTAAAATGGTTTTGAAAGGAACCTAAGTCAATAAAATAGTAAGATTTGACACTTTCCCTCTAAATAATCAGTTTAGTCAGCATCAAAAGAGAGAGGAGACAGATTTTTCAACCATAAAAGAGAAAGAAAACAAAGCAAGAACACATCTAGAGCCAAGAACTCACCTTGAACCTTGATTGTATGACCAAAGATGCAAGCTTTCTCTTGTTTTTCTCTCAAAGCTCTCTCTTTTCTCTCTCTTTCCTCCTTGGCTGAAGCTTACATTTGAAAATAGGGGAGAGAAGAGCTTGTTTAATGGTTCAAAATATCTCAACCACCATCTTTAATGAGAGTCCAAGTGTCATTACCCCCCTTAATCTTGATTTCTCTTTCTTAATTAACAAAAATCCAAAAGAATTTAATTACCAAAGTAAAAATTCTCTCCATTTGAGGAGTGACACTTGGCAAGTTCAAATCCTCTCCATCAAGAGCTTGACACATGGCTCAATATGATCCTTTTGATTTGCAAGACACTAATCTTGCTTTATCAGTGTACTTTGGCTCTGAGTTTAACTTCTTTTCTATAATTACAGTAGCTTGGCCTCTGTAATTATTTTCTATCAGATCCTTAATTTAATCTCCTCATTTTTATCTTCCCAAATTGCCCTCTTTGCCTCAAAATTAATTTTCTAATAATTAAATAAAAAGGAAAATTAATTTCCCTCTCTTTAGGGATTTTTCCACTTTTCACCATTATTTGGAAAAATCTTGGATACTTGAGGGTCTTGATTTAATTTCATAATCCCTTAAAATTCCTTGGGGTCTTGTAGGAATTTTCTTGGAATTTTATTCCCCTTAAAAATATTTGTTTGGAATTTTCCAAATAAAATCCCTTAATTAGCCTAAATCACCCTTAAATTCTCTTATAAATTATATAAGGGTAATTTGGTCAGAAAACCAACTTTATAATTTCATATAACTCTCAAAGGATTTTATCCTCATTTTTCCTTAATTTTCTAAGGCTTGGAAATATTTTTTCTTATTTAAATTTTGACCAATTTTCCTTAATTAGTCAAATCTCTATGGTTGGCTTGGAAACTTACTGGAATTATTTTCCACCAAAATTCTCCTTATTATTTTTAATCCTCAATAATTTGAGAATATTTTTTATTTCTAATTATCATAATGCTGGATGTGACAGTAACCAGAAGAAAAGGAGATTGAATTGAAGTAGGAAGTCGAGGCAGGAATCACGATGAGGAGGAATAGAGAATGGCTACTGGGGAGCGAAGAATGTTTGCCAAGGAAGGGAATGCGAGCATTGTGGCTATAATCACAGAGAGAAGCTGTGCATGATGGGTCAGAGCTTGTGCTTTAGGTGCGGACAGCCTGGATACTTTGCTAGGGAGTGCCCATAAGGTGCCAACAGCACGGGAAGATCTCAGGCACAGGGCAGGGTATTGGTCCTCAATCAAGAAGAGGCTCGTAAGTTGCTCGAGATGATTCAAGGTACGGTTACTGTGAATGGCTACCTTATGGATGCTTTGTTTGACTCGGGTGCCAGCCATTCGTTTATATCACATGATTGTGCTGGGCGCTTAGGTCTTATTGTCAGCACATTGCTATATGATTTGTATGTTTCCACTCCTACAGGAATAAAAATTTTAACTTCTGCTGTTTATTTACACTGTATTTTTCGATATGCCCATTGTTACACTATGTTAGACCTCATATGCATGCCTTTCTGTGATATTGATGTTATCCTTGGTTTGAACTGGTTATCCTCCCAAAATGTTCTCCTTAACTGTAAAAACAAAACACATATCCTTCCTAGCTCGTAGGGGCAGAAGTGAAATTGAACATGATTTCAACGGCTGGAGTAGATAAAGGTTGAAAAAGGGTTGCCAGGGTTATATGGTATTCTTCTCAATAAAAGCAGAGACAAAAGAAACGATTTCGGATATCCTAGTAGTCTAGGAATTTCCTGAGGTATCTCTGACAGAGATTAGCAAATTACCTCCTGAAAAGGAAATTGAATTTGCAATTGACCTAGTGCCTGGAACAAACCCGATTTCAAAAGCTCCATATCGGATGGCTTAGAATGAGATGGTAAAACTAAAGAAGCAACTAGAGGAGCTATTGGAGAAAGGGTTCATACGCCCAAGTGTCTCTCTATGGGCTGCAACAGTGTTATTTATGAAGAAGAAGGATGGTAGCTTGAGACTGTGTATCGACTACTATGAGTTGAATAAAGTAACAGTTAAAAACAAGTATCTGTTGCCACAAATTGATGATTTGCTAGATCAGTTAGCAGGAGCCACTGTATTCTTGAAGATTGATTTGAGATCGAGATACCATCAATTGAGAATTAAGGCAAAAGATATCCCGAAGATTGCTTTTCAAACAAGGTATGGACATTACGAATTTCTAGTTATGCCATTTGATTTAATGAATACACCTGTTATATTCATGTACTACATGAATAAGATCTTCTGGCTATATTTGGACCAATTTGTAATGGTATTCATCAATGACATCTCGGTCTATTCTAAATCACTAGAGGAACATGAACGACATCTGCGGATTGTTTTAGGCATGTTGTGAGAAAAGCAACTGTATGCTAAGTTAAGTAAATGTGAATTCTGGTTGAATGAGGTAAAAGTCTTGGGTTACGTGATTACCCGAGATAGAGTAGTGGTGGACCCAAGTAAGGTAGAGGCCATATTGAATTGGGAGCGGCCAAGACGGTAACTGAGGTGAGAAGTTTTCTGGGACTGGCAGGGTAGTATAGGAGGTTTACACGAGATTTTTCACAAATTTCCCTACCACTGACCAAGCTCACTCAGAAGAATCAACCGTTCAATTAGGATGCTAAATGTGAGGCTTCCAGGTGTTAAAGCAGAAGTTGAGATTGACTACCATGCTGATAATCCTTAATCCTATGTTGCCTTATGTGGTGTACATAGATGCGAGTAAGCAAGGATTAGGATATGTGCTGATGCAGCAGGGTCGAGTAGTTGCTTATGCCTCACAACAGTTAAAGACTCATGAGGAGAACTATCCCACTCATGATCATGAGCTGGCAGCAATTGTTTATGCCTTGACGATTTGGAGGCATTACCTATATGTGGCAACCATCGAATTGTATTGTGATCATAAGAGCCTCAAGTACCTACAAAACTAGAAAGAACTCAACATGAGACAGAGGAGATGGATGGAATTGGTCAAGGATTATGATTATCAAATTAAATACCATCCAAGGAAAGCCAATGTAGTAGTAGAGACATCAAGCTTGAAGACAGTGCAAGTGGCATCATTTATGATAGCTGATTGAGAGTATCTGACAATAGGATCTCACAGGCCAGATACGACTGATAGCAGGCCAGATCGGTATTGCAAAAGCAGAAGCGCAGATCATTGAACAGATCAAGAAGGCCCAACAGAGAGACCAACTAGCCGACATCTTGAAAGCCAAAGTACTAAGAAATGAGACAAGGGATTTCAAAATAACTCAAGAAGGGATCCTAAAATACAAAGAAAGAACTTACATTCCCCCGAACTCAGAAGTTAAGGGGCACATCTTGGATGAGGCACACAAGAGTCAGTACACCATATATCCAGGCATGACCAAGATGTATCGAGATCTTAAAGAATCATTCTGGTGGCCTAGTATGAAGAAAGATGTGATGGACTATGTGTCAAAGTGCCTCACTTGTCAAAAAGTAAAGGCAGAGCACTAAAAGCCGTCAGGATCCCTACAACTATTGAGTATTCTAGAATGGAAATGGGAAAGCATTCCATGGACTTTGTAATGGGACTACATCATACATAGTCAGGTTACGACACGATATAGGTGATTGTAGATCGCTTGATGAAGTTATCTCATTTCTTAGCCATCAAGAAAGAATACCAACCAGAAAAGCTAGCACGGATATATATCTAGGAAATTGTGAGGTTGCACAGAGTACCTGAGATGATTGTCTCTGATAGGGACCCGAGATTTCTCTCTAGATTTTAAAGAGCATTATAGAAAGACATGGACACTAAGCTAAGTTTTAGTATAGATTATCATCCTCAAACTGACGGGCAGACAGAACGTACAATTCAAACATTGGAGGATATGCTATGAGCTTGTGTCCTAGATTTCAAAGGGAACTGGGATGAGTACTTGCCACTGGTGGAGTTCGCCTATAACAACAGTTGTCATTCTAGTATCCAAATGGCTCCTTATGAGGCTTTGTACGGGAGGAAATGTAGATCCCCGTTATGTTAGACTGAATTGGGAGAAGTTTGGTCCTGACTTGGTAGAATAAACCTCATAGCAAATAAAGATGACCCGACAAAGGTTGCTTATGGCACAAAGTAGAAAGAAGAGTTATGCCGACGTATGAAGAAGGCCTCTAGAGTTTGAAGTTAGAGATCATGTTTTTCTAAAATTTTCTCCAACTATAGGTGTAGAAAGATCGATCAAGGCCCATAAATTGACACCAAAGTTTATTGGACCCTTCCAGATTTTGTCAAGAGTTGGCTGGGTAGCCTACAGATTGGCCTTACCCTGTAATCTAAGCCAAATTCATGACGTCTTCCATGTTTCTCAGTTGAAAAAGTATTAGTCAGATCCCTCATGTGTCTTAAAATACGAAGACATAGAGCTGCGAGATAACCTTACTTTTAAGGTAAAAGTAATGAAAGCGATAGATCGGTAGATTAAGCAACTGTAGTGATTTGACCGTGTTGTTGCACCTTGGGGTCAAATGCAAGAAATTTATAACCGGATCTAAGAGATGCAGTATAGCAGTACAATCCTGGTCGTGTTCACTTTTGGGAGCCTTTATTGATGACCTAAGCTAGACCAAATGCCATGCAATGCAACGAAATGGGGTTTTGGGTTTTAAGATGAAATTGAAATGTAACTAAACTATATGCTATGGAAATAAAACTAAGCTACTATATTTTGGTATTTTTGATAAGATGATAATGGAATGAAAATGGATGATAGGAAACCTCCTGAAAATGGTTTTAATGGCAATCATACTTTACTTAAGATATTGAGAGTTTCATAAAATCATTAGGTTTTCTAGAATAACAACCTCAATGACTCATTGAGTCTAATGTTTAAATCAATAAACTTTATTAATGAAAACATTATTAAGGTCTCCTAATGTGTAATCTGAGAATGATCATGCAATTGGTGTATTGCAACCCAAAATCAAGTCAATATCAAAACATGACCATGCAAGATAAGAGAGAATCAAGAGAGTTACAAGGAAACATATATCTGACTACATATATTGAAGCATAGAATTCAACATTAACCAATCTAAACTACAAATGTAAATCATTAACCAATGATTACAGTAACAATCCCAAGTTCCTAAATAAGAATTTACAACTCCTAGACCTAGAAAGCCATAAATCACAGCTAAAAATTGAAAACTAAAACTAAACTCCCCTTCGAAGTCTGGAAACTCATGTCACTCCACCATTCTTCAAGAGTTGATAAACCCTAGCCCTCTATAGCTTCAAGAAAAGCTCCAACTGGAGTGAATCTGTCAACCATAGTAGCTGGGAATGGAAGAAAATGAGATGGAGTGAACGAAAGGTGAAGGAAATGGATGGGGATGGAGATGGAGAGGCAAGAAGATGAGAGAATAGAGGTGTTGGAAATAATAGAATGGAGTTCTCCTTCAAAAATAGGGTTTCTAAGGGTTTAAAGGGTCAACATGGGTTGGATCATATGATAAGAGTCTCCATTTTCATGTTCTGATCCGGATCTGGCGTTTCTTATACGAGGCTTTCGCCGCGACAAAGCTGTAAGTTGGCCGAGAAAACTCTACTTGAGAGATCACAGGTGATATTTCCATTTTGTGCCGCAACAAAGAATTATGTTCGCCATGGCAAAGTGTGTTAGTGTTGATACTCTAATCTTGTGTTATGCCATCCTTTAGCCCTTGATCTTGGCTCCAATTCCTAAGTTTTATGCAATGAAAAGCAATACTTTGAAGCATCAATTGTCCTAGAAATCAATTGAATATAATTAATAACCAATTATGACAATTTTACCCTCAAAAAGACACTAACTCAAAGCAAGGACTCTTAATCTAAATTAAGCACAATTATCATCAAAAGGAGCCAAAATCTATGATAAAAACCCTTAAAATGATATGAAATAATATAGAACAATTAGGTTCAATCATGCAAAATAAAGTTATTCCGATGGTCAAAGCCACATAGGAAAAGGAGGACAATATGAAGGCCAGATACCTAAAATTGTTTAATTAAGGTATGTTTCCAAATTTCGAGGACAAAATTTATTTAAAAGGGGAGGAATTGTCACATCCCAAAAATTTTCACCTGGCTATAAAGGATTAAAAATTGGGATGGGGATCAATGTAGGAACTAGGTGGGGAGATGAAACAACTTTTGATATGAAACCCCGATAAGGTCCGGACTGGCATTTTTGTAACGATCGGTCTAGGAAGGGTAAAACGGGAAATTTTGATAAAAATTCTAGAAAATTCCTAAAAAAATGAGAAAAGTATAAATTGGAAGTTTTGAAAAATCAGTTGAGGCCTGAAAGGTGAATTTCAGTGAAAGCAAATTATTACAGAATTTCCCGCAAATAGAGGTTTTTTAGGAAATTATTGCGAAATTGAAAAAACAATAATTATATTAAATAGTTGGAGGCCACAATAAATTTGGGAGAAAGATGGATAATTCATCTAAATATTTATTTGAATTTATAAAATTGGTTTTAGGCCTTGGAAGGTCAGGAATTAATTTTAGGGAATTTATTTACCCTCAGATTAACTGATAAATACCTAATCGGAGAAAATTCAAAATAAATACTTAGAGGTGGCAAAAAATTTTGAAAATTTTCAGATCATATTCTCATATTAAAAGGTGAATTATATTGGAGAGAAATAAATTTTTAGATGTTTGAAAAAATTATGGAAGGTTACTAATGAATAGTAACTGATAACATCTCAAATTGGTTTGAGATAGTGATTTGGTTTGTGGGCTATTTTTTTGGACCAACCCAAACCATTTTTAGGGCCCACAATAGACCCAAGAAGGGCCCAAATTCATACACTATCCAGATCCTCCAATTTTAATTGAATAAAAAGTGAAAAATAGAGATAAATGGTTGGAAATATCTAGTAAAGGGACACTTGTGCAAATCTAATCATCTCACACACTTGATGGCTGCCCCATACACCTTATTAGGTGTCCCAATTTGGCCAAATTAGGGTGCAAGAGGGCAGACTTGAATTTTCTATAAATACCCCTTGAAAATACCAAGAAAAATGTTAGAAATTGGGAAAAATAGGAGAGACTTTGCCACTGTTCATCCAACCCTTTCGTTTGAAAATCTTGAGGTTTTTTAGGCAAGAGATCATCCACCAAGAAAATATTAAGGCATTGTGAGGAGGAACCAAGAGGAAGCTTTGCTCTTGAAGTAACCAATTGGATAAGTGTTAAAGAGGGAATGATTCTTCCGATGGCAAAGGCAAGGAAATAATTTTGGGATAGAGGAGCATTTTGGAATTGATGTTATTATGTTATGTTGTGTAATGTATTAATAAACTTTATGTTGAGAATGTAATGGATTATGAATGATATGTAATGAAAATTATGTTTGTATGATATGCCCTTATGCTAAAATTATGAATGATGCAATAAAGAGAATAGGAACAAGGAAAATGAGAGATGAATTAAAAAAAGTGACATTAGGGGATAAAATCTCCCTAAATAGTGCCAATCTTGTGGCACATGAAATGATAAGCAATTGTTAGAATTTGGGCATAAAATTTTACAGGCTTATAGATCTCATTTTGAGCTTTAAATCAAGTGGTAAACCATTAAAATTGGAGTTTTGTGCTAAGAGTTATGCCTTTCCAAAGTTGGACAAAAATACTAAAAATTGAAAAATTGACCAAATGAACAGTGCACTTTGTTGAATTTTCTAGGGCTGTTCTGGATGCAATTCAGTCCAATGAATATTTTTCCTCCATAGAACTCTTCACAAGCTCAGTGTGAAAATTAGAACTACCTCGTCTCAATTTTCCTAGAATTAGTTATGAATATTCAAAGTTGGCCCATTTTCGGATGAACAGTGTATGGACAAAATTAAAGATAAAATTTTAAAGTTGAAAATTTTCATCCGGAAACGCTGCGAAACACATTATAAGAGTTCCAATTGACGTATAATGGGTTATAAAGAGTGGTGTGACAATATTCAATGAAGCCAATTTGAGTTCTTGAAGCTACAATTGGGAGTTTCTTCTACCTTAATCTTAGTTTCACTCACTACATTCATATATTATAGTTTCTATGATTTAGATATGTGATTTGTGATTGTAAAGAGGTATAATTTGGTTGATTTACATTGAAACTGAGATTTGGATTGTATTCTGCACTCTAATTGATTAATTGAATTGATATTTCCTTCTGTTATATTGATTCTTTCTTTTCAAGTGTTTGAATTTCTTGATTGACTAGTTAGGTTTCTAACATTGTTAATTAAGATAGTAAAATACCTCCTACAGAGCATAATCCATGTTAGGCATTTAGATGAGTTTGGTGAGTTAGGATTCTAGCTTATTGAATTCATTATTTGTAGAAGATCTTCACAAACTGAGTCTATTGAAGGAATTGAAACTTAATCAAGTGAGGAACTAGGATGATTGTTGGACTCGATCATCAAGGATAATTCATACATTGCATTCATTTTGATTCATTAAATATAGAAATTATAAAGAGTTTGGATAGTTTTACTTTAGTTTGGGTTTAGTTACTGGTTACACAAACACTTCATACTTCATACTTGGTTAATTTGATATTTGTAATAGATTACTAAGACATTCATAGGTTCCTCAAGATATCAACATCTAGGTTAGTGCCACTTTATTGCATTTAGCTTAGTTTTATTTGATAGTCTAACGATAGGGCTACATCAAATTTGGCGCTGTTACCAAGGAACCTAGCTCTTTAGTAATCCATGTCCAAATATCACTTTTGACTGAGTTTTGCCGCAGTTTTCCTTACTAGTACTTTATGGTTTATAAAATTTTTTTTTAAAAACCCAAGAAATATTTTGGAGTATCGTTGTTCTTTGATTTACTTAGTGTTCTTACTTGTGTATGTGCTGAGAAATTGTTGTTGGATGCTATCTTGGTGAATTGGTGTTACACCTTACTATCGTATCATCTTAAGGTTCAATTAAGACCATTTTAGACCATATTAGATGGTCTTGAGCTCAATTTTATCTCCAAAATGCTGATTTTCATGTTTTCACTGTTCATCAGGTAAAAATCCAGTTTTCTAACCTAACTTCAAAAATTCATAACTTAATCTAGAAAAATCAAAATAGAGTGGTTCAAAATTTTATAAAAATCTCTTTGAATGCTCTTTCAGGGAAAAATAGTACTACAAACAATTTCCATTGGAAAAAAATGTCAGGTTTTTGTGAAACTCACCTCTGTCTTATTAGGTAAAAACCCTTTTTCCAGATTCTGAACCTTAAGTTTGAAAAATATTAAAAATTGTGTAGTTGGCCATTTTTAACGTGTTAGATATAAAAATGAAGCTCAAAATGTGATCTACAAACATACCAAATTCTGTGGTTAAACATATTCAGGAACTTAATCAAAACATCACTTAAATGTGGCAGTGTCAGTGAATTTACAGCATTGCCTAGCATAATATTACATAATCCAAAAGTCCATGAATTTTTATGGTATGATACTATAATTTTAACCTTCAATCTGCTGCTTGCCCTTGGATGTTTCAGGTCCTAAAATGTTAGATTGCATTTGGGGAATGAGATTTCATTGAAATCCCAATAGCAAATTAACTAATTATATCATCAATAAGCATCATCATCATGCATAACTACATTAACTACTATTGGTGAACTAGCATGCTTATCATTTAGAAAACTCAATCATACAAAGGCCAAAGCAAGAAAGTGCAAAGAGCAGCCATATCACAATCAAGAAAGTTCATCCACATAATAGCAATTAATCATGCAATAATCAATAATGCCAAGTTAATGTTAGTAGTTAGGTTCAACTTGCTACCTTGCTCCAAAAGCTTGATTTTTCTTTGTTTCTCTTCTTCTCCTTCACAAATATCAAATCCTAGCATGGCATTCCACCAAAAAGGACAACAAGAGTCATTAACCGAACCAAGTAAAAGCAAGAACACAACTTAAACATAACTCTTGCTCGTTAAAGCTTTCCACTTTTGTTCTTTCATTTATGACCTTTGTTTTCCATAAACCCTAAAATTTCTTCTTGACTTATTCCCACATGCTTTTTCATGTAGATTCCAAATATGTGCTTAGATTTGAGAAAATAAAATTCCTCCTTTCAATTCTCTCTTGACTGAACCAAAGGGGTCCTTTAACCACAAATTACAACTTTGATTTTTAATGCTTCCAACACTTATTCTTTAGGTTTATCCTACACCATTTTTCATTTTGAGCACAATGGAAGCATTAAAACATTAAAAAACACATCCTAAGGTCCATTTACTACCTTGGCAAAAATGGTCCATATGATACACAACCAATGAAACACTTCAAAAAATCAACTCACAACCACTTGTAACTACTAGGATCTATCATGCTTTGAAGCGTTCTAGCAAGTGTGATCAACAAAACTTTTTTCCCTACCATATATACATTTTGTCCAGCACCAAAAGAAGAGAGGAAATAGAAATTTTTAACCATACAAAGAAAGAAAACAAGGCAAGGATCCATTTAGAACCAAGAACTAACCTTGAATCCTTGGTTGTATGATCAAGTTGGTAGCTTTTCCCTTGATTTCTCTTTGAAATCTCTTTTTTCTCTCTTGGTCAAATCAACATCTAAATATTAGGGGGAGATGAGCTTGTTTAATGAGCCAAAATATCTCAACCACTATCATAAATAAAATTCCAAGTGTCATTACCCCCTTTAATCTTACTTTCTCTTTCATAATTAACTAAATCTAAATGAAATTAATTACGAAAAGTCAAAATCCTCTCCATTTGAGGTATGACACTTGGCAAGTTCAAATCCTCTCCATTAGGGGCTTGACACATGGCTAATTGTGAACCATTTGAATTGTAAGACTCTAGTCTTACGTTATCGGTGCACTTTGACTGCGGGTTTAAGTTCTTTTCTATAATTACAGTATTTTGGCCTCCGTAATTATTTTCTGTCAGATCCTTAATTTATTCTCCTTATTTTTATCTTTCCAAATTGCCCTCTTTGTCTCAAAATTAATTTCCCAATAATTAAATAAAAAGAAAAACTAATTTCCTTCTTTTTAAGGTTTTTCCACTTTTCAAAGGTATTGGGAAAAATCTTGGACACTTGAGGGTCTTCATTTAATTTCATAATCTCTTATAATTTCTTGGGATATCATAGGAATTTTCTTAGAATTTTATTCTCCTTAAAAATATTTATTTTGAATTTTCCAAATAAAATCCCTTAAATTGGCCTAAATCACCCTTAAATTCTTTTTGTAATTTCTCTAAGGGTAATTTGGTCATAAAACCAATTTTATAATCTCATATAATTCTCAGAGGATATTATCCTTATTTTGCATTAACTTTCTAAGGCTTGAAAATATTATTCCATAATTATATTTGACCAATTTTCCTTAATTAGTCAAATTTCCATAATTAGCTTGGAAAATCATAATAATTATTTTCCACCAAAATTCTTCTATTCCTCCTTATCATTTTTGGCCCTTAATCATTTAGGAATATTTCTTATTTCTAATTACCATAGTCTGGATGTGACATTTCCCCCCATCTAAATAAATTTCGTCCTCGAAATTTAAAGCATACCATAATAGAAAAGTTCAGGGTACTTTTCCTTCATCTCGGTCTCTATCTCCCATGTGGCTTCTTTAGAGGAAAGACCCTTCTAGACCACCTTGACCAGTGAAATCTGCTTGTTCCTCAGCTGCTTGATCTTTTGATCAATGATTCGCTCTGGTGTAACCTCAAAAGACAGGTTGTCTCGGAGCACAATGTCATCACAGCTTATGACATGTGTAGGGTCTGGATGGTATTTCTTCAGTTGGGAGACATAGAAGACATCATGAATTTGACTTAATTTTGGGGGAAGAGCCAACTTATAGGCTACTGGTCCAGCTTTGGACAAAATCTAAAATGGTCCAGCATACGTGATCACCAACTTCGAACTCTAACGGTCTCCTTCTTGTATCTGCATAGCTCTTCTGTCTACTCTGAGGCATTAGAAGTCATTGCTGAATAGCTTTAATCTGTCGGGAAGTCTGATCCTCTATATCTAGGCCTAATTACTATGTGTCCTAATTACTACCAAAATCCAAAACGCAAGTGGTAACACATCCTCCAATGTATGAATCGTTCCTTCCGTCTGCCCATCTGTCTGGGGATGGTAGGCTGTGCTTAATCTAAGAGTAGTGTCCATTTCTTTCTATAGGAACTTCCAAAACTTAGAAGTAAATCCTGGGTCTCAGTCCGAAACAATACTGCTTGGAACACCATGCAGCCTAACAACCTCCTTGATGTAAAGCCTCGCTAACTTTTTGGGAGAATCTTTAACATTCATGGCAAGAAAGTATGCGAACTTGGTCAAACAGTCTACTATAACCCATATCGCATCATGTTTAGCCACTGTCCTCAGTAATCCTACTATGAAATCCATAGATACGCTATCCCATTTCCACTCAGGGATATCTAGGGGTTGCAAGCTTCTGATGTTCCATCTTTACTTTCTGGCAAGTAAGACACTTTGTCACATACTCTGTAATATCCTTCTTCATTCCAGGCCACCAGAAGAGATCTCTAATATCATGATACATCTTTGTCATTCCTAGATGAAGAGTATATTTGCTCTTATGGGCTTCTGCTAGTATCTTTTCTTTAAGGTCGACTACTTGGGGAACGTAGGTTTAATATCCCCTCCTCTGAAATTTCAAAGTTCTTAGTCCCACCTGTGACTGTGGACAATTTCCCTTTGAGAATTTCTGCTAGCTGATCCTGTGACTGTGCTTCTCTGATATGCTCCTCGAGCTGAGCTGTAAACTGGGTTCTACCTTCTTTTCCTTCTACTAACTGCATCTGATATAGAGGACCCCAATCTCTGAAATCCTCTCCCAGCTTCTGCTCCTTAATCATTAGTGATGCTACCTGCACTGCCTTTCTGCTCAAGCCATCCGCAACTACATTCGCTTTGCCTGAATGGTACTTAATCTAGAAATTATAGTCTTTAAGCAAGTCCATCCATCTTCGTTGTCTCATATTCAACTCCTTTTGATCATGGAGGTACTTGAGGCTCTTATGGTCACAAAACAATTCTATTGTTGCTCCGTACAAATAATGTCTCCATATCTTCATTGCATAAACTATCGCTGCCAATTCCAGGTTGTAGGTCGGGTAATTCTCCTTATGAGATTTCAACTGGCACGAGGCATATGCTACTACCCACCCTTGCTGCATAAGCACACATCCCAATCCCTGCTTGCTAGCATCTATATAAACCACACAGGGTTGCGAAGGATCAGGGAGTACAAGTACAGGAGTAGAGGTAAGCTTCCTCTTCAGCTCCTGAAAACTAGCCTCACTCTTCTCGTCCCACAAGAACGGCTGGTTCTTCCTAGTTAACTTAGTCAGTGGAAGAGCAATTGGAGAAAAATCCTGAATGAATCTTCTGTAATACCTCACTAGTCCAAGGAAACTTCTAATCTCGGTCACCATCTTGGGTCTCTCCCACTTGAGTACTACCTCAATCTTACTAGGGTCAACAGCCACTCCCTCTCGGGAAATCACATGGCTGAGAAATCAGACTTCCTCTAGCCAAAACTCACACTTACTAAGTTTGGCCACCAGCTGCTTCTCTTTGAGGGTATTTAGGACAATTCTCAAATGCGTCTTATGTTCTTCAGGAGACTTGGAGTATACTAGGATATCATCGATAAACACTACCATAAATTGATCTAAGTAAGGGTGAAAGATCCTATTCATGTAGTCCATGAATATCACAGGTGTCTTCGTCAATCCGAACAGAATCACCAAGAACTCATAGTACCCATAGCGAGTTCTAAACACAGTCTTAGGGACATCATCAGGTTTAATCTTGAGTTGGTGGTAGCCAGATCTTAAATCAATCTTAGAGAACACACTGGCACCAACTAACTGGTCTAATAGATCATCTATCCGAGGGAGTGGATGCTTGTTCTTGACCGTGACTTTATTCAACTCCCTGTAGTCTATGCACAATCTTAGACTACCATCCTTTTTCTTAACAAATAACACTGGAGCACCCCATGGCGATACGCTTGGTCTAATAAAACCTTTCTCAAGTAATTCCTCTATCTGCTTTTTAAGTTTTGCCATTTCATTTAGAGCCATTCTATAAGGGGCCTTAGAAATTGGTCCTGGTCTAGGTATGATGTCAATCGTGAATTCTACTTCTCTATCTAGGGGTAGTCTCTATGACCTCTGTCAGAAACACTTCCGAAAACTCCTTAACAACTAGGATTTCTCCTATCCCTTCCTCAACCTCTACTTGTACTGAGAAGAAAACGAGGAATACTTGACAGCCTTTCCGTAGGCATTTACCCGCTTGGGCTTCCATTAAGAAATTCAATCTAACCTCTGGATTCAACTCTAAATCTCTCAAGGGTAAGATTAGGGTTTTGTTCTTACAGTCCATTAAGATATTGTGGGATGATAACCAATTTAGTCCAATCACCACATCAATTTCATGGAAGGACATACATATGAAGTCAATAACAGTACAATTGTGCTCATAACAAACTATGTAGTTCAAGCATGCATCAGATGTAATTACCCTATTCTGTGTTGGTATGGACACATGTATATCATACGGCAATGTATTCATAATCAAGCCAAGTCTCTTAACACAGGCATACGAGATAAAAGAATGACTAGCACCCGAATCAAACATTGCAATCACTGGGGAGTTGTTAATCATGATCGTACCTTGGATCATCTCCGGGGACTTCCAGGCTTCTTCCCCTGTGAGGGCAAACACTCAGCCTTGGGTGCGTGGTCGTGTCTTTTCAGTGTTCTGTGGGCATTCTCTTGAGAAATGTCCAGGTTTGCTACATATGTAGCAAACGTTCTATCCAACCATGCATGGTCTGTCACCATGATTCTTGCCACACTTTGTATACTCCTTGCCCTTTGGTGGCTTACCGCCTTTCTTATTCTTGTGGTTGTTCCAGGGTTGCTTCCTCTTCTTACTTGCATTGGATGAGGTGCCGCCCTGACCTCCCTTTTCTTCTCTGGGAGTAGTCTTGACCATCAGATGATGGTTTAAGCTACTTTACGTGATTCAGCAAGCCTCGACCGCCTTATTGAACTATTTGAATTGTCTGGAAGCAATCATCTCCCTCAAGGATTGCCTTAGTCCTCAAACCATCTTCTCTGTCATCCACCTCTCGTCATCTTGGTAGCGGAGATAACTTGAGTAATTAGAGAGACGGATGAACTTAGCCAGGTACTCATCAAATGGCTCATCATCTCTCTACTTCAGGGTCAAAAATTCTGCTTCCCGTTCTTCTCAGATGGATCTTGGAAAATACTTCTCATAGACTGCTCCAGAAACACTTCCCAAGTCACCCTCGTGTTCCGGGCATTCAGAAGAATTTTAGTATTCTTCCACCAGCGATCAACGTCTTTCTCTAGCTTATATATTGCCATCTGGGCTTTTTGCTCTGATGAGCAGTCTAATACTTTGAAGATCTTCTCTAGACAGTTAATCCAATCTTCTACCGCTTGAACATTAAACGTTTCGTCAAATGACGGCGAGTTGTGTTTACAGAAGCGAGTCATCCACTGCTGGATGCTGTCAGGGTCTGCTGTTGGCATTGCTAGTCTAGGCAATTGTTCTGATGCTTATGCTGCAGAGACTTCTTCCTCTGGCTACCTCCTGTCAAGGTTAGCCATTACCGCTGTTACTACTGCGGTTATCGCTGCATCCCTCTCTTATTCCCAGCGAGCTTGTGCCGCCCTCAGCTCTTCGATGGTCTTTTGTTGTTGCTCGAGACGTTCCAAAATTATTTGCAATGGATCGGGAGGGATCCTTGCATCTTTAACTGGGGGTCTCTTTGGTGAAGAGTGTAACCTCCCAAATTTTGGCTCATAGATACAAGTAATAGCACAAGGAAAGGATGATTATTAAGTCTAATGCAATGAAAGTCCTAGAGATCCCTCAAAAGGAGAAAGAGATTTTCCAAGGGCAAACATGTAAAACAATAGTGTTGGGGGACTAAAGAATGACGAATTGGAAACAACTAAGGGCCAGAGGTTATGCCAGAAACTTGCAAGAGATGGTTCTGAAGGTTAGGCCGAAGGAGGGACCAAATTGCAAAGAAAAAGATTCCTAGAAAGTAGGGACCTAATTGTAAATAATAAAAGTTATGGTCGGCTAATGCTCAGAGTTAGCAAAAAGGGCCCAAATGACTTAGAAAAATTCCAGAAAAATGGGAATTGGATCCCAGAGCCGATATAAGGCTAGAAATGACGAAAATGCCCTGAAGTCATTCCAGGGTTTTAGACAATTTGAGATAGTAACTTAAATTGAATTATTTAAGTTATGAGACGGCATCACATAATCAGGAAAAACTGGGGAACAGTACTTAAGGAATTTACACAGATTGTAAAATTAATTTTGTCCCTAGAAACTGACAAGGGTAACTTTAATTAAATTTAAAGCCTATTTATACCCTATCCGGGAAAAGTCAAAATAGCTGTCTACAGTTTGACTTTTGACCTGAGAAAAAATTAGAGGAATTTCCCGTGATGAAAGGGAAAGAATGAAACCCAGAGACAGATCAACGGAGTTACGAGCCGATAAAAAGAATTCAAAGAAGGTAACCCCGATTAAGTATTATTTAATAATATTTTTATGAAAAGGAGAAAGAAAATATCTAAAGACTATCATGACAGCATTGAGTCAGCATGCTAAGTCACCAAATGCAATCATGACACCTACGAGTCATCATGCTGAGTTAGCAGAAGATATTTATGGACAGCAAAAAAATCAGAACGCAGTATGGGAATACTTTTGATAGTCCTTTGTCTACCTGTTATAGTGAAATCTCTACTGCGTGACTCAGTAAGGTTAAATAGCCTGTCAGTAGAGCTAATTGTTTTTATCTATGCTCCTCTAAGATGGTGCCATATATGTACTTAATTAAAACAAGAAAATGGTGCCAGAACATGTCCTAGTGGTACCGGGTAAGTCAGGACTCAAATAAAGTACCCTATACGGTGCACAATGGCAAAATAGGTAGAGGAATGCCTAAGGGCTATATTTTGCATGAATTTTATATTAATTTCTTTCCTATTTTAATGTCAAAATGATGAAGAAATATGGAAGAGACAAGTGTATGGTTAGATGGAAAAAGAAGATATCATGTGTATGGTTAGATGCAAGACACATGTGCGGTTAGATTAAAGACATATGGATTGATGATTGATGTAAGCATGATGTCATCAAGATGACATCACCCTAGACAAGTGTCACATTTCTTGGAGAGAAAGCTTACTTATTCAAGAAGAAAGAATGGATGGCCGAGATCAAATCGGAACCGACAGTCAGGATTTGTTCTAGCTTTCTATAAATACCCCCACCCCTCCATTTCGTCCAAGCTACTTGAGCCCATGGGGAAGCTCTTGCAAAATGGTTTCTAGAGAGAGAAAGAAGAGGAAGAAAGAAAGGCCAAGTGATCCCAAGCCAAATCAAGCTCTAAAACAAGGTATGTGTGCTGTTTTTGATGTAGTTTCTACCTCCCTTATTATTTTTGAGCTGGTGGTTGGTTTGATTGGATTTTTGATGATTGAAATCTTATGGGGAGGTGCTGCACGAAATTTATTGGAATAGGAAAAGATGGAATAGATGTTAGAAACATGTTTAAAGGCTTGGAAACAATAAGAATCAAGTGGTTCTGTGTTGATTTTGTAAGAAATCCAACTTTCCCTTAGTTTGTGATGCTACTCAGCCTTGACTATTCTAAATGGTTAGGATTGGATTTTGATTATGTTGAGCTTGGAAATGGATTCTACATACAAAATTATATGGAAATAGTATGTGGAAAGTTTTTTAGTAAAGTTGGAATCGAAACTCAAAAGTTAGAGTTCAAGTATGTTCAAGAAAGAATCAAGTAGAGATAAGTTGATGACTTGATTCTAATAATTGTTTTACATCATGTATTGATGTGTTTAGGACCTTGGAACATCCAAGAGGATGTTTAATAGTGTTGACCAAAAATCCATAGGATTGGAAAGACAAAGGAATCAAAGGAAAAGCAAGACGAAAGCTATGTTACAAGGTAGTAAATTTACCTGTATTGTGTGCTTGATATGTATGCTTGCATGGTGTGGTTGTGTTGCTGATTGAATCCAATTATTCTATGTTATTTCATATCATTTTGAGGGTTTTTATCATAGATTTTGGCTCCTTTTATTGATAATTGTGCTTAATTTAGATTTAGAGTCCTTGCTTTGTGTTAGTGTCTTTTTGAGGGTAAAATTGTCATAATTAGTTATTAATTGTATTCAATTGATTTCTAGGACAATTGATGCTTCAAATTGTTGCTTTCCATTGTAGGACACTTGAAAATTAGAGCCAAGATTGAAGACCAAAGCATTACACAACATTAGAGTTTCTAAGAAAATGTTGTGCTGTAGCAAAAAGTTTGAAAATGTGCATCAGTGGCTATTCTGGAATAGTTCGCCAGGGCAAACTCTCAAAATCTCACTAGAATACCTCTCTGGAATAGTTCACCGCGGCGAACCTCTTTGTATCAGGAACGTCATATTCGGATCTAGAACGCAAATATGGACCCTCTACTCATATGATCCGACCCAGATTGACCCCTCAAGCCCTTAGAAACCCTATTTTTGACCAATCACTCCATTCTATCATCTCCAACACCTCTATTCTTCCATCCTCTTGCCTCTCCATCTCCATCTTCTTCCCCTTCCATTTCCTGCACTTCTTCTTCATCCACCTTCATTTCCTTCATCTCCTGACCATTATGGTTGAAGATTTACCTCTGGTTGGAGTTGATTCCAAGCTATGATGAGCTAAGCTTTTCCAACTCTTGAAGATGGTGGAGTAGCATGAGTTTTCAAGCTTCAAAGGGGAGTTTTAGTTTTAATCTTTAGTTCTAGCTATGTGTTTATAATTTCCTAGGTATAGGAGTTGTAAAGTCTTAGTTGGACACTTTGATTAATTCTGTAATCAGTGGTTAGTGATTAACATTTGTAATTTGGATTGATTGATGTTGAACATTGTGCTTAAATATATGTAGTTGCATATATGCTTATTGTAACTCTCATTATTCTCTCCTATCTTACATGTTGTGTTTGGGTGCTGAGTTTATTGTGTGTTAAATTGAGCCAATTGCATGATCATTCCAAAATTACATATTAGGGAAGCTAAACAAAGTTTTCATTAATGAGTTCATTAATGTAAGCTTTGGACTCATTGAGTTAATGAGGTTCTTATTAAGAAAACCTAATGGATTTGTGAAACTCCCAATATTTTAAGTGAACTATGATTGCCATCAAAACCATTTTCAAGAGATTTCCTATCATTCATTTCCATTCCATCATTATTATTTTAAAACACCAAAAATATAGTATCTTAGGTTTGTTTTCATTGCATTTAGTTTAAGCACCATTCATTTAAATCTTAAAAACCCAAAACCCCATTTCATTGCATTGCATGGCATTTAGTCTAGCTTAGGTAATTAATAAAGGCTCCCAAAAGTGAAACAACCTGAGTTTGCACTATACTGCATAGCTTGGATTTATTTTTGATTGAGAACCCCAAGGCAAACGACAAAAGGCTCTCGTTAGTTGCCATGATATGACTAAGCTATGATGAAATGTTTGCAAACTTATGTTTGTAATTTTATGTTATGTTTTGCCTTGGCAATATGTTATGAAAGCATGAAATGCTTTAACTTACTTTCCATGGCATTCATGTGTTAATGTTATAACATGTTTTGCATGTGCATTATGTCTTGCACGCTTATGGGTAGTGTTTGCTACTGAAAGTCTCCCGAATCTCACCCCTCCCTAACCAACTATTTAGGTCAATCAATGGTGGGCAATAATGGTGATAAGTCTCATTATTTGCATACATTTCTAGCCCTAAACTCATGCTTTTGCCATCTATATTTGCATACTTTGGGCATAATTAGCTTCCATTGTGCATAAGAGTTGGTGAGAGGAATTGTGAGGTTTTGCAGGTGTTTTTACATGTTTTTATATGATTTTATATGTGTGTACTTTTGATCCCTGCTTTGGTGTGAATTTTAGGGAGTTTCAGTTCTATCTGAGGCGCTACAGCAGATTTGGGAAGGCGCCACGGCGGATTTCCAAAGGGACTCTCAGTAAAAAGCACCGTGGCGGATGGACAGAGGCGCCACAGCGGATTGGTATTTACATGAAGCTCAGGATCACTAATCAAAACGGCACCATACAGGCCAGGCGCCGCGGCGGATGGACGAAGGCGCTGCGGTGAATGACGAAAAATTCCAGATTTAAATGCAGAGTCGCGCGCTTCAACGGGGAGACCAGATTTTCGTTTCTCCATTTCCTTCCAGACGCCGATTTCTTGTTCTCTCCATCTTCTCTCAATTCCTTCTTCCATTTTCGTCCAAATTCATCAATTTCCACCGATCAACTATGAATCTTTCATCAATTCTTGCTGTTTCTACCCTAATCCAGAGTATGACTAGCTGAATTTCCAAGTTTTCCTAGCAATGGAGCTGACCTGAGTTCATAGAGCTGAACAGGGAGTCGTTTCAGATCTATTTTCCACTTTCTATTCTAAGATTCATTTGTTTCAGTTGAACAATTGTTATTAGAATGAAGGTTGAGTGATTAGATTTATGTTTCTTGGAATTTAGATCTGATTGAACATTCAGATGTGAGTTGTGCCCTTGATTCAGTTGAATAGAGGATTCTCTGTTGATTTGTAGATCTAATTCGTTTTTACTTGGACTGTTGTTCTGTAAATCTAAATTTTGATTGAATAAATTGATGAGTCACAGTTGTGATCATCCTTAGAGAATTGCAACTTACTTCTCAAGTGTTCTTGTCAATTGATTTTCCTTCTCACCAGAGTAAGACAATGAATCTAGTAAGATAGTTGTTTTTGATATGTGATTAGAGAGATTTGAGCAGTAGCTGAATCTATCCATTTAATTGACATTAAGAGACTCCAAATTATAAGATTGAACAAGGAAGGTTGGATAAATTGCTAGGGGAACTACTATCTCTTATCTGAATCTTCTTTTGCATTTTACCTTTCATTAGATTTGTTTCTTGTTTCAATTTCTGTTTTCTAAAACTCAAGCTTTCAGCTTGGTAATTTGATAATTAAAAGTGAATTGTTAAGAATTGAAATACAACTTAAGGCTCCTTGAGAAGAATGACCTAGGTAGTGCCTCACTTGTTGCATTTCCCTAGTAAAACTCTGATTACCTAGCGACAAGGTTTATCAAATTGGCGCCGTTGCCGGGGAGCCTTACTTGTTGAGGTTCTCAGCAATTCGCTAGTTTGCCAAGAAAAAAAATATATTTGAAAACCCAAAACTTCATAAAAAAGTAGCTTTAGTGTTTTTGAGTTGTGTTTATATTTTCACTCTTGTGCTTTATTGTTGAGTTGTTTCCCTTATTGCTATGTTCCAAATTCATTCCATAGGTTGTCAAGTAGTTAACACAATTTGGTCAGCTGTGAATTGTTTGAATCCTTGCTGTAGCAACTTTTTTCCTTTTAATTATTCTTCCACTAAATCTAATGATGGTTGATTTTATGCTTTTGAGATCTTTTTCTTGTTGAAAAATTAATACCATTGTGTTAGGGGTTCAATTTGCAGGAGTGAAGGTGTGAACAGTGTCAGAAGCTGTTGCAGAATTCGTCCATCTGGTTTATCAGTATCAGGCGCTGCGCGGATATCACCAGGCGCCGCAGCGCCTTTCACAGTATCAATTCTGCAACAAGCACCGCGGTGGATTTCACCAGAGGTCGCAACGCCTGTCCAATTTCAGCTAGGCACTCGTCTCTGTAATAAAGGCCGCGGCGGATCTAAGAAAGTGCCACGGCGGATTTACAGGATCCCCTCTTAACTTTTTGTCTTTTCTCTGATTTCTTTCTTTTGTCTAATTGCTTTTTCACATTTATTTTATTAGTCTATTCTCTTGTTCTTTAGTTGCATGTCCCAGGATAAGGCTCTTATACCTTTTGATTGGGAAATCAATAGAACTCTTAGGCAAATCAAGAAAACCAAACAAACAGCTGAGTCTAGTAAGCAACCTATAGTGAGTGACTCTCTTCCTCAAGTTGAATCTTGTTCTTCCTCAGAATCTAAACCTACTTTAGGAGGGTTTATAGACAATCATTTTGTGATGGATCAAAATAATAACAATGCTCAAACTGAGAGAGGTGATGCTGCAAATAGACCTCAAAATGAAAGGCAAGCTGAAAATGTTCTCCATAATGCTAATCTTCAATTGAATAGAGATGAGGAGAATAGGAGCATTAGAGAAATTAATAACTCAAGTGTGAACCTGTGATCCATGTGGTTTTTATAACTTTGAAGCTGATTTTGAACTTAAGGGTACCTTGATTAATACCTTACCAAGATTCCTTGGTCTTGCAGGGGATGATCCATATAGACACCTTCAAAACATGCATGCGGTTTGTTCCTCTATGAAGCCCCATGGTGCTCAATTGGAAGATGTGCTAAGGAGAGCTTTCCACTTCACATTAGAAGGAAATGCCAAAGAATGGTTGCAAAGTCTACCTCAACACTTCACAACACTTACATGGGAACAACTAAAGAAGGCCTTTTTAGAGAAGTACTTTCCTGCATTAAGGACTTCTAAATTAAGGAAGGCTATCTATGGAGTTCAACAAGATAGTAGAGAAACCTTGTATGAGTATTGGACAAGATTTCTAGCCATGCTTTCTAAATGTCCAAATCATCAAATCAGCAAGTCCAATCTAGTCCAATATTTCTATGAGGGCTTGCTATCTCATCACAAGAACACAATAGATGCTGCAGCCCATGGTTCACTGTTTGATTTGACTCCTCACAATGCTTGGGAATTATTGGAGAAGATGGCTAACAACAACCAACAATTCAGCACAAGGGACAACCAGTCTGTCAATGAAATTTTGAGGTCAAATCCTACTAACTTTGACTCTCAAATTGCTGCCTTGTCAGAGAGGATGGACAAGAGAATGACTAGGATGGAGCAACTCTTGTCAACTAAACAATGTGGTGCTATGGGAACATCTCAAGCCTTGGTAGCTCCCTCTTGTGACTCCTATGGTTCCATGATGCATTGGACTGAATCTTGCCCTTCTCAATTTGAAGAAGTGTCAGCCATGTATCAACAAAGATCCGGTCAATATCAGTAAAGGAACCCTTTCTCCAACACTTATAACGAAGGATGGAAGGATCATCCCAATTTTAGATGGGGAGGAGGAGAGAACAACAAGGAGAGGTTCATGCAGAATAAGTTCCAGCAACGTCAACATTCAGAACAAGCTATGGTTCCTGCCCAAACTACTCAAGAAGTTGGTAATTCAAGGAATGATGACATGTCCCTCTTGTTGAAAAGCATGAACAGTATGAATGCTAATCTTAGTGCTATGGCATCTCAAATGGACAGAATTGATAAGCATACCACTGCATCTGATGCAAGAATGGCTGCCATAGAGAATAGGGTTGAACAATGGGAGACTAAGACTTCAAACTTGGCTAACTTTGTTACCCAAATTTCAGATAATCTCAGCAGTTTTCAAGCAAAAACAAGTGGAGCTTTGCCTTCCAATACTGTGATTAATCCCAAGTCATTGAATGCCATAAATTTGAGAAGTGGAAGAAAGGTGACATTCAATGAGAATGATGAAGAATCTGACTTGGAGGAGATCATTGCACTAAGGGGAATTCTGTCCAGAAAAAGAAACCACCAAGTGTGGAATCTGAAAGCTTAAGAGAGAAGCAACTTCTGCAAGGAAGAAAAGAAGCCGGATTTAGAAGTGTAACTACTGAAGGTTGCACAACTGAAGCAAGCCCTTTAATTCAGGATAATGAAGGAGTCCATAAAGCACCATTAGGAGAGGACTTGGGGCAATCTTCTTCAAGAATTTCAGAGCCTAACCAGGACAAAGGAAAGATGGAGCCAGAGAGAGTTGAAGATTTCACAGGAACAACAAACCAGGAAGTCAAGGTAAGGAGGTAAGCTTGAAAGATCTGCCTTTCCCTAGAGCTTTTATGTTTGGACAGAAGGTTGCAAAAGAAAAACAAAATAAAGAAGTATTAGATTTCTTTAGTAAAGTAGAAATTAATATTCCTTTGCTGGATTTGTTGAAGAAAGTGCCTGAATATGCAAAATTCTTAAAAGACATTTGCACTAACAAAAGAAAGTTTAAAACTAATGAATTGGTGCAAGTTGGCCCTAATGTTTCAGCCCTTTTAAAGCTCAATTACCTGTGAAATGCCAAGATCCAGGAGCTTTCTCCATTCCTTGTCAAATTGGTAAGTTTCATATCTCTAAAGCTTTGCTAGATTTAGGTGCTGCTATTAATGTGATGCCAAGTTCTGTTTATTATGCTTTGGGAGTAGAAATCATGAAACCTACAAGTGTCTTAGTGCAACTAGCTGATAAGTCTATTAGGAATCCCAAGGGAATCTTAGAAGACATTTTGGTTCAAGTAAAAGACCTTGTATTTCCTGCTGATTTTTATGTGCTAGATATGACTAATGAGGCCATAAGTGAAAGCACATTAATTTTGGGTAGACCATTTCTAAGAACTGCCAATACCATGATTTGCATGAAAGATGGAATTATAAAAATGGAATTTGGTGGTCAAGAAATTCAATTTAATATGTATGAGATGATGAAAC
This sequence comes from Neltuma alba, assembly GCF_004799145.2. Taxonomy (NCBI): domain Eukaryota; kingdom Viridiplantae; phylum Streptophyta; class Magnoliopsida; order Fabales; family Fabaceae; genus Neltuma; species Neltuma alba. The sequence continues at coordinate 236,458 of NW_021635040.1, forward strand.
ATCCACATGAGGATTATTCTCTGTTGGGGCTTAATATGATTGATTTGTCACTTGAAAATGAGTGTGAATCTATTTTTGAGCATGATAGCAATGATGATACTGAAGATTCTTTCGTTTCTTTCTCTTCCATATATTCTCCTTCATCTTCTTTTTCTTCACACCTTGATGATGTGCCTAGCATTGATTCTAAAATTGATGGCTGGCTTTCCACTTGGAGTGAGTTGTCTTCAGTTTCATCCATTAAGTCTTCCATTGATGTTAATTCCACACTGTCAAGTGATGAACAACTTGCAAGAAGATTACTTGTAGATTTCTCAACAGCACAAGAGAGTGAATCAACTCCTATACAAGAAGGGGAAGGTGAAAGGCACAAGAATCATGATTGCAAGACTAGCCCAACTCTCATGACCGAATTCCCATTCAAGGAGCATGAAGCTGAACCTTCTGAACAACAGGATTTGTCTTTAAATTCTTATCACATTTTGTATTCCACTCCTGTTTACAAGTCACTTGATCTTAATTTCTTTAACTATGCAGAACTGGAACACTTCTTGGGAATCATGCGAAGTGTAGCTGCTCCCAACCCTAGGAGATTAAGCATGACACCAACCAAATTTGCCGAAATATGCAGCATAGGGAGTGCACTTTTGCAATCTAATTTTACTTGTGAAATTGGAATTCCTCAAGATTATTCTGCATCTAACTTTGAGTTTTCACATGGATTTACAAATGTTTTAAATGCATTGTTGCAGGGACCAATCAAGGAGCGTTACTCACATGAGGATGAATGTACAACTGCAATTTTTGGTATTGAAGCTTTGAAGCAATCTGAAAATAATTGCACTACCTTGGAGCTCAAGAAACTGATACCCTCAGTAGTTCAACCTCCTGAATTGGAGCTTAAACCCTTGCCTTCAACACTGAAATATGCATTTTTAGCTGAAAATGAAAGACTACCGGTGATAATCTCTAACTCTAACTGATCTTGAAGAGTCTCAATTACTTGCTGTTTTGAAGAGGTATAAAAGTGCAATTGGGTGGTCTTTAGCAGATATTCCTGGTATTAATGCTTCAATTTGCACTCATAGAATATTGTTAAATGAAAATGCAAAGCCCATAAGGCAACCTCAAAGAAGACTTAACCCACTCATACTTGATGTTGTTAAAAAGGAAGTAACAAAGCTGCTTAGTGCTGGTATCATATACCCTATTTCAGATAGTGAGTGGGTAAGTCCAGTTCAGGTTGTTCCTAAGAAAAGTGGGATCACTGTGGTTAGGAATGAGAAAAATGAATTAATCCCCACTAGAATCCAGAATTTTGGCGTGTTTGCATTGATTATAGGAAGCTTAATGATTCTACAAGAAAAGATCATTTTCCCCTACCCTTTATAGATCAAATGCTTGAAAGATTAGCTTGTAAATCTCACTATTGTTTCCTTGATGGTTTCAGTGGCTATTTTCAGGTTCCCATTGCACCTCAAGATCAAGAGAAGACTACATTCACTTGTCCCTTTGGCACATTTGCATATAGAAGAATGCCATTTGGACTTTGCAATGCACCGGGCACATTCCAAAGGTGTATGCTATCCATCTTTAGTGATTTGCTAGAGAATGGGATTGAGGTGTTTATGGATGACTTTACCATCTATGGAAATAATTTTGATGAATGCTTAGTGAACTTGGAAAAAGCTCTATCCAAATGTGTTGAAAAGGACCTTATCCTGAATTTTGAAAAATGTCACTTTATGGTCCAACAAGGAATAGTTCTAGGTCACCTAATTTCTGAAAAGGGAATAGAGGTAGACAAGGCAAAAGTTGAAGTAATTTCATCTTTACCCTATCCAACAAATCTTAAGGAGCTTAGATCTTTCCTAGGCCATGCTGGATTTTATAGAAGATTCATAAAAGATTTTAGTAAAGTGACTTTTCCAATGTCCAAATTACTGCAAAAAGATGCTTCCTTTGATTTCACTGATGAGTGTAAAATGTCTTTTGATGAGATTAAATCCAGATTGACTTCTCCACCTATTTTGACTTGCCCTAATTGGAATTTACCATTTGAATTGTGTTGTGATGCCTCTAACAATGCAGTGGGTGCAGTTTTGGGACAAAAGGATGGTAAGGTTTCCAAAGTTATTGCTTATGCTTCAAAGACTCTAGATAAGGCTCAAACTAATTACACAACTACTGAAAAGGAGCTCTTTTCTATTGTTTTCGCATTAGACAAGTTTAGACCTTATCTAATCAACTCTAAAGTTACTGTTTTCACTGATCATTCTGCTGTTAAGTATCTTTTCAGCAAGCCACAATCCAAACCGAGGCTCTTAAGGTGGATGTTGTTGATCCAAGAATTTGATATTGACATCAAAGACAAGCCTGGAGCAGAAAATGTGGTGGCTGACCATCTAAGTCGCTTACCAGAAACTACAAGGGGAGTAGTTGATTCAGATTTTATTTGTGATGAGTTTAAGGATTGTTCTGTTTCTGCCTTGTCTCTCATGGAACCTTGGTATTGTCACATTGTCAACTTTTTAGTTGCTGGTCTAATTCCTCCTTCGTTGTCTCATTTTCAGATGCAGAAGATTAAGAGTGAGTCTAAACACTATATTTGGGATCCTCCAATCCTTTGGAAGGTATGCAGCGACCAAATCATTCGAAGATGTGTACCAAATGAAGAATTTCAAGACATCCTGCATGCTTGCCACTCTCAAACTTGTGGAGGTCATTTTAGTGCTAACAAGACTGCAAGAAAAATATTGGAAGCTGGTTTGTATTGGCCATCACTCTTTAAAGACTCTTATGAGTATTGCAAGAATTGTGATATTTGTCAAAGATTTGGTAGCCTAACTAAGAAACATGAATTACCCCAACACCCAATGCTTTTCTGTGAGGTGTTTGAAGTATGGGGTATTGATTTTATGGGCCCCTTTCTTCCTTCTATGGGTTTTACATACATTCTTCTTGCAGTTGATTACCTTTCACGATGGGTAGAGGCCATAGCAACCAAAAAGAATGATGCTGCCACTGTTTCAAAATTTCTGAAAAATAACATCTTTTCTAGATTTGGCATTCCTAGAGCAGTAGTTAGTGATAATGGCACTCATTTTTGTAATAAATTACTACAAGGGTTATTCACTAAGTATGGTGTGACACATAAGACATCCACACCTTATCATCCCCAAAGTAATGGGCAAGCTGAAAATGCAAATAGAGAAATCAAGAAGGTGTTGGAACGAATAGTTAAACCATCTAGGAAGGATTGGAGTGCCAGATTAGATGATGCTTTGTGGGCATATAGAACTGCATTTAAAACCCCAATAGGCATGTCTCCTTATAGATTGGTTTATGGTAAGATGTGTCACCTACCGGTTGAGATTGAACATAAGTCTCTTTGGGCTGTAAAAGCATGTAACCTTGATTTTGATTCTGCTGGCATGGAAAGATTATTGCAATTACAGGAACTTGAAGAATTGAGACTTGAAGCATATGAGAATTCCAGGTTCTACAAGGAGAAGACGAAGATGATTCATGACAAGCAAATCCTAAGGAAGACTTTCAAGGTTGGAGATAAAGTGTTGCTGTACAAGGCACGATTCACATTTAAACCTGGGAAGTTGAGCACTAGATGGGAAGGACCATACTTGGTCACTAAAGTGCACAAGTTTGGCATGATAGAGTTGCTAGATGAGAAGAGCAGCAAGACTTTCAAGGTCAATGGCCACCTGCTCAAAATCTATAAGGAAAATTTTGACCCACCATAATCTCAGGTTGTCCCCTTCCTTACATACCTTAGTCTGTGATTATTTGATTATTTTCATTCTTGAACTCCATTTTTGAACAAGTGTGGGGGGGGGACATAAATAGTAGCAAGTGTAGGTTATTTTTAGTTTGTTTTTGAGTATTTTGTTCTTTCTTTCCATTCCTTCCTTGCCCATTTTTCCTTGCTATCTTTTGTTCAAATGTGCATTGAGGGCAATGCAAGGATCAAGTGTGGGGGAGTGAATGTTGTGTTTTTGTGTGTTTTGTGTCTTTTGTAAAACCTCAGTTTTTCAATAACTTTTTGAAGGTTTAAGCTTGCTTCAGGAATTCTAATGTTACATTTGTGACTGATTTGATTTGGAAATTAATATCTTGAAGTGAAATTTTCTAATGCATAGAGATTAAGCATGATGTGTTCTTTAGCTGAAGTGAATGAATATGGAAGACAAAGCCTAGTTGGAAGGATTCTTTGAGCCTTTATATTCATTTCTGGTGTGTGCATTCACTTATTTCTTATGCTCTCTAGAACTTGTCTTAGTTCTTAATTAAGACCACATGCAACATTAGTACTCTTGAACATGATTGAGGCATTCATTCAAATTAGCTACTTAGACCAAATGGCTAAACCCTACACGATTTATCCCTTGTTACCCATTTGAGCCTTTTAGCTGAATTTTTCCATTCATTTCACTCTCAATTATAAAACCTCTTTCCTACAAGGATGTATATTTCATTTCATTCATTCTTTTCAGAATTCACTAGCATTTTGATGGATTCAATTGATGGATTGATATGAGGAGATGCATACTTGAGCTTTGAAAAAAAAAAAAGAAAGAAAAAGAAAAGAAGAAACATGCGAATGTAAAAGAAAGAAAAGAAAAAAAAAGAGAAAGAGAATAGAAAAGTTGAAAATAAATGAAAAAGCAAGAAAGGAAAAGAAAGTGGGAATAAAAGCACCTTTATAGCTTAGGAATTCAAGATCAAGAAATCAAACCTTAAATTGAACATTACTAATGCTATTGAATTCTACACATTGATTCACATATTAACTCCATCCTCATATGCATTCTTGTGCATTTCTTCCCCACCTTTACATTACAAGCCACAAAAGTCCTCTTGATTCTTGAGTACTTATGTATTTGAGTGGTGGAGAGGTAGAGCTATTACAAGCATATGGTAGAGCATTTGAATAAGTGAATTGAGTGAAAGAACCTTTAATACTTGTGAGTTGAGTGATATACTAATTCCCTTGTGTGGTCTTCTATATCTTATTCACTTAGATTAAATTACATATCATTGCTTGATTTCTTTGCATTAGAATGTTCCATGGATGGATGTTGGTTGAAGAATCATTGTTGGTTGCAGTTGTAACCTGAACTTTTGAGCTTGCTTATTCCTTTCTCTCATCTTCTCTTTCACAATATGTTTAGACCTGATTTGCCCAGGAGTGCAAAAGCTAAGTGTGGGGGAGTTGATAAGTCTCATTATTTGAATACATTTCTAGCCCTAAACTCATGCTTTTGCCATCTATATTTGCATACTTTGGGCATAATTAGCTTCCATTGTGCATAAGAGTTGGTGAGAGGAATTGTGAGGTTTTGCAGGTGTTTTTACATGTTTTTATATGATTTTATATGTGTGTACTTTTGATCCCTTCTTTGGTGTGAATTTCAGGGAGTTTTAGTTTTGTCTGAGGCACCACGGCGGATTTGGGAAGGCACCACGGCAGATTGGTATTTACATGAAGCTCAGGATCACTAATCAAAACGGCACCGTACAGGCTAGGCGCCGCGGCGGATGGACGAAGGCACCGCGGCGGATGACGAAAAATTCTAGATTTAAATGCAGAGTCGCGCGCTTCAACAGGGAGATCAGATTTTTGTTTCTCCATTTCCTTCCAGACGTCGATTTCTTTGTTCTCTCTGCCTTCTCTCAATTCCTTCTTCCATTTTCGTCCAAATTCATCAATATCCACCGATCAACTATGAATCTTTCATCAATTCTTGCTGTTTCTACCCTAGTCCAGAGTATGAGTAGCTGAATTTCCAAGTTTTCCTAGCAATGGAGCTGACCTGAGTTCATAGAGCTGAACAGGGAGTCGTTTCAAATCTATTTTCCACTTTCTATTCTAAGATTCATTTGTTTCAGTTGAACAATTGTTATTAGAATGAAGGTTGAGTGATTAGATTTATATTTCTTGGAATTTAGATCTGATTGAACATTCAGATGTGAGTTGTGCCCTTGATTCAGTTGAATAGAAGATTCTCTGTTGATTTGTAGATCTAATTCGTTTTTACTTGGACTGTTGTTCTGTAAATCTGAATTTTGATTGAATAAATTGATGAGTCATAGTTGTGATCATCCTTAGAGAATTGCAACTTACTTCTCAAGTGTTCTTGTCAATTGATTTTCCTTCTCACCAGAGTAAGACAATGAATCTAGTAAGATAGTTGTTTTTGATATGTGATTAGAGAGATTTAAGCAGTAGCTGAATCTATCCATTTAATTGACATTAAGAGACTCCAAATTATAAGATTGAACAAGGAAGGTTGGATAAATTGCTAGGGGAACTACTATCTCTTATCTGAATCTTCTTTTGCATTTTACCTTTCATTAGATTTGTTTCTTGTTTCAATTTCTGTTTTCTAAAACTCAAGCTTTCAGCTTGGTAATTTGATAATTAAAAGTGAATTGTTAAGAATTGAAATACAACTTAAGGCTCCTTGAGAAGAATGACCTAGGTAGTGCCTCACTTGCTGCATTTCCCTAGTAAAACTTTGATTACCTAGCAACAAGGTTTATCAAATGGCATGCGGGGCAAGGAGAAGAAAGTGGAGAATTATTGACGTTAATGAATGATGTTATTATTCAATGTGTAATTCTCCTATTATGTAATTTATGTTATGGATGCCAATAATGCCACATATTTAATTACAATGTTTATGGGAGGAATAAAAATGTATGAGGATGATTGGGAAAGCGTAAACCCAATTTATGTATACCAAAGAAATAGAAAGAATTAAAGTAAAAAGAGGTTAAGAGATAAAACGTAGGTCATGGAGTAGTGAGTTTGTAGCTCCAATTTGACCTACCAAATGAATGAGTTAAGCCACAAAATTTGGCAAAACTATAGTACACATCCCACACTTTAAAATGAGAGCTAGATCACCTTAATTGGATATGTACACAAGGAGATACAAATTTTCAAAGTTAAGGCACAGAATCTGCGAGTTCTAGAATTTACCAAATGAACAGTAATTTTATTGATTAAACTATATGAATTGAGCAAAGATAAGTCCAGTTTGATATTTTTTCCTTAAAGAGCTTTCAAATATTTTTCTATAGAATTTTAGAATACCTCAATACGATTTTTATGGAATTAGTTATAATTTTTCAAAATTAGACCTGAAATCTAAATTTAAACAGTGAATAGTAATCCGAGTAGTTATGTTGAAATTTTTAATCCACAGGCTTGTATTTTGACCTGCTTGAACCATAATACTTACAAATACGCACTCTGAAAGGTTAAAATTAGGATGTTTTAAAGAGTTTCGTCAGGTTCTAACCATCATGTTTAACTAACCCGATAGCATAATAAGGAAGAAAAAGTAAATATCATGCTTGGATTTCATTTAACAAAACAGGCATACATCATGCAACATTTAAGCATCAGGCATCAACAATGCAGTTCAAAGCATACATATACCAAGCACTGCCAGCCTAACCTACTATGGTTAGCTGCACCAAAATACATCCTATGTTAGTAATAGGAGGGTCCTAGTCATCTACAGAAAATGAATAATAACAAAGCCCTCGAGGCTTTGGATCCAGTCCTCCACATCATCTCCAGGTATGTAGTTCAGGAGGACGATCTTATGGGTCTAGAATAGAGTGTTAGGTAGGACCTCTACCATCTCACATAACCAATCAAAAGGTTCCAGGTAAGGGTTTCCTGGTCTATGGGCTTGGTACAGCTCTCTTACGCCCTGGAGGTAGTTTAGGTGTACTCTCAGGTCTGTATCTACATCCCTCCTGATGTGACACCCTAGGAACCTCAGCCGACCACTCAGCTGACCCACACTGCAGATCTTATGACTAGGCAGAGTAGGGGTAGGTACGAATGGTACTGTAGGTGCTACAGGTGTTACAGGAGCTGGGGGTATAACTGGTCCGGTACTAGGTCTGGGAATGTTGCATGGATGCACAACAGGGGTAGCAGGTTGTCTGATGGACTGAATGTAAAGGCTTAGGTCTAATAGTTCTTGGTATAGGCCAGTTACAGGATTTATCAGGTCACCGGGTCTGGGAAGGTACATTAACTATTCTGCAGTGATCCCTAGCAGCTCAGGATCGCACTCGGCATAGTCACTTGAGCTCACTGATGAATAGCCTGGGCTGGCATCTCCCATAGTCCATTCCACCAAATCTTCTTCTTTAGTGAGATCAGTAATATTAAGATCCCAATCATTGACTGATGGCTCAGATCTAGGGTCCCAGTCTATAGTGTTTTCCATCCTGATTCCTGTAAAGACGTGTCAGTTTCTTCCTATCTAACACCAAAATCTAATGAATAACTTAAGCAAAGTGTTCTATCTTATGCCAGAACCTCCGCTCTAATACTAAAAATGTTACATCTTACTTTTGTATCATCATCTTAGGGTTCAATTTAGACCATTTTAGACCACATTGGATGGTCTTGGGCTCAATTTTATCTCAAAAATGCTAATTTTCGGATTTTCACTATTTATCAGGTAAAAATCTAGTTTTCTGGCCCAAATTCAAAAATTCATAACTTAATCTAGAAAAATTGAAATAGAGTGGTTCAAAATTATATAAAAAGCTCTTTGAATGCTCTTTCAGGAAAAAATAGTCTTGTGAACCAATTCCATTGGAACAAACATCAGGTTTTTGTGAAAGTCACCTCTGTCTTATGAGGCAAAAACCCTTTTTCTAGATTCCGAACCATAAATTTGAAAAATCATTAAAAATCATGTAGTTGGCCATTTTTAACGTGTTGGATTTCAAAATGAAGCTCAGAATGTGATCTACAAACATGCCAAATTTTGTGATTAAACGTGTTCGGGAACTTAATTAAAATGTCACTTAAAGGTGGCGGTGTCAGTGAATTTACAGCACTACCCAGCATAATATTACATAACTCAAAAGTCCATGAATTTTTATGGTATGATACCATAATTTTAACCTTCAATCTGTAGCTTGTCCTTGAATGTTTCAGGTCCTAAAATATTAGATTGCATGTGGGGAATGAGACTTCATTGAGATCCCAATAGCAAATTAACCAACTATATCATCAATAAGCATCATCATCATGCATAACTACATTAACTACTATGAGTGAACTAGCATGCTTATCATTTGGAAAACTCAATCATGCAAAGGCTAAAGCAAGAAAGTGCAAAGAGCAGCCACATCACAATCAAGAAAGTTCATCCACATAATAGCAATTAATAATGCAATAATCAATAATGCCAAGTTAATGTTAGTAGTTAGGTTTAACTTGCTACCTTGCTCCAAAAGCTTGAGTTTTCTTTGTTTCTCTTCTTCTCCTTCACAAATATCAAACCCTAGCATGGCATTCCACCAAAAAGGGCAGCAAGAGTCATTAACTGAACCAAGTAAAAGCAAGAACACAACTTAAACATAACTCTTGCTCTTTAAAGTTCCACCTTTGTTCTTTCATTTATGACCTTTGTTTTCCATAAACCCTAAAATTTCTTCTTGACTTATTCCACATGCTTTTTCATGTAAATTCCAAATATGTGCTTAGATTTGAGAAAACAAAATTCCTTCTTTTAGTTCTCTCGACTAAACCAAAGGGGCCCTTTAACCAGAAATTACAACTTTGATTTTTAATACTTTCAACACTTGTTCTTTAGGTTTATCCTACACTATTTTTCATTTTGAGCATAATGGAAGCATTAAAACATTGAAAAACACATCCTAAGGTCTATTTACTACCTTGGCTAAAATTGTCCATATGATACACAACCAAGAAAACACTTCAAAAATCGACTCACAACCACTTGTAACTACTAGGATCTATCATGCTTTGAAGTGTTCTACTAAGTGTGATCAACAAAACTTCTTTCCCTACCATATATACATTTTGTCCAGTACCCAAAGAAGAGAAGAAACAGAAATTTTTAACCATACAAAAAAAACAAAAGAAAACAAGGCAAGGATCCATTTAGAACCAAAAACTAACCTTGAATCCTTGGTTGTATGATCAAGTTGGTAGCTTTTCCCTTGATTTCTCTTTGAACTCTCTCTTTTCTCTCTTGGTTCCCTCTTGGTTGAATCAACATCTGAATATTAGGCGGAGATGAGCTTGTTTAATGAGCCAAAATATCCCAACCACCATCATAAATGAAATTCCAAGTGTCATTACCCCCTTTAATCTTACTTTCTCTTTCATAATTGACTAAATCCGAAATTAATTACCAAAAGTCAAAATCCTCTCCATTTGAGGTATGACACTTGGCAAGTTCAAATCCTCTCCATTAGGGGCTTGACAAATGGCTAATTGTGAACCATTTGAATTGCAAGACTCTAGTCTTGCTTTATCAGTGCACTTTGACTCCGGGTTTAATTTTTTTCTATAATTAGAGTATTTTGGCCTCTATAATTATTTTTTGTAAGATCCCTAACTTATTCTCTTATTTTATCTTCCCAAATTGCCCTCTTTGTCTCAAAATTAATTTTCTAATAATTAAATAAAAAGGAAAACTAATTTCCTTCTCTTTAGGGTTTTTCCACTTTTCAAAGGTATTGGGAAAAATCTTGGATACTTGAGGGTCTTCATTTAATTCCATAATCTCTTATAATTCCTTAGAATATCATAGGAATTTTCTTAGAATTTTATTCTCTTTAAAAATATTTATTTGGAATTTTCCAAATAAAATCCCTTAAATTGGCCTAAATCACCCTTAAATTCTTTTTGTAATTTCTCTAAGGATAATTTGGTCATAAAACCAATTTTATAATTTCATATAATTCTCAAAGGATATTATCCTTATTTTGCCTTAATTTTCTAAGGCTTGAAAATATTATTCCATAATTATATTTGACCAATTTTCCTTAATTAGTCAAATTTCCATAATTGGCTTTGAAAATCAAAATAATTATTTTCCACTAAAATTCTTCTATTCCTCCTTATCATTTTTGGCCCTTAATCATTTAGAAATATTTCTTATTCCTAGTTACCATAGTACTGGATGTGACATTTGGGAAGTAATTGTGTTAAGGATTGACTGAAATCTGCTCTGTTCTGCATCAGGAATTTGATTCTATCACCTATTTTGCCGCAGCAAAGTCTACTATTCATTGTGACTAACTCCAAAAAAGAAGAGAAGTTCAATTCGGTCAAGTTTCTCGCTGGGGCCAACTCTACCTTTCGCCGTGATAGATGTTGGAAATTGTGCCCTAGGGGCCAATCATTATGTTTTGAACATTGTTAATTTATGAATTTATCAATTACGTTATCATATTATTTGCATGTTTTCTGTGGTAACTATCCTTGGATAACTCATGGTTTATCCTAAATGTCCCTGGTCGGTCATCTATGCGGGAGCAAAGATGAAATAAGACCAGTATGACTTTAAAGATATATAGAGATATAAATTAAAGTCATAGGCACATGTAAGAGTACAAGGTGTTGGACCGACCCGCTATGAGAGAGCTGCATGGGTTAAGTCATAAGCTTCTCTCATATACAAACCATGTCACTGTGCCCTTTGACCTGAGATCATCATGGATTCATACATGAGAAACGCTTAGCTTTGACCTAGTCAAAAGTCACTTTTGACCAAGTGATCATAAAGACTATGTTCAGGCTTAGTGGTTTTTCATGCGTAGGAATGTGAATGGTCAAGATGGAATTTGTCCCTCACATTCGTAGAGAGACATTACTGGGCCCCTCGATGAGTGAGTCTGAGAAATGTATGGCCATACTATAATGGAAAGGTAGTTCCATTTCTATACTCAGACTACTCAGGGATCGAGAAAGTAACGGTCATGGATAGGAGGATGACGTTCTCCATGCCTTATCCATGACCAAAATGTCATGAGACAAAAGGGACGTGATATGGTTGTTTGAAAGGTTGCATCGTTCAATGATCCTCATATGATTTGGGTAGTCGTGATGTCTTGCTAGAGACCGCTTACGACTTGTGGGTCATTATAGTTAATGGCCCACTGCCAACTTCATATGGGCCTACAGGGTCGCACACAAAATAGCCCGACACGAGTTATGATGTCCAGATTCATTGAATCTAAGATATGTCCAGATTCAATGAATAATATAGGGTGGACGTGTATATATATATATATATATATAAATTCGTATATATATATATATAAATATAAAAGATATTAATTGTTAGATTTAATTTATAAGGATAAATTAAATATATATACAAATTAATTCCGTCATCTCTTTATTAAATAAATAGGAGAATTAAATCTGTGAGATGGATTTAATTTAAACCATATTTATTTGTTCTCTTATCTGATTAGGCAATATTTGATATTGTATTAATTTCGGAATTAATTTAGAGTTAATTTCGAAATTAAATATTATTAATTAAACCTATATAGCATCCTATATATTGGTATGAGGAGCTAGGGTTTAAGCAAGAGAGAACCAACACCTAAGAGACGGCAAAGAGAGGAGAGAGGACGGATTCCTAAAACCCTAGATGGACAGAGGCGCTGGCACGCCGTTCGAGGTTGAGGGCTACTCGTGTGGATACCGGTAGAGGAAGCCGACCGGAGTTGTCGACTTCGAACGACACAGGAGGCGAGCAGAAGCATCCTGAACGGCCGAATCATCAAGTCACCAGGGAATCGAACGCCTAAAGGTAATGCTTCTTACTACCTGACTTAAACGCGAACGGTAGATCCGGAAAGGGATTGAAAGTTTTAAAATTTTTCCGCTGCGCGTCGTCTTTCAATTCCCAACAATAAAAGTACCCTACTGTAGAAGTTTTAGAGACTCTTCTGACTTATCTTTTGTTACACCTTACTTCTAGAATGAGTTAGAGTTCATTTAGAACTATTTTAGACCACAATGGATGGTCTTAAGTTCAAAATTTTGTTTAGGATGTTACTTTTTGTAACATCCTAAATTTTGGCTCATAGATATAAGTAATAGCACAAGGAAAGGATGATTACTATATCCAATGCAACGAAAGTTCTGGAGATCCCTTGGAAGGAAAAAGAAATTTTCTAAAGGCAAATGTGTAAAACAATAGTATTTGGGGACTAAAGAATGAGGAACTGGAAACAACTATGGGCCAGAGGTTATGCCAGAAACTTGCAAGAGATGGTTCTGAAGGTTAGGCCTAAGGAGGGACCAAATTACAAAGAAAAGATTCCTAGGCTAAGTAGAGACCTAATTGTAAATAATAAAAGTTCTGGTCAACCAATGCTGAAAGTTAGCAAAAAGGGCCCAAATGACTTAGAAAAATTCTAGAAAAATGGGAATAGGATCCCAGAGTCGATATAAGGTTAGAAATGATGGAAATGCCCTAAAGTCATTCTAGGATTTTGAAAAATTTGAGATAGTAACTTAAATTGAATTATTTAAGCTATGAGACGACCTCAAATAATCAGGAATATCTGGAAAAAACTAGCTAAGGAATTATCACAGATTTTAAAATTAGTTCCATCCCTAGAAAGTAATGAGGTTAGCTTTAATTAAATTTAAAGCTTATTTATACCCTATCCAGGAAAAGTCAAAATAGCCATCTAAGATTTGACTTCTAACTTAAGAAAAATTAGAGGAATTCCCTGTGATGAAAGGGAAAGAATGAAATTTGGCAGAATTATAGATCATATTTTTAGCTTTAAATCAAGTGGTAGATCATTAAATTTGGAAATTTATGGAAAGAGTTATGCCCTTCCAAAGTTGGGCAAAAATACTGAAAATTCCAGAATTTACCAAGTGAACAGTACATAATTGCGTGGAAACTGGTATTGATCTGTGAGAAATTGATACCTATGAATATTTTTCCTATGTAGAGCATTTCATAAGCTTCACATGAGACTTAGAACCACTTTGTTTTGATTTTTCTACTTTTATTTATGATTTTTCAAAGTTGACCCGATTTTTAGGGGTTACATGAATAGTAACCAAAATCAAAATTTTAAATCTTGGTTTTTACCTACTTTGAGCATCATGTAACGATTCCAAATGGTTCCAAATGATGCATAATGGGGTTTAAAATGAAGGTGTGACACCCTATTGGCCCCCAAAATACCTACAATAATGGTTGGAGAGGAGACTTCACATCTAAGTGGAGTGGCAATGATAAGAAAGGATTTCAAGGTGGTCAAGGCAAGAAAAATATGTATAGAGGTGCTAGAAATTCTCAAGGATAGTTTGGGAATGCCTCTATGGGAAATTATACTGGAACATCTACAACAAGAGAGATCTTAATGCAAGAACCAAATAGAGAGGACACTTTATTAAAGATGATGAGCAAGCTATGTGAGAAAGTGGAGCAACTTGAGGTCAGAAACAACAATCTCTAATCCTATGTTACTCAAATAGTAAATTCTAAAAGTGAGCAAGATGCTAGGAGGAGAGAACTACCATCCAACACTGTGATTAATTCCGAAAGCCTAAATGCCATAAGTTTGAGAAGTGGCAAGCTAGTTGGTAAGAAAGATAATAAAAGTAAAGATAAAGAGGTAGTATTGAATGAAGACTTACAATTCTAAGAGCCAACCTCTAGAGCTGTATCGTTATCTGAAAGTATGAAAGAGAAGAGCATCTTAAAGAAGAAGGCCATCGCACTTGTGAATGATAAAGAGAATGTTGGAGTTACTAAAAGGAGTCAACCTCACACTCAAGAAGTTGCTTGCAATAAAGGTAATAAGGTAAATCTTAAAGAACTGCTCTTTCCACATTCCTATCTTCAAGGCGTGAAAAAAGCTAGTTCTAATAAGAAAGATGATCACTTGTTTAAGCTGTTTAGCAAATTGGAAGTTAATGTACCTTTACTTAAGTTGGCCTCTCAACCTAAATATGCTAAGATATTGAGAGATCTATGTAAATATAAAAAGAAGTTTAAGCCTACTGAGATGGTCCAACTACCTTCCAATATTAGTGCACTTTTTAAACCCCAATTACTGGTTAAGTGTCAAGACCTGGGGAGTTTCACCATACCTTGCACCATATAGGAAGGACTACTATTCCAAATGCTTTACTAGACCTAGGGACTACTATTAATATGATGCCCAAGTCAATCTATGAGTCCCTAGGTATCACTACTCTTAAGCCCACTAGTGTAATGTTTCAATTAGCGGATCATGATGCTAGATATCCATATAGGGTGCTTGAGGATGTGCTAGTAAAAGTTAAGGACTTGCTCATTCCTACAGATTTCTATGTTTTATATATGTCTAAGGAAAGCATGAATAAAGGTACATTAATTCTTGGTAGACCTTTCATGGGAACTACTAATATTGAAATTAAAATAAAGGAAGGTTTTATCACTATGAGTGTCAGAGATTATTTTGTGCATTTTCACATGTATGAGAGCATGAAGCAACCTAATAAAGATTACTCTCTGCATGATGTGTATTTTATTGATGAAATTGGTGATGATTTGCATGTTACCAATGATAAAGCTTCTCATAAGGTTATTGAATCCTCTAATGCACACATAGTCTATTACCCCCATTCTACCCCTTCTTCTATTTTCCCCTCCTATAGTAGTGATGTGTTGTGTTCTAATACTTGTTTATTGGATTACACTTCTTCCACTCTATGCACTATTTCATGTAACAATGCTATGCTTGTTGAACCTCCTACTAACCCCAAAGTGTTAGAGAAAGGTGCTTCTTGTGATGATTTTGTAGGGTGTAGTGGAGCTGTGAGGTCTCAGCCTAAGAAGCCATTAAATTTGATCAAAGCATTGAGGGAGATAGGACAACCTACCAAGGTCTTGTGTGAAATTCATCATCTACTATCAAAAGAGGGACACATCATTGGACCTTACAGCTAAACAATTAATGAGTCCACTACTTCCACTACATGCTCTGTTATTGGATCCCAAGACACTTGTCAAGGGAGCTCTCCAAGTTGATAAGGAAGAGTATGACTTTGGTAACTATGTCATGGCTTATGTCCCTAAATACTCCACACCTCATGAAGATTTCAAGGAGACTTGGATAGGACCTTTGGAGGTGGTCTCACAGCTTTCACTTATAAAATACAAGTTGAAGGATGGCTTTGGCATGCATTTTCACTCAAGAGCCAACCGCCTCCGCCTCTACCACACTAGTTACAAGCCCCCATAACTAAGGTTATATCTCTTCTTTTCCTTGTTCTTAGTTGTTTACATTGAATTAACTGCTACATGTTATTGAACAAGTATAGGGGAGAGATATACCAATAGAAAAAGGTAGTTTTCAATTTTTGTGTGATGTTTTGTCCTTCCACCTTATTCTTTGCATTCTCAATCTTACTGTTTAAATCTTGTTTTTGGGTTGCATTGAGGACAATATAAGGTTTAAGTGTAGGGGAGCGTTTAGTACTTTATTGGTTTTGCTTTGTGTGCATTTTTATTCATTTTGTTTATGTTTAGTTTTCAAATTCTCTTTTAGCAAAAGGTCTCATTTTGGGTTCAATTTTTCAAAATTTTATGCACTTTTGGATTGAGTTGGCTATGTCTTGTATCTTAATTACATTTTGGTTGATTGTGATTCCTTATTTGTTGAAATGAATTGTGAATGTCATATGCATTAAGCTCTAAATGTGGTGCATAGACTAGGCTTAATGAGTGTGATAGGAACAAAAAGCATACTTGGAAGGATTTGAGTCTATGTTTCATTTCATTGTGTGTGACACATTAACTTAGTCTATTATTCTCTAGAACTTGTCTTGGTTCTTGCTTGAGGCTGCATTTGCACTGACATGTGATGAGGCCCTTGTCCTATATCGCCTTGGGGTTTATCAAAGAATTT
This sequence comes from Neltuma alba, assembly GCF_004799145.2. NCBI lineage: Eukaryota > Viridiplantae > Streptophyta > Magnoliopsida > Fabales > Fabaceae > Neltuma > Neltuma alba. Next base: position 253,210 of record NW_021635040.1, read on the forward strand.
ACCAAATTGCAAGGATTGTAGCACAATGATGCAACTCGAGTCATGTTCACTTTTGGGAGCCTTTATTGATGACCTAAGCTAACTAAATGCAATGAAAACATGTAATTAAAAAGGGGTAAATAGGTTTTTAAGATTAAACTGAATTGTGACTAAACCAAATGTAATGAAAATAAACCTAAGCTACTATATTTTTGGTATTTTTGGATAAAATGATGATGGAATGGAAATGAATTATAAGAAATCTCTTGAAAATGGTTTTCCTTAAGATATTAGGAGTTTCACAAATTCATTAGGTGTTCTTAAATAATAACCTCAATGACTATTGAGTTTAATGTTTAAATCAATGAATTTCATTAATGAAAACATTGTTAAGCTCCCCTAACGTGCAAGTTAAGAATGATCAATGCAATTGGTTCAATGCAACCCAAAATCAACTCAATATCAAAACATGACAATTACACCTTTCTATTGGTTCAACTTAGAGTTCAATTAAAATCATTTTAGACCATATTGGATGGTCTCAGGCTCAATTTTTTTTTCACAAAAACGCTGATTTTCGTTTATCGGGTAAAAATCTAGTTTTTCTGGTCCAACTTCAGAAATTCATAACTTAATCTAAGAAAATCAAAATGGAGTGGTTTAAAATTCTATAGAAAGCTCTTTCAATGTTATTTCAAGAAAAAAAAATCTTGTAAACCAATTCTATTTACAAAAGTGTTAAGTTTTTGTAAAATCACCTCTGTCTTTTTGGTAAAAACTTTTTTTTCAGCTTCTAAACCTTAATTTTGAAAAATCATTAAAAATCGTATAGTTGGCCATTTTGAACATGCTGCCTATTGATTTGAATCTCATGATGTGAAATTTAAGCATACCAAATTTAGTAAAGAAATTTGTTCAAGAACTTAATAAAAATGTGACTCTAATTTGGCATCATGCTTAGGGATTACAACACCAATCATACATACTTATACATAACCAAATATAAATGTTTCCTCATGGTTCATCACCATATTTATCCTTGTATTTTCAGCCTCCCTTTTGATGATTTAGTCCCTAAAATGTTAGGTTACATATGGGGGATGAGATTTCAATGAAATCCTAGTAGCAAGATCAATCAACCAAAACATCAACATGCATCAATTACAAGCATTCCAACCTTTTGCTATTAATAGGGAACTACTTTACCTCATACATGTAGCACTTTAACATACAATAGTCAAGGCACTTAAAGCAAGGAGTATAGCTACACAATCATCATCATCATCATCATTTAGCTCAACCACATAATAGCACATGAAATTGCATAGCAATCAATGCAATACTCAACATTAAGGTTAATTAAATCTTACTACGTTAATCCAAATGCTCTTGATTCTTTGACCTTCTTCCTCTTCTCCACAATTAACAAACCTAATCATGATATATCACAAAAAGGACAGCAAGGTTACTAACTATTCCATATAAAATTAACAACATAACTCAAATAACTCCTAAACCCCTTAAAGCTTCCATCTTTGTTCTTAGAATTTTTAGAGTTTATTCCCTTAACCCTAAAAGTTTTCTCTTGGCTCAATCCTACATGATTTTTTATGTAGATTCCAAATATCTACTTGGATTTAACAAAAGAAAATTCCTTCTTCAAGTTTCAGCTTGGCCGAACCAAAAGGATTCATTATCTAAAAATTACAACTTTGATTCTATGGCTTCCAACACTTGTTCTTTAGGTTTATGTTACACTATTTTTCATTTTGAACACAATAGAAGCCTCAAAACTTTGAAAAACACATCCTAGGGTCCAGTTCTTGACTTGGCCAAATTGGTCCTCATGAAAAACAATAAGGAAATCACTTCAAAAACAACCTACAATCACTTGAAACCATATGAACTATCATGCTTTGAAGTGTTCTACCAAGTTTTAACAACCAAACTTCCTTCCCTACTCAATAAACATTTTGGTCAGCTCAAGAAAAAGGGGAAAACCAGAAATTTTAACCATACAACTCAAGCAAACAAGTTAAGAAACAACTTAGAACCAAAAACTAATCTTGGATCTTGGTTGGATGATCAAAGTTGGTGGCTTTTCTCTTGATTTCCCTTCAAGCTCACGCTTTTCTCTCTTGCTCTCTCTTTGGCCAAAACTCAAGTCTAATTTAGGGAGAGGAAGAGCTCAATTAAGTGCACAAAATATCCAAACAACCATCATTTAATGAGTTGCCAAGTGTTACTTTCCTACTTAGTCTTGAAACTTCTCTCTTAATCAAGTAAATCATAATGTAATTAAATTCCAAAATCAAGATCCTCTCTGCTTAATGCTTGACACTTGGAAAGCTTAAATACTCTCTAATAAGGGATTGCCAAGTGGCAACTTATGGGCCAAGTAAAGTGCAAGACTCTAGTCTTTACTTTATCGGTGCACTTTTACTCCGAGTTCAATTTCTTTTCTATAATTATAGTACTCTAGCCTCAGTAATTATTTTTTGTCAGATCCATAAATTATTCTCCTCATTTTTCTCACTCCAAAATGCCCTCTTTACTTGAAACTCAATTTTTCATTAATTAAATAAAAAGGAAAAATATTATCGTTCTCATTATTGATTTTTCTATTTTTCCAAATAATTAGGAAAAATTTTGCATATTTGAGGGTTTCTTTTTAATCCCATAATTTCTTATGATTCCTTGGGATATCATTGGAATTTTCTTGGGATTTTATTGAAACATCCTACCTTTAACCCCTCAGAGTACGTATTTGTAAGCGTTATGGTTCAAGCAGATCAAAGTACAAGCCCGTGGATTAAAATTTTCAACATAATTACTCGGGTTACTTTTCACTGTTTAAACTCCAGATTTTAGGTCCAACTTTGAAAAATCATAACTAATTCTACAAAAATCAGAACAGAGCGATTCCAATTTTCACTTAAAGCTCTTTCAATATTCTACAAGGGAAAAATAACTTTTAGGGATCAAATCTTGCCAATTAGTACAGTTTATTTGTTAAATATTACTGTTCAAGTGGTCGAAACAGTACTTTCCAGAAATCCTGTCTTGACTCTGAACAGCCATATCTCTTAGCATACACATCCATTTTTCATGATTTACCACTTATATTAAAGCTTAGGATGTGTCCTATATAGACACTAAATTTCATGGCTAAATTCATTCATTTAGTCTGCCTCATCATTGGCACCAATTCGTGACTCATTTAGGGACATTCTATCCCTTCAACTTAATTCAATCTTTACAAACAATGTAATTCTCCACCTCTTGTCAAGCTATAAATCCACATAATATCTACATACATAACCTCATACCATTTTACATATCATGACATTTAATATCATTATTCCACATACATGGCATATCAAACATAAATTGATAAACTATGTTACATAGCTTAACATGCTATAAGACCATAACATGTTCTTGACTTCTTCCATCAATCCTGCATTCCTCATCCTTGACTTTTCCTCCATGCCCTTTATACCTATTAGGGGTTGTTAGGGGAGGGTGAGATTTGGGAGAATCTCAGTAGCAAACACTACCCATAAGCATGCAAGACATAATGCAAATGCATGACATGTTATCATAACATCATCATAGGAATGCCATGGAAAGTAAGCTAAAGCATTTCATGCTTTCATAACATACTGCCAAGGCAAAACATAATATAAACTTACAAACATAACTTTGCAAACATTTCATCATAGCTTAGTCACATCATGGCAACACAATCACATCATGCAAGCATACATATCAAGCACACAGTATAGGTAAGTTCACTACCTTGTAACATAGCTTCCCTCTTGCTTTCCGTTTGCTTCCCCTAACCTTCCAAGTGTTTAAGCCTTCGGTTGACATAAACAAGACATCCCCTTGGATGTTCCAAGGTCCTAAACACATCAACACATTACGCAAAACATCAATTAGGACCAAGTTATCAACCTATTCCACACTTGGCTCTTACTTGATCACACTTTGTTTCTAACTTTTGAGATTTATTTCCAATCATTCTAAAATTAATTCCACATACTATTCCCACATAATTTTGCATGTAGAATCCATTTCCAAGTTCAAAACAATCAAAATCCAACTCCTTCCCCCTTGTTCTGGTTTGGCCGAAACATAGGTGCCTTAGGTCCAAAATTTCCATTTTCAATTTTAATGCTTCCAAACATGTTTTCTACATATATCCCTACACAAAATCATCATTTAAACTCATTGGAAGCATCAAGATCATTAAATTCTAGACCCAACATAAAGAACCAGCCATGGCAGAATCATACACAAATGAAAGGGGAAGTTGGATTTCTTGAAGAACCAATATCAAACCAATTGATTCTTGTTGTTTTCAAGCCTTTAAACATGTTTATGACTTTAATTTCATCTTCTCCCATTCTGAACAATTTCGTGCAGCACCTCCCCCCTAGGTTTCAACCATGAAAAACCCAACCAAACCAACATCTAAGCTCAAAAATACCAAGGGAGGTAGACACTAGATCAAAATCCATGAACATACCTTGATTTGAAGCTTGGATGGCCTTAGGATCATGAGTTCTTCCTGTAACATCCCAAAATTTCTAACCTAGAAATAGGGAAATATGTCATACCCTGATATCTTTAGTATGATTAATGAAAAATTTAGGGCTGACCAAGGCCAGGTGAGATAAAAGATAGATAAACAGCATAACAATTGAAGTGAGAATTGAAAAAGGACCAAATTGTCATTTTTAAAATGATTGGTCTACAAAGGGCATTATCGTAATTAGTGTCCGAAAATCTTAAAAATTTCCAGTAAATCATGGAAAATAGAATTAATGCCGTAGAATGGTATTTGAGGTCTAGAAAGTAAATACAGGTTGAAAATAATTTATTCAAAATTATTTTAATTATTAATATTCTGGCTAAATTAAGGAAAATTAGCCAATATTAATTTTTAAAAAATACTTAGAGATCTCAGAAAATTATGAAAAATTAGAAAAAATTCATTTAGGAATTATGGAAATTTATAAAATTATTTCCAACCCTAAATGATGAGGAGGTTAGCTTTAATTGAATTTAAAGCTAAATTAATATTGGTAGATTGTCTGTTTTTACAGGAACGACAATTTAAGGAATTATAGAGGGAGAAAAATTATGAAATTAATCAGAGAAGTTCCCTTTACTAAGACATAATTAATGGTGAGTTGATATAAGAATTTTGAGATACTAGAATTTTTCAGCTATCAGATAAAATAAACCAGTACTATATTAAGACTTAGTGGACTGTTTGGACAACAGGGGTGATAAAATTTCCTACAGATGGACAAGGACACATGTCACGCCTAAATTGGCCAAGAAAAGAAAAAAAGAAATAAAAAGAAAAAGAAAAAGAAAATAATAAATCAAGATAGGTTAAAACCTAATTAGGTTTAAGTAAGATGATTAGGGTTAAGTCATCTTCCGTAGGATTGTGACATGTGGCAAACATGGTTCATTGGATGGCTAGGATTCAACCATCTACTTTTGAAAAGTCAAAAGTTTCTAGAAGGTTGATTAGCCAAGTTAATCAAGGGATTAAGAGAGTAAACCTTGATTAGAGCCTAATTAATCTTAATGGATAAGAAGAGATGACATAAGCCCTAATGACTCATCATCCAAGTGTCAACATATTAAGCTACCTAGCCTAAGATTTGTACATATGGAAAGAGGTAAAAATTGGAGGGCTAAGATTAAGTCTTATGCAAGAAGGGCATATGTGGAATTAGTGAAATATGAAGCCTATAAATACCCCCTCATATGTTCATTTCATGCAAGACCTTTCAAGTAGGAAATCTCTTGCAATTTTCGTGTAGAGAGAGAAAGAGGAGAATTCTAGTGAGAGAAAGTCATCTGGAAGCAAGATAAGCTTCTAAAACTCTTCCATTTCAAGTTATAATGATGGTATGTTAGTTTTAGGCTATTTTAATGATGGTAGAAAGTCATTTTCCTAAGGGGAAGTGCTGCCCAAATTTTATCAAAATGATAGGGAATGGTTTAGATGAAGATTAAGCATGGTTAAAGGTTAAAGATTAAGTGGTTACATGTTAGTTTGGTTGAAAATCCTTTTCCCTACAAATATATATATATGGTTCGGCCAAGCTAAGTCAATGGGAAGGGATTGGATTTTCATAAAACTAATATGATAAATGGATTCTACATGAAAAATTATGTAGGAAAGGCCCAAGAGAGTTCAAAAATCAAAGCTAGAAAAATAAACCCTAAAAATCAAGAAAAAGGGGTTTAAAGGGTTATGTTAAGTTGTGAAGTTGCAATGATACTTAATGTTGTGTCATTGATTGCCTAATAGGCTATACATAACAAAGGGGCAAAGATCTAGTCAAGAAGAAAGAGTTCAAAAGGAAGGAAAGCATTCAAGGTAGCTTTTGCAATTCATTATATTAGAGTGTTACCTTACTTTGTATGATTATGGCTATGTGTTTTGCTAATCTGTTATGCTATGAGGTGGATGAGAATGTTATGTTATGTGATGTTGCCTCCATGCAAATTATGCCTTGGCTTATGCTATGTTGAGTGCTATGAATGTTTATGATGATATGTCCTTGCCATAGCATGAACATAAAGTTAAAGTATGCATGCATGTAGCTTGATTTACAATGTATTGTGTGACCTTGATAATGTATGCAATTGCTACTAAGATTCCCCAAGAATCTTACCCCAATATTTAAACAAACCCTAGGGCCTTCAACATCCAAGGGCAAAGGAAAGGAGTTGGCTCTTACTTGAAGAGGTAGTAAGCCATAGTAACTTTATATGGCTTTGAACCTTTCTACTTTGGAGGAATGTAATACGAAGCATGCTTTATGTTTCCAATAGTATGATTAAGGTTAGAGGTATACAAGTATGAGTAGAATAGTCCAAGCATGATTAGAAATAGCTAATATAGCTAAGCAGAGTATGCTGTGATGTTAAGTGGTCAATTAAGTTAAGTTACCCTTCCAAAGAGGGTAAAAAGTCAACTAAAAGGGATCAAAGTTTGACCATTGACCATTTGAGTAAACGAGTGAGTTAGGTTTCGAAATTTGGTAAGCAAAGAGATCTTATTTTTCTCTTTAAAAGGAGGGGTAGTTTGCCTGATTCCGATAATCGAGCAGAAAGTTATGACTTTCTAAAGTTAGGCAAAAATAAAGTAAAAATCTGAAAATGACCAAATGAACAGTAAATTTTTCAAAGAAAATTGGGCTTGAATTCCAAGGAAATCAGTCCAGAAACTATTTTTCCTCAAAATTTTATCCAAAGAGCTTTCCATAGAACTTGGAATCACTCAATTTCAATTTTTCTACAATTAGTTATGAATTTTCGAAGTTTGTCACATTTTAAGGTGACAATGAATAGTAACCCGTAAATGAAAATTTTCAAACTTGATTTTTCATCATTTGTAGCCTTCATAAGTGATTCCAAATGCTTCCGCAAGATAAGTTATTTGGTATAAACATAAGGTGTTATACTTCCTCTTCTCCTTCTTCCTTTCTCCATTTCGTTTTCCGTCTCCTCTCTCTCATGGTGGCTAAAAATATCATAAGGGAGGGAGAGAAGATTTTTATAAAAAGTCTTGACAAATCCTAGCCATTGATATTATTTTGCAAGATTAGATCTTGGCCCTTGATTTTCAAATTAATCCTAGCCCTTGATCTTGGCTTCTTCATCAAGGAATCTTGCTAAATATCTTAGGCTTATGTCATCATGGTTAATTAACTTAACCATGGTTAACTTTCTTAATTACCTTGATTAAACTTCTTAATCACCTTACTTAAAATCCTTTCTTTAATCCTAATATGTCCTTAATCTTTTTACACATTTCCACACATATCCTCATGCCCCTATGGCAATATGATAGGGAGGAAAATCATACAAAATTCGTGCATAAATTCATCCAAAAATATTCCTCCACCTATCTTACCAGTTTACATCATAATAGGTACTTTCTCAGGTCCTGACTTACCCGATACCTCTGGGACATGGTTTAGCACATTTTTCATCTTCAAAATACATTCCCATACTCTTCTAATAACATTCATAGGGGAATCATACTTCTTTCTCATTTCCCCAAAATATTAATAATTAATATTCAATCGGAGTCGATTTTGCCGAATTCTTTCCTATCAGCTCGTAACTCTGTTGATCTATCTCTGGGTTTCATTCTTTTCCTTTCACCACAGGGTATTCCTCTAATTTTTCTCGGGTCCAAAGTCAAACCATAGACAGGAAATTTGACTTTCCCCGGATAGGGTATAAATAGGCTTTAAATTCAATTAAAGCTAGCCTTGTCAGTTTCTGGGGCTGGAAGTAATTTTATAATCTGTGTACATTCCTCAACTACTGTTCCCCAGTTTTTCCTGATTATTTGAGGCCGTCTCGTACCTTAAATAATTCAATTTGAGTTACTATCTCAAATTGCTCAAAAACTTGAAATGACTTTAGGGCATTTCCGTCATTTCTAGCCTTATATTGACTCTGGGATCCTATTCCCATTTTTCTGGAATTTTTCTAAAACATTTGGGCCATTTTTGATAACTTCGAACATTGATCGACCAGAATTTTTATTATTCACAATTAGGTCCCTACTTGGCCTAGGAATCTTTTCGTTGCAATTTAGCCCCTCCTTAGGCCTAACCTTCGGAACCATCTCTTACAAGTTTTTGGCATAACCTTTGGCCCTTAGTTGTTTCCAGTTCGTCATTCTTTAGTCCCCGAACACTATTGTTTTACACATTTGCCCTTAGAAAATCTCTTTTTTCTTCTGAGGGATCTCCGGGACTTTCGTTGCATCAGATTTAGTAATCATCCTTTCCTTATGCTATTACTTGTATCTATGAGCCAAAATTTGGGATGTTACATTTATTCTCCTGGAAAATATTTATTTGGAATTTTCCAAATAAAAGGCCTTAAATTAGCCTAAATCAACCTTAAATTCCTTTGAAATTTCTCTAAGGGTAAATTGGTCATGAAACCAATTTTATAATCCCATATAATTCTCAAAGGATATTATCCTTATTTTTTCTTAATTTTTCAGGACTTGAAAATATTTTTCCATAATTATTTTTGACCAATTTTCCTTAATTAGCCAAATTTTCATAATTGTCTTGAAAATTCATAACAATCATTTCCACCAAAATTCTTCTATTTCTCCTTGTCATTTTTAACCCTTAATTATTTAGGAATATTCTTTATTCCTAATTACCCTATTGTTGGATGTGACATTTCTCCCCCTAGATAAATTTTGTCCTTGAAATTTAAGGCGTATCTTATTAGAAAAGTTTAGGATACTTTTTCTTTATCTCAATCTCCATCTCCCACATAACTTCTTCTGGTATAAGACCTTTCCAGACAACCTTGACTAGCAGAATCTGCTTGTTTCTCAGCTGTTCGGCTTTTGCATCAATGATTCACTCTAGTTTGATCTCAAAAGACGGGTTGTCTCAGAGCACAATGTCATCATAGCTTATGACATTTGTCGGGTTTGGATGCTATTTCTGTAATTGGGAGTCATGGAAGACATCATAAATCTGACTTAAATTTAGGGGAAGGGCTAACTTGTAAGCTACTGGTCCAGCTTTGGTCAAAATTTGTAATGGTTCAACATACTTTGGACCTAGCTTCTTATTCTTGAGGGGTTGACCAACTTCCTTTATCGGTTACACTTTGATCACCAACCTCAAACTCTAACGGTCTCCTTTAGTGTCTGGGTAGCTCTTTTGCCTACTTTAAACCATTAGGAGTCTTTACTGAATAGCTTTAATCTATTGGGACATCTGATCCACTATGACAGGATCCTTTCTACTTCTTTCACTAAGCTCTGTCCCAGCACAAGGGAGATCTACACTTCCTCCCATAGAGTGCTTCATATGGTACCATTCAGATACTTGAATGGAAATGGTTATCTTAAGCAAATTCGGCCTACGGTAAGTACGTATCCTAGTTACTGCCGAAATCAAGTACATATGCATATAGCATATCTTCTAACATCTGTATTGTTCTCGTTGTCCGCCCATTTGTCTATGGATGGTAAGTTATATTGAATTTGAGAGTAGTGTCCATTTCTTTCAGTAAGGACTGTCCAAAACTTCGAGTAAATTTTGGGTCTCGATCTAAAACAATATTGCTTGAGACACTAAGTAGCTTAATGGCTTCTTTAACTTTATCTTCCACTTTTGCTGGATTTAGTGCATTCTTGCTAAAATAGCTAACATTTCTAGCCTTTGCACACTCTTACCATGCTTTCCCGAGTCACCCTTCTTAGGCTACTCTTACCTGAGCACGCTTAACTGAACAGTGTTGATAGGAATCTGAGGCACTGATATTGATAGGCTTAACTTTAGTACTTTGCTGTCTTAGACCCTTCTTGTTCTATCTTTAGTCGAGTCTTTTCAGCTTACATTCTTAACTCTAGCCTCATCTTAAGGATCTACCCGTGAATACTCAGTTTGTCTTTGCATCACAAGAGTTCTTTCTATATCTTAAGCTAGCCTGAATGTCTCTTTTTCAAGTCTTATGACTCCAATTCTTCTAACTTTGGCTTTCCACTATTAATTAGAAGGAAATTAAGCCCAACCTAATCAATGATAAGGTTATCTAGAAGGAAGTCGTGGGTACTCTCTTGGTATCGGTTTATAACTAAAGGAGGTTTTTGTATCTTAAACTCATCCTTAGTTTTCATCTCCCAAAGAGGTACTATACTTTTATTTTTATGGCTTAACCACTTTCTCTTAGGCTCGGTCTACCGTGACCTCGGGAGCTACTACGCTCTATCGTAAGCCTCTTCAGGATCCATGGTTACCCTGGAATTCTATCATCTACCTGAGCCATATTAAGATCTCTAGGAGACTCTAACCATAGAACTAAGTAAAGTTATCTCTACTCAGTTGATCACCTAACTGATAATTCCCCAAAACTGTTTCAAGAACCAATACCAGTCTCTTAGGCCTCATGTCAATTTCCTAGGCCATTTATTTGTCTCTTTAGGTGCCTAAGCCAATTTGCCTTAAGAGTTCTCTTACTCTTCCAGTTGCTCTTACCATCTCTTACTATCTTAGAACGGTATAAAGAGAGGACTTATGCAACTTTTCTTTCCTCTACTGTACTTTTCAGTAAAAGCATACTCTATCATGCGTAATGGTTGGCATTTTAATGCGAGTGCAAACTCTTACTAGTTGCTATGTTTGTAGTGTGCTATGCAGACATCTTATTCCTACAAAGGGAGCCTCTCTTTCTATTTGCAGCTGATTCTGGGAGTTATAGGGAGAGGACTTATAAGGTTCTTTTTTTTGCCTACTCTAGTACTCTGCCAAGCTCAGGTACATCCAAGTCTAGCTTCGTTCTTGGCTAGTCTTACTTCTATTAGGTAAGGTCAACTTCGTTTGCCTTGCCTTGGCTGCTTTCCTTTCCTACTTGGATAGGGTATCTTGCTCTATCTTGAGCAACATCAATTCTAATTTGAAGGACTAATTCCTACTTTCTCTAGGAAAACTCCTAGCCAAGACTTTATCCCCTAAAAAGGGTGCCTCTCAACCTAAACCCTAAGTGACTAAGTATTTCTTAACATTAACGGGAACATGCCAACCTCTAAGCTAGTTCCCTGCACATCTTTCTGTCTCATCCTCTTCTTCTTGATCCTTAAGACATTTCACTAGGGCTCTCCATCTTAACTTCACTATCTCAAAGTTCCTATTCATCTATTCCAGGACTTGAGATAGCTAGTCTATCATGGTGCCCTAGCCTTAATGAGGCTATAAGAGCTTGTCCAACTTAGGTTGCCACTACACCTTCTTAGTGGTATATAGACTCAATCCCTAACTATCTTATTTAACTCCTTATCATTACTTTTCCTTTTGAGGGGGAATCTAATAAGTTTTAAATAGTGGCTACCTCTCTCTTTCTAACCTTTACTAATCTTACTCTTTGTGACCTTTGAGAGTCATTGTATCTTGTTGAGTTACCATCTCAATATTTGAGAGTTATTGTGTTCATTCGTCATGACTAGAATCCTTGTTTGTAGCAATGAAAGTTACCACCTCCTTTGGTAATCACTCTATATTCATTCATCACCACTAATTTCCTTGGTTCCTCATGATGAAACACATTTTTCTCTTAATCTCTGGTAGTCTTACTTAACTTCATTTATCGTACCATTTCCCGCCTGGGCTTCTGTTACGAAGTTTAACTTAACTTCCGGATTTACTCCATTTCTCTTTAGGGTAGGATCAAGGTTTTATCCTTGCCATTATGGGATGACAACCAATTCAATCCAATTACCACATCAACTTTATGGAAGACATACATATCAAGTCTAAGGCAATATAACAGTGCTCATAACCAACTATATAGTTTAAGCACAGATCAGATGTAATTACCCTGTTATGTGTTGGTGTAGACAGATGCATGTCATAAGGCAACGTGTTCATAACCAAGCCAAGTCTTTTAGAACAATCATACGAGAGAAGAAAATGACTAGCACCTAAATTATACATTGCAATCACTGGGAAGTTATTAATAATGATCATACCTTGGATCATTTCTGATGACTTCTGGGTTTCTTCCCCTGTGATGGCAAATACTCATCCTTAGGTATGCAGTCTTACCTTCTTTGTATTTTGTGGGCATTCTCTCAAGAAGTGTCCAGGCTTGCTGCAAGTATAGTAAATGTTCTGCCCAGCTATACACGGTCTATCACCGTGACTCTTGCCGTAGGTTGGGCATTCCTTGGCACTTAAGGACTTGCCTCCCTTCTTACTCTTTTGGTTGTCCTATGGCCTTTTTCTCTTCCTATTAGCATTAGAAGAGATGCCACCCTGATCTCTATTCTCTGACTTGGGAGTAGACTTGAACTCAGATGATGGTCCAGGCTATTCTTGGTAATTCGGTAAGCCTTAACCGCCTTGTTGAAGTGCTCGAACTGCCTGGGAGCAATCATCTCCCTTAAGGACTGTTTCAGTCCTCTGACCATCTTTTCTGTCATCCACCTCTCATCATCTTGGTAGCGTAGGTAACTAGAGTAGTGGGAGAGACAGATAAACTTAGCTAAATACTTGTCAAATGGCTATTATCCTTCTGCTTCAGGGTCAGGAATTCTGCTTCCCTTTCATCCCTGACTGACCTCAGAAAATATTTCTCAGAGAATTTTTCCAGGAACACTTCCCATGTCACCCTCGTGTTTTGAGCATCCAGAATAAGTTCAATATTCTTCCACCAACGGTCAGCATCTTTCTCTAACTTGTAAATTGCCATCTAGGCTTTCCACTCCGTCAGGCAGTCTAATACTTTAAAGATCTTCTCCAAGTAGTTAACCTAGTCTTCTGCTGCTTGGACGTCAAACACTCAGTCGAATGACGACAGGTTGGGTTTACAGAAATGTGCCATCTATTGTTGGATACTATTAGGGTTTACTACTAGTGTTGCCTGTCTAGGCAGCTATTCTGATGCTTGAGCCATAAAAACTTCTTCTGCTACCTCCTATCAAGGTTAGCCACTTCCGCTGCTACTGTTGCAACTATTGCAGTGTCTCTTTCTTGTTCCTAGCGAGCTTAGGCCACCCTCATCCCTTCAATAGGCTTTTGTTGCTATTCTAAATGATCCAAAATTAATCGTAGCGGATCAGGAGGGACCCTTGCGTCATGTTCTGAGGGTCTCTCCAGTGAAGTGTTTCATCAGGTTCTAACCATTATGCTAACTAAACAGATAGCATATCTGAGGAGCAATAAACAAACAACATGCTTGGATTTCATTTAACAACATATGCATTTATAATACAATATTTAAGCATCAATTATCAGTTACAGCAATATAGTTCAACATACATAGCAATTAAACATGCTAGACTAACCATTATGGTTAGTTGTACTAAAACAAGTCCTACATTGGTGTTACGAGGATTTGACTATCTAAAAATAGTGAATCTTAACAAAATTTTCAAGGTGCTAGGTGCAATCCTCAGTACCTAAATCCACTATCTGATTCAGGTAACAGAACTCATATACGCATAAGGGTAAATATGGAGGCATGTTCGTTATCTTATAGACCCACTCCTTAGTGTCTAGATAAGGGTTACCAAGTCCATGAGTCTGATATAACACCTTTACTCCCTGAAGGTAATCTAGGTAAATATTTAGGTCTTGCTGATCCTTATCTTTCTTGATGTGTCGACCCAAGAATTCCAACTTCTCTCTCAGCTGATCCTAACTATGGATCTTAGGCTTTGTCAGAGCAGGGATAGGTACTGTAGGCATTGGGGGTATCACTGGCCTGGTACTAGGTCTAAGGATGTCACTTGGGGGTATACTTGGGGTAACAGGCTATCTGCGAGACTGAATGTAAAGACTAAGATCCACGGGTTCCTAATACAAACCAGTTACAAGATCTACCAGGTCATTGGGTCTAGGAAGGTTCATTAAATCCTCAACAGTAACCCCTAAAAGGTTAGCCTAATGCTCTGAATAATTGTTAGACCCTTTTGTTGAGTATCCTGGGCTAGCAGTCCCCATAGTCCATCCTACTAGATCCATCATGTTAACATCCCAATCATTGACTGACTTCTCAGATCTGGTATCCCAATCCATTGTGTTTTCCATCTCAATTCCTGTAAAGGTTTGTCAATTTCTCCTTAACCAACCCTGATATCTAATGCATAAACTCAAGCAGAGCGTTCTATTCTATGCCAGAACCTCCGTTCTGATACCAAAAATGTTACACCTTTCTATCGGTTCAACTTAGAGTTTAATTAAAACTATTTTAGACCACATTGGATGGTCTTGGGCTCAATTTTTTTCACAAAATTACTGATTTTTAGATTTTTACTGTTCATCTGGTAAAAATTCAATTTCTCTAGTCCAATTCAAAAATTCATAACTTAATCTAGAAAAATCAAAATAGAGTGGTTCAAAATTCTATAGAAATATGTTTGAATTTTTTTCAAGGAAAAATAATCTTGTGAACCAATTCCATTTACAAAAATGTCACGTGTTTGCAAAAGTCACCTCTGTCTTTTTGGTAAAAAACTCTTTTTCCAAATTCTAGACCTTAACTTTGAAAAACCATTAAAAATTGTATAGTTGGCTATTTTTAATGTGCTGCCTATTGATTTGAAGCTCATGACGTGAACTTTAAGCATACCAAATTTTGTGAAGAAATTCATTCAGGAACTTAATAAAAACATAGCTCTAATTTGGCATCCTACTTAGGGATTACAGCACCAACCATACATACTTATACATAACCAAATATCAATGTTTCCTCATGGTTCATCACCATATTTATCCTTGGATTTGCAGCCTCTTTTTTGATGATTCAATCCCTAAAATGTTAGGTTACATATAGGGGATGAGATTGCAATGAAATCCTAGTAGCAAGATCAATCAACTAAAGCATCAACATGCATCAATTACAAGCATGGTTGGTACACCAAAACGCACAATAAACAATTTACAACATGGTTGTGAGAGCACGTGCATAGCAAGTATAATGTTGTTCCTAATTCAGTTATAAAGAAATTAAAGTTGTTGGCAGATGGACTGAGAAAACATGTGATTTCTTTCACAAGCTACATCATCAATGGGTTCACCTTCTATACTAAAGAGCAAGATGATCGGAGTAAACAGCAAAATAGTGGCATAATTCTTGTGGATAATACCATGCATATACCATGCTCTCACAACTAAAGCATCAACATGCATCAATTACAAGCATGGTTGGTACACCAAAATGCACAATAAACAATTTACAACATGGTTGTGAGAGCACGTGCATGGCAAGTATAATGTTGTTCCTAATTCAGTTATAAAGAAATTAAAGTTGTTGGTAGATGGACTGAGAAAACATGTGATTTCTTTCACAAGCTACATCATCAATGGGTTCACCTTCTATACTAAAGAGCAAGATGATCGGAGTAAACAGCAAAATAGTGGCATAATTCTTGTGGATAATACCATGCATATATCGAGTGCCAATGATAAAAATCCTATCTATGCACGTATGTCATACTTTGGGGTGATTGAGGATATTTGGGAGTTGGATTACATTGAATTCAGAGTTCTGGTATTTAGTTGCAAGTGGGTGGACAATAATAATGCATTGAGGATTGATGACTTAGGGTTCATATAATTGAATTTGAAAAAGAAAGGATACAAAGAAGAGCCTTTCATTTTGGCTTCTCAGGCTACAAAGTTCTCTATGTCCCAGACCCGGCTACCAAAGGATAGTCTATTGTTTTGTTGACCAATAAAATAAATGTGGAGACGGGGCATGAAGACAATGCAGTTGAAGATGATCCATTTCAAGGGACATCACTTGAATCTCTTTTAAATGAAGATGAATCCATATACGTCAGGCACAATCACAATGATGAAATATGGATTCCAAAGAGGGGGCAAGTGTTTCGCAAGAACATCAAAACAATTCAAACCAAGAAAAATATACGAAAACCTAAGAGTAAAAAAAGAAAAAGATCTACTTAAACATGCATGCAAATTCTCTTATTATTTTCTTTAATTAACTTTTATTTGTTTTAATTTTGTTTAAGTTAGTTTCGTCATTAATGACTTTATTTTTATTTAATAGGTTCTGATTCATTTTGTTTAATTGAATTTTATTATAGATGGTAGACGATGGTGGATCTAGCACTGATAATCCATCTTAGCCGAGGGATGCCTCTGATTAGGAGAGACAGCTACAGGACGAGGTAGCATGCATATAGAGGGGCCTTTGTGTCATGCAAGAGGTCGTGAAAGCTCAGACAGAAGGAAAGAAATTTGCTGTACAGTAGAATAAGAAAGGACAAGCTATACGGTCAAATAAATTTATCAGTTATATTGGGACAGTCGCATGAAACACCGTGCCCATTACAATGTAGCACTGGGGGAGGGTTGATCATTCAGTGCGAGATGCTATTTGGATAGATGTATCGGTAATATATTATAACAACTCAAATTTTATTTTCTTACAAGCTGCCTCACAATAATGTGTTGTTTTATGTGTTTTGCAATCTGGATTTGATATAGATGAGAGCAAGAAAAAGTTTGTGGAGATGAAGGCTGGGAGGGCACTGTGCTCTTTTCAATATTTTGTGACACAAAAAGCACTTGAAGGGATCCTTCCATAGCTGATGAGTCTGAGGTTCCTATCTTGATACAGGACTTGGCTGAACCAGAGGATTAGGTTGCTTTTGTGACGTCATGACGTGATAGTCAATTTCAAGTAATAATCCTCACGTAATTCTGAATTAAATAGTCTATTTTGTTTAATCTATATACTGTTTAATTGTGAATCTACTTTCTTTTTGCAGGAATTAAGCGCCCAAAATAAGAAAAGGGTAAAGAAGAATGAATATCCCTACTAAAAGGAATACTTGGGTTATATGGGCCTCGATGAAGAGGTGACTCAGAAGGAGAGATCAAATGTCATTGTATCCTATCAGATGATGAGGGCATTGGCCAGGAAAAATAAAGATGGCCAAATTGATAATCCTTGCGTCAAAGAGGTTGTGGACAAGATGGTGAGTATTATTCTAAATTAAATAATCCTTATATTCTTGTCAAATATCTTAAGTATGAATACTGACAATGTTTGTTGCACAGGAGAGTTTGTCCCACGAAGTTTCACAGGGGGCATATTCTACAAATGACCAGGATATATTGAGGAGGGCATTGGGGACTCTTGATTATCTTGGTCTTCTTAGAGGTGTCAATTATAGAGTCATCAAGAAGGATTATTTTGGGTACTGACAAAAGCCCTCTTCATCATGCATGCCTTCCTCTACTGAGTTCATGGAGCTAAAGGAAGAAACACGTTGGTTAAAAGAGCAAGTTAAAGCACAAGCGCTCCCAATTGAGTAGTTGATCAAGAATCAAACAGCACAGCTGGCTCCAAATCTCAACCTAAGTGGCAAAGACAGCTGCACATTCCCCTTGCTACCTGAGGTATAATACTTCTTGTGTTTATATGATTACATTCAATTATTTTCATATCATACTAACTTGTCTCCTATGTTAAATCAGGGTGAAGCGGATGTTCAATATATGGCGGATAGCCCTAAATATCATACTATTTCAACGGCTGCATGTTTAATTTACCGGGGCAGAGCATGATTCATAATGTGCCTCTCCATACTGATCATGTGAGGGTGTAGTTGAACATTGCTATTGATCCTAATTATGCCTTCCCAATGCCTACCCCAGATGTAGAGATAATGGCTGAAGCAGTAGGTAGCTTTGTTGCTTGGCTTGGTCATCTTCTTATGTTAGGACATCCTTAAATGGTATATATGTATGGGTTAAAACCTTCAGTTGATTCAAAATAAACTATGTTTTAATTACTAATAGTCTGTTTGTCAGTCTAAAAGGAAGAAAAGCCTATTAGTCGAGCACTCATTATTATCGCCACAAAAGTAGCTGTCTAAGCCCATTCAAGTGGCATCATCAAGATTTTGAATATGTCTTAAGAAATATGTAGTTGGGGCTGGATTAGAACATGGTGAGAATTTCATGATTCCCCTAGAGTTTGAGCCAGAGGTCTACGGTCGACCCTCATCAAAGTACGTCACAAATGATGTATTGAAAGAAATTCTAATGCATGGAATGGCCAACACAGATGCCTGTAACTTCTATATCAGGTATTTGTTAAAACCTTAACTAAATACTTAAGTACTTGAGCATTTATTCTATTGATATCTTTGTTTGTTGATTTAGGTATCTTTTCAAGAACTTTATAATTGCCAGTGGCCTTGACGACAAGTTCAAGATTATCAGCCCCCACACTTTTACTGGCCACAGACCTGATATGAAGAAGAAAGATTTATCCAGAGACTTAGTGGATATCTTTATTTCTAGGGAACAAAGACTGAGACTTTGTTTTTGGCGCCTTACTGTCAAGGGTACGTAGTATACTGAACTTTCTTAAACTCTTTTATTTTCAAATATTTTGTAATTGTTCTAATTGTCTTTCTTATACTTAGGGGACACTAGATGTTGATTGTGGTCAATCCGACAAAGCCGAGGATGTGGTATCTTGATTCTCTTCATGGGGATCCAACTAACCAACCATTTATGGTTTCATTGTTCAATAAGTAACATTTATATCTATTATTTAAATTTAATTTAATTTCTTACTTCAATCTAATTCTGACAATCATTAATATTCATTTTTATTGTCTTCTCAGGGCTTTGTTGCTATACCGCACAAATCAAGCCTTACCCTGCCCCCAGTAAAAAATGGCCAATTTGACGATACCTTTCCATGGAAGAAAGTGAAGGTATTCATTACCATTATTTACTATTCTACTAAATATGATTTATTTATATGATTGACATATTATTTCCTTTTCTATTCTTTACAGTGCCCACGTCAGCCCAAAAAAAGCTCTAATTATGGGTATTGCGTGATGAAATTCATGAAGGACATAATTATGCACAATGCTGACACAATCCCTACACAGGTAATATGCATTTGTTAAAGTTCAATTTATATATTTATGAATTGTACTTACTATAGCTTTACATTTATATCTAACTTCAATATAATTTGTGGTCGCATACAGTAGTTTGCTGACACATATTGCATAGTGTATTCATTCACTTAGATGGAAGAAATCATTGAAGAGTTGCTAGTGGCCTTATACTGTCAGTAGGCACAAAATAGATAGAGAAGTAGAAGACATGTACAGCTTTGGTTTCAATTTTGGTTTTGGTTCATTTTTTACTGTTGATTTTTAGCATTGAACACAACTTTGGCAATTGGCCAATTTTGGTTTTAGTTCACCTTTTACTTTTGCCTCTTGTACTTGTCGAAAATTTTTACTTGCCTTAAACACAAGTTCTTTTAATATGATAGTTGGTTTCCTATTAATTAAAATGTATATAATGTAAATTTCTACCTCATACATGTATGGTTACATTCATATGGCTGAATTATTGGTTTGAATGCTAGCCTGGTTTTGTTGAATAATGCTACTTTGTATAAAGTTTCATAATTGTAGGGGGCTGCTAGTAAAGCATAACTTGTATTAAAAAAAATTTCCATAATACTTGATGGTCATTACTTAAAATTGTCAAATATTATCAAAATATTTGACGGTTAATAACCGTCAAATATGTGTCGTCGAAATATATGATGTAGGTATACTTGATGGTTTTTAACTGTCAAATATGGCCCAAAATAACTGGCCTGGTTCTCATTTTGTAGTAGTGACACTTAGACCTTTGTACTCTAGACAAAGCCCATAAAATATTCAGAGGTACAAGTGCAAAAGGAAATACGACCATGCTTAAAAATGAGAGTAGTTGGTTAGTAAAACAATCTTCTCAGAAATCAACCAAAGTAGAACAAAAAAGCGCTAAGAAAACAAACACTAGAAGTGTTTAATCCAAGAGATTGAGTAAAAGAAATTGTCTTAAGGGTATGTGTCTAGCTCACCACTCACTTGTCTTGGGATAATTTCACTCTTGAATCTGCTTAGTTCATTCTCTACCATAAACTTGTGATAATTCTACTACTCCACCACAAGAACCAAAAATTGCAAATCAAGAGGACTTAGAGGGTTGTAATAGTCAGTGAAGACTAAGTGAAAAGGATGGAATCAAAGAAAAGATTGAGCACCAAGCACCACAATTATTCTCTTCATGAAACATGAGTCAACTTTTCTAAAGAAAGGATTTAAAATTCTAACATAGCAACACACCTTTTGCTATTTATTTCTAAATTTTTTTAACTTTACTATTTTTTTGGCTTTTCTCGAACATTTTCTTCTATTTCTTTGCTTTTTTCCATTTCTTTTCTTCTCTTATCTTTTTTTTATGTGTATATAATTGAAAATAAAATATTTTCTTCAATTTATAAAAGTATGCAAGTACTCAAAAAGATGGTCCAAAGGGCTAACAATGGTTAGGTGTTTGGGCTTGTGTTTGGGTAAGAAGGGTTTTGAAATGAATGCCTCTATCATATTTACAAAATATTAGTCCATCAAGCCTTGATTAAGAATTAAAACAAGTTCTAGAGAGATATGAAATTAAGCAGATACATACATGTAAATGAATTCAGGCCTAAATATCCTCCCAACAGGGTTAACATCTCGATTGTTCAACCTCAAGGTTTAAAAATGCATAGTCCTACTTTCAAAGTGCACCCTCACTTACTTCTTGTTGAAAATAGTGAAGATGGAATTAGCTAAAACCAACTATCATTTAAAAACATGGATGGTTTTCCAAAAGCATATGTAAGACTTTGAATCTTCCAAAAATTTCAAAACACAGAAGTATTACGAATCTGAATTGGGAGAATTTTCAATGGGAGGGAAATTAAATAGTGAAATTGCAAAGCAAAAGCAAAATTTATTATTATTATTATTTTTACTTTTATTATTATTTTATGAAATGTAAAAGTAAAGGGCTTTGCAGTGGTGAAACCATAAGTGTGCCATGGTAAAAGGTGACCGAAAGGGGGGAAAACTAGAAACAAGGTGGGCTTCACCACAATGAAACCATAAGTTAGCTGTAGCAAAGTATGCCCGAGAGAGAGAATGTGAAAGCTAGAGCACTTCACTATGGAGAAACCACAAGATGGCTGCGACGAAGGTAGGTAGAGATGTGGAAAAAAAGGAAAGAATGCATTGCAATTTCAAATTCATCTCAAAACCAAGTTTAAAACTTCAAGGATACACACAAATGACATATCCAAAAGCATTTAAGGGGCCAAAAATGATACAAGAAGTAGCTTTTGCTGAAATCCAAAATAGAAGTCCCTCCCCCACACTTAAACAAAATATTGTCCTTAATGTTAAAACATGCAAAACAAAGACTAATCATAAAGTGAACCGGAAGTTGTGAAGTCCAATTTAAATTGAAGCACAACACATTGAATTCCCAAAAGGGAAAGAAGAGAGTGATTAAGTTCAGATAAAACAAGAGGACATGTAAGATAAAGCATAGGGAATCAATTCAAACATAAAGATAACAGCAAAGTAACCAGGCTATCAACAACCATCTAATAAAATCACAGTATCCAAAATAGGCTAGTACAATATGAGGAAATTAGCAGCAGAAAAGGTTAACTAAGTACCTGACAAACTCTGGCTCAAAACATAAAACTGAAACAGTAAACACCAACATAAACACAAAGAAAACTAAAGTTACATAGTAGGATCATTAGCTCTGAACCCTGATAGTCCCACTTCAGAAGTACCTACCCCAAACGTCCCAGTTCCAGACATTCTAGCCTTGCTTGGTGGCTCATCCTCATCAGAGGGAAGTAGGAAGTTCAACCGTGATGAGGGCATCCATACGATGGCAATAGTGCCTATCTCTATCATAGAGGGTATCTTTATCCTTCTGACACTTTATTTACCAAAGGAGTGTGATACGCAGCTGGTAGACATCCTCAGTAAATCCATTAATATCATCAGTTAGGGTATCTAAAGTAACGGGTTTAGGGGCTTTCTAGCCTTCATGGCCTTCCTGGCCTTGCACAGCAACAGCAGAGGCTGTACCAACATCATAAACAAGTTGAATGGGAGGATGTGGGCCAATAAGGGGTTGTTTAAGGCATTCATATTTAAAGAATAGGACCGGTTTGAAGTAATTGTCATTATTATACTTAGGGACATGCGTAGTGCGGGATAAGTCAGTGATAAGGTGAGGAAAAATTATGCTGCTGGTGAGTTTGGGAGTATTGATAGCATCATGGAGGGCTAAGTAGATTGTATCAGCTAAATCAAACAATTGGCCAATCATGAGGAGGTAGATGTATAGGGCTGGCATTTAGGGACATTATGAAGGTGTGAGGTGGGATGTTGCTGCAAACTAAGTGCAGACAATGACGAGCCTCAGGTCACAATTCAAACCTCTTGAGATAAAGTTCTGCGCGGTGGGGGTCAATGCCAACTTACACCTTCATGGCAGGTGGTTTGAACAACAGGTTCAAAGGGATAGTTGTTTTTGTATTCCTCTTAATGACAATGGCGACAGGGTGGGAGGCCAAAGTGGTAATGGATATTGTCAGCGGTGAAGGAATAGTAGTCACAGACATTACAGAAGTTAATGGTCATGGTTTCGTTAAATCAGGCACTGGTATAGAAATAACAGACAAAGACCCATAGTATGCTAACGAACCAGACCAGTCTATTGGGATGCTTAGAGTTAGTAAGCAAAAAGGTTGTCTGGGGGGACCAGGGGGAAGGGTCACTCCTTAAGGAGGGCTCTCTGGTCAATTTTCTCATATAGCACTTTAAAGGTATACTCATCCCCAGATTCAGACTTATATCAGGGTGTAGGGTTCTTGGTTTGAGGTATTTTCCTGTAAACACAACACACAATAGAACAAACTAAACACAAATAACAGAACAACAAAAGAAAAGTACACCAGGAAAACCAAAACTAAGAATCTAGGCAATGAAAAGTGATTATTCAATGATTCACAAGTTTTCAAAGAACAGGAAAGTTAACAATTTGAAAGAAAAAGGCCAAAAAGGAAAAATGCACTATGAATCATTGGACAACCTAAAAACTACGTAACCTAAAACTGAAAGCATAGAACAACCCAACCCAAGAGCTAAACAAAGAACTAAACACAAAACTAAATGACCCCTAATTAAGATAGAAAAATAGACAAAATAATAGAAGAAGAAGAAGAAAAAGTACTTACAGAAAACAAAGACGACCTATGCAGAGAGGAAAAGGAGGAAGAACTGATAGTGAGGGCAATGCAGAAGGTGAGTGGAAGAAGAACTAAGGAAGATTGAATGCAGATAGTGGAAGACGGGACGGTCGAATGGAAGAGGAGTAGGAAGAAGGAGAATATGAAAAGAGGGAAGGAGGGCGATGGTCTTGAGTGGGAGAAACTAAAAGTAGAGAATATGGGGGGTTAAGGGGTGGGGGTGTAAAAAGACTAAAATGGACTAAGGGAATAGGAATGGATAATTAGATAGCAAGGCCATAATAGTAATTTACTATGGAAAAAATAGGGTTAAAGAGGATGAAGTCTGCGCAGGTTCTTGCTTCACTATGATGAAAGCTGCTTGAGAGGAAAGGGTGGAGAGGCAGGGAACTTCGCTGTGTTAGATATGATTAGTTTTGATGATGTCAAATAATAGAGCAAAAAGTTTACATAAATTATTTATCTCATATTTTGACTAACTATCATACTTAATATCTTGTGTAGTTTTCTCAAGAAAAGAAAAGAGTTATTATGTTGCACTTTGAGTTATGGAGAATGATCAAGAGGAAGAAGAAGAAGAGAGATTGAGAAAAGAAGAACTTGCAAGATCAAATGAAAATATCAAGATTCAAGTTTATAGATTTGATGTTAAATGTTGCTACACTCAATCAGAAGTTTGGATGGCCCAGTCGAAAGCTAAAATATACAACCGGGAAATTATACCATCATATATTGAGTCACCCTTCATATAAACATGGAAAATAAGCTTCAGAGGTGATTTTCATGGGCAATTATCGATCACTTGATCGATCATCCATTTATCGATCAAGTTATCGATAAAATGCATCCTCTGTTATGCTCTGTTCTTCGTTCAGCTCTGATATAGGTTCAGTATTTCTTCAATATCTCTCAAAATACAAATCCGTTTGAGGTGAAACTTGATTCATATGAAACTAGACTCAGAACACGGTTCATGGACACCAAAATCAACTTCAAAGAGTTTCATATGAGGGAGATATGTTGCTCGAAACATTGCAGTAAGGATTAACGCGTTGATTCCGACCTTCAGTCACTGTGATGAATATAACTTTGCAACCACAACGAATTTTGGGTTGATTCTTGTTGCATTAGAAAGTAGACTCAAAGAGCTTTCTGGGGATAGGTCATTTGCAAAATTTGGAGCTGAATTGGAAGAGTTATGATCACTCAAAGTTGACCTTCGTTTTGCTGGAATCAGACTTCGAATTTATTGAGGCAAATACCAGAAGTTCTACACTGAATGATTAAGTTCTCAAGCAACATGCTACTCAAACATGTTATTGAGTAAAAGCTCTAGAAGAGATGAAGAAATGAAAAGCCATTATCATATATTACTCGAGCCTGATCAAACGACTACGTACTCATCGAGTTACTGGTACTATCTCCTCAATTCCTCTCTTTTATCTTCATACATATTATTAAGGTTTTATCAGTAACATGTTGGATAAATGATTTTTGGATAACGTTATTGATGAATATGTTTATCGATCACCTAATCGATAACTGTCAAGGTTTTATCGATCACGTGATAGATAATTTAGTCTGCTCAATAACTTGCTAGATTGATCGATCAACTAATCGATCATTGGTATAGCTGCTTAATATAAGATGTTGCAGGAAATAATCGATCACTTAATCGATCAGACCATTATCGATAACTTGTTCGAATATTACATGTCTTCTTACTCGATATAGTGCTCTGTCAAAACCATTCGTTCAAAATCTTTTATCGATCAAACATTTATCGATCAAATGATCGATTATTATCTTCACTTCATTAACTTATGTTAAATCATTTTTTCGATCACCTAATCAATCATTGATTTATCGATAAAATGATCGATCATCTGATTTCCTAAAACTCCTGTTTTCACATAACGTGATCGATAATCAGTTTCTTTACCTTACAGGATTAAATCTCTGTTTTTCATTTTATTGATCACTTGATCGAATATTCATTGATCGATCACCTGTTCGATTAATCCACATAGTCTGTGTTTTTCGTTGAATATATTGTTAGTCATTGTTTATCGATAACCTTATCCATCATCCATTTATCGATAATTTGTTCGATCATCAATGACTAAAGTTTCATTTCTGTAACACTTGGATTATCGATAATCTGTTCGATCAACAAGTATTCGATCACTTGTTCGATCATTGTACAAATTCATTTCATAACAGCATTTCACGATGATTTCGAAATCCTTTATCTTTTTATCTTCAAAGCTTTTCTCAGCCTTCTTTTTTACACATAACTCTCTATTAAAAGGATACGAAGGCAAACATAACTTGAAAAGGTTTATTCTTGCATAAATCATTTTTGGGTCACTGTATTCATGCTTCATCATTTATCGATCATTTGTTCGATCATCATATGATCCATAATCTATTCGATAATTGCATCTATCTGCTATATTTTTTCTTCATGTAATTAATCGATAATATAATCGATCAAAGCTTTATCGATCAAGACATCGATCAAGTAAGTTCATCTTACTTTCTGAATATCTGATGATTGATTCCATGTTTTCCAACTTATTGTTTCTATGATTATCAGATACTTATCACTTGATCTGAGGAACATTATTTCAGGTAAAGAGCCACAACGAATTTATGATGTGAAGAATCGACGTTCGTCAGAAGCTTCCAACGGCTAGTTTCAACGGTCATATTCTTCAAGCCAAACGGGAAGAAAAAGCTCAACGGTCAACTACCCAACATCATCTATAAATAGAAGAGCATTCAAAACAAAGAGAAGAGAAGAGTCTGAGCTTACAACATCAAATGCTAAAATGCCGAATCAAGATATTCTCATTTAGAGCTCTGAAAGAAAACTCCCTGTCTCTATGCTCTATGGACTAAATCATATGTATTTGTAAGATAGAGAGGAGAGTTTCCCAGACGTGCTTAAGTTTCATCTATCACTTCTTTGAGAGAAGAAATATTCAATCTTCTTTATCATTGCTAGATTGTATCCTTACGGTGTGTAAGGGGGAGTATTACCTCAGTGAGAGGTTGTTGTTGAATTAGACTGGTTAGTCGAACGATTGTAAGTGGCGACACAAGTGCCCGGATCAAACTTGTGGTTGTAGCGGTTCTCAAGTATCCGTGTTAAACTTGAGGGAGATAGTCGATTGAAAATCTCAGGGGGAGCCTGGGGACTGGACGTAGGTCAGTGAGGACCGAACCAGGATAAATCACTGTTTGCATCTTCTCTTCCCTTACCTCTTTATATTTCCAGCTAAACTATTTTACTACTGTGATTATGCTTATCTCGATTCATTATTTTTTATACTCAAAATTTCTTACGAATTTCATTACATTGCGAAAAGATTTTTAATTTTAATCAACACCCAATTCACCCCCCCTCTTGGGTGTTCAGCCATTCCAACACGCTGTGGCGACTTGGAGTCCACACCGTGGCAAAGGCATCCCGAGAAGAAAACTAATAGGGCTCAGGGACTTTATCATGGTGAAGGTAGATCTTAGTCATAGCGAAAGTATCCTAAGAGCAACATAGTGGTACGAGAAGACTTTGTTGCGACGAGACCAAGAGTTCACCGCGGTGAAAGTACCCCAAAACTGACACCAAAAAACAAAGCCTTACAGAAAAGAGAAAGTAAACAAGATATACAAACACAGGAGACAAGTTGGATACTCAGGAAAACTTTGAGTGCATCTAATAGGATCATAAGGTGCGAATTAAGCTCAAGACAAGAAAGGACAATACAATCAATAGTAACAATCTTCCTCCATACTTGAAGTTATATCAATCATCATGGCAATTAGGTACAGAAGCAGAAAAGCAAGAGACAGAACTAAAAAGAGATATTATTTGAATTGAAAAACTACAAGTTAAACTAAAAATTAAGCTACTTTTCTACTAAAAGAGTTCTTCCCCACACTTATTCAACAAAATAATGCACCAAAACATATCACAAGCAATAATAGGGCAAAAGTCAGTAAACAAGTGCAGGAAAGAAATGACCTGAGAGTTATGGAGGTTTCTGATTCTCATGGTAGAGCTTCAAAAGATAGCCATTAACTTTAAGCTTTGTTCTAGTCTCTCATGTATAAGCTCTACCATACCAAAATTATGTACCTTTGTGACTATATATGGCCCATCCTAATGGGTGTTGAATTTCCCTTGCTTGAAGGTGAAACGAGCCTTAAACAGTAGCACCTTGTCTCCTACTTTAAAGTTCTTCCTTAGAAGAGCTTTGTCGTGCACAAACTTTATCTTTTCCCTGTAGAGTCGAGAGTTCTCATAAGCCTCTAGCCTTAATTCTTCTAATTCTTATAGCTGTAACTTTCTCTCTGTCCTAGGAGATTCTAAGTCCATGTTGCACTGTTTGACTGCCCAATATGCTTTATGCTCCAACTCCACTGTCAGATGGTAAGCTTTGCTAAAAACTAAGCGATAGGGAGACATTCCAACTAGTGATTTGTAGGCAGTTTGATAGGCCCACAATGCTTCTTCTAATCTCAGGCTCCAATCTTTCTTGGATGGCTTGACTATCTTCTCCCGTATCTGCTTCACTTCTCTGTTGGATATTTCAACTTGACCAATGGTTTGGGGTTGATATGCAATGAAAACTTTGTGAGTGACACCAAACTTTGAAAACAAGTTATCGACTACACTATTACAAAAATGTGTACCCCTATCACTCACCATAGCCTTAGGAATCCCAAACCTACAGAAAATATTGGATTTAAGAAATTTAGAAACTGCTTGGGCATCATCTTTTCTAGTAGGTACAGCCTTTGTTCATTTGGACATATAATCAACAGCTAAAAGAATATATACAAAACCAAAGGACAGAGGGAAAGGACCCATGAAATCAATACCCCAAACATTAAAGATTTCACAAACAGTAAAGGCAACATTAGGCATTTCATGCCTTTTACTTAACCCTCCAAAACGTTGACATTTATCACAGGACTAAAAAAAATGTAAAAGAGTCTTTAAAAAGGGTTAGCCAGTAAAAACTGTCACACCCCAAGTTTTGGGCCTAAGAATACATGGATTAGTCTAAGATAGGTAGGTTACTAAATCCCTATGAGCAGGAGTCCCAGAAATGTAAAAGGAATGTTGAAGGGTTTTAGGGACTAAACTGTAAATAGAGAAAGTTCTAGGGATTGAAATGTAAAGAAAGATAGAGGCTCCGGTGAAGTCTCGAGGCCCAGAAATGAGAAAAAAGGTCAGTTTAGACTAAGGTTGTGATAGAGGCCATAATAGGGTGACTTGACCAAGGGCAAAACTGTAATTTTGGAAAGTTTCGGGCCAGAATGGTTAAAAATGGAAGTAATACCCAAAAAAATTCTAGAAAATTTCCAGAAAATGGAAAATGACATTTTAAAGCCTGTATATGAGGAGAAATGATGAAAATGCCCTTGAGTTGACTTAAAAGGAATTTATAAGTTTATGGCTTAGTTTAAAATGTAGAGGTAGATTTAATTGTTTGGGTCATAAGGAAACCTCAGAAAGTTATGATAAAATGGGGATGTATGATCTAAGAGGCTATAGAATTTATAAAATTAGTCTCAACCCTTGAAGGCCAGCAGAATGGCTTTAACATTTTTTAAGGCCAGAACTGCAGTTTATGGGTTTGTTATGGGAAATTTAAAAAGAAATACTTATGGTCTGAGTTATGGTATGAGAAAATTCATAAATTTTCTACAGAATTAAATGAATTTTATGGTATAAATAGATAAATTTTTGGAGTTCAGGATGGGATAAAATGTTCTAGTCAAATGTTAAATAATTAATGTCCCTTAATTAGGAGACAAAGTTAGAAAATATCTCAGATATTTTGAGGAAGACAAGTTCAATTTGAATTCTCTTCTTCTTTCCCATGTGCTTCATTTATGAGGGTGATGAGTCATCGTATGAGTCACTAGAAGATATTTTATAGGCAGTAGAAAAATTAGAATGCAATACGGGTAAGTATTAGACAGTTTCCTATCTACCCGGTAGAGCAAAATTTCTACTATGTGACTCAATAAGGTTGACTAATTGGTCAATAGTGTTGACTATTTTTTTTCCCCTCTGCTCCTTTAAGGTGGCGCCATATATGTGCCTTTTATTAGCCAATATCAATTATTAAAAATACCTACAGATCTTAGAAAATTATGAAAAATTAAAAGAAATTCATTTAGGAATTATGGAGATTTATAAAATTATTTCCAACCCTAAATGATGAGGAGGTTAGCTTTAATTGAATATAAAGCTAAATTAATATTGGTAGATTGTCTGTTTTTATGGAAACGGCAATTTAAAGAGTTATATGGGGAGAAAAATTATGAAATTAATCAAGGAAGTTCCCTTTACTGAGATATAATTAATGGTGATCTGATATAAGAATTCTGAGATACTAGAATTTTTCGACTATCAGATAAAATAAACCAATATTATCTTATGATTCAGTAGACTGTCAGGACAACCAGGGTGGTAAAATTTCTGAAGAGTGTCAAGGACACATGTTATGCCCAAATTGGCCAAGAAAGGGAAAAAGAAAATAAAAAGAAAAAGGAAAAGAAAATACAAAATCAAGTTAGATTAAAATTTAATTAGGGATAAGTAAAATGATTATGGTTAAGTCATCTTCCGTAGGATCGTGACATGTGGCAAACATGGTTCATTGGA
Source organism: Neltuma alba (assembly GCF_004799145.2). Lineage (NCBI taxonomy): Eukaryota > Viridiplantae > Streptophyta > Magnoliopsida > Fabales > Fabaceae > Neltuma > Neltuma alba. Next base: position 283,562 of record NW_021635040.1, read on the forward strand.
TGGCTAGGATTTAACCATCTATCTTTGAAAAGTCAAAAGTTTTTAGAAGGGTAATTAGCCAAGTTAATCAAGGAATTAAGAGAGTTAACCTTGATTAAAACCTAATTAATCTTAATGGATAAGAACGATGACATAAGCCCTAATGACTCACCATCCAAGTGTCAACATACTAAGCTACATAGCCTAAGATTTGTACTTGTGGAAAGAGGTAAAAATTGGAGGGCTAAGATTAAGTCTTATGCAAGAAGGGCATATGTGGAGTTAGTCAAATATGAAGCCTATAAATACCCCCTCACATGTTCATTTCATGCAAGACCTTTCAAGTAGGAAACCTCTTGCAAATTTTCATATAGAGAGAGAAAGAGAAGAATTCTAGTGAGAGAAAGTCATTTGGAAGCAAGGTAAACTTCTAAAACTCTTCCATTTCAAGTTATAATGATGGTATGTTAGTTTTAGGCTATTTTAATGATGATAGAAAGTCATTTTTCTAAGGGGAAGTGCTGTCCAAATTTTATCAAAATGATAAGGAATGGTTTAGATGAAGATTAAGCATGGTTAAAGGTTAAAGATTAAGTGGTTACATGTTAGTTTGGTTGAAAATCCTTTTCCCTACAAATATATATATGGTTCGGCCAAGCTAAGTTAATGGGAAGGGATTGGATTTTCATAAAACTAATATGATAAATGGATTCTACATGGAAAATTATGTAGGAAAGGCCCAAGAAAGTTCAAGAATCAAAGCTAGAAAAATAAACCCTAAAAGTCAAGAAAAAAGGGGTTTAAGAGGTTATGTTAAGTTATAGAGTTGAAGTAATGCTTAATGTTGTGTCATTGGTTGCCTAATAGGCTATACACAACAAAGGGGCAAAGATCTAGTCAAGAGAAAAGAGTTCAAGAGGAAGGAAAGCCAACAAGGTAGCTTTTGCATTCCATTACTTGTTAGAGTTACTATATATTGTATGTTCATTGCTATATGTTATGATGTTATGCCATGATGCCTCCATGCATGTATACCTTGGTTTATGCAAGGTTGAGATGACATGTTATGTTATGATGTTATGTTTTTCCATGGCAAGTACATAATACTCAAGTATGTATGTATGCATGTAGCTTGAATTACATTGTGATGTGTAACCATAGTAATGTATGCAATGTGCTACTAAGATTCCCCAAGAATCTTCCCCCATACTTAACAAACCCTAGGGCCTTCAACCTCCAGGAGCAAAGGAAAATAAGTAGCTATAGTGGAGAATTAAGTTTGCTTCAAGAAGAAGAAGAAGAATGAAGAAAAACCTTATGTTGGATGAATGTAATTAAAAGTATGCTTTAAGGTTTTAAGTTATGGATATATGCTAGCTTATGTGTTAATATGTGAAAGCATGCTAGTGTTGTCTAATATGCATGATTATCTGGTAGGAGAATTAGTATACAAGTAATTGGTCAAGTAAGACAATTTATCCTTCCAAGGGGGATAAAAGTCAACATTATGGACCTGAACTTTGACCAAAGTCAAATTAAGCAGTCGAGTGAGTATAGCCGTGAGATTCGGTGAATAAATAGATAGGATTTTTCTCTTTAAGATGAGAGTTAATTCACCTAAATATGATAACCACACAAGAAGTTATGTCCTTCCAAAGTTGGGCTAAAATAAGTGAAAAATGGAAAAATGACCATATGAACAGTAACTTTTTCGAAGAAAATTGGGCTTGAATTCCAAGGCAATCAGTCCAGAAACTATTTTTCCTCAAAATTTTATCCAAAGAGCTTTCTGTAGAACTTGGAATCACTCAATTTCAATTTTTCTACAGTTAGTTATGAATTTTTTAAGTTTGTCACATTTTAAGGTGACAATGAATAGTAACCCGTAAATGAAAATTTTCAAACTTAATTTTTCATCATTTGTAGCCTTCAAAAGTGATTCCAAATGCTTCTGCAAGATAAGTTATTTGGTATAAACATAAGGTGTTACAAAAACCAGAGTCTAGAATTTTCCTAGATGTTCTCCTTGCATTGAAATGACCACCATAAACCATGGAATGGTAAGCTGAAATAATGGGCTCAAATTCTTCACTAGGCATGCAATTCCTAATGACTTGGTCACTACATATCTGCCGTAGATAAAGGGCATCCCATATGTAGTGCCTCAATTCACTCCAAAGCTTTTATGCCTGAGACTTACACATAAAAGGAGGGGTGAGTCCAGTCATGAGATAATTGACAATGTCCGCATACCAAGGCTCTTTAAAAGCTAAAGCATGTAAAGCTCAATCAAGAAAAGAATCACAAGTCAGTTTAAAAGAGTCTACTCTCCTTATATCCTCGGTAGCCTACTCAAGTGATCGGCTACGTGATTCGCTACCTCGAGTCGATCCTTTATCTTAATGTCGAATTCTTGAAGTAGTAACCATCTTATCAATCTTGGCTTTGATTGTGGTTTTTTGAGAAGATAGCAAACAACTATATGGTCAGTAAAAACAGTCACATAAGAATTTAGCAAATAAGGCCAAAACTTTTCTAAAGCAAAAACAACTGCAAACAGCTCCTTCTCGGTTGTTGTGTAGTTGGTTTGAGCTAAATCCAGTGTTTTCGAGGCATAGGCAATGACTCTTGAGAGCTTCTCCTCCCTTTGGCCCAATATGGCTCCTACAGCAAAATTAGAAGTATCACATGAAAGATCAAAAGGTAAATTCCAATCAGGGGTAGTCAGAATAGAAGGAGAAATAAGTTTAGGTTTCAACTCGTCAAAAGCTTCTCTACAAGAATAATCAAAATGAAACTTCACATCTTTTTGTAAAAAATTTGAAAGAGGTAATACAATCTTACTAAAATCTTTTATAAAACACCTATAAAATCTTACATGACCCAAAAATGATCTTATATCTTTAACATAAACAGGATAATGTAAAGAAGATATGACCTCAATCTTACCTTTATCAACTTCAATTCCCTTGCTAGAAATCAAATGACCTAGCACTATTTTACTCATTGACCATGAAGTGACACTTTTCAAAGTTTAAAATCAAATTCTTTTCAAAACATCTTTTCAAAACCTTTTCAAGACTAACAAGGCAATCATCAAAAGAACCACCATAAACAATGAAGTCATCCGTAAAGACTTTGATGCATTCTTCTAAAAATTCACAAAAAATAGCCATCATATAATGCTGGAAAGTCCTTAGAGTGTTACATAATCCAAAGGGCACTCTTCAATAAGCGAAGGTACCAAATGGACATGTAAAAGTGGTTTTATCTTAGTCCTCTGTTGCGATAGGTACTTGAAAGTACCTAAAGAAACCATCTAAAAAGCAGTAATGAGATTTGCTAGCAAGTCGCTCAAGCAACTAGTCTATGAAAGGAAGAGGGAAATAATCTTTTCTTATGGTGTCATTTAGTATTCTATAATCTATGCACACACGCCAGGAATTCTGCACTCTCATAGGAATAAGTTCATCCCTATCATTTCTAAACACAGTGACCCCACTCTTCTTAGGCCCCACATGCACCGGACTAACCCACTCACTATCAAAAATGGGATAAATAATCCCAACAATCAAAAGTTTAGTGATTTCCTTCTTAACTACATCAAGGATGAGGGGGTTTAGTCTCCTTTGGCGTTATCTCACTAGTTTGGAACCTTCACTAAGTAATATCCTGTGTGTGCAAATAGCTAGACTAATTCTTGGAATGTCCGCTTAAGTCTACCCTATAGCCCTCTTATGCTCTCTCAACACAGCTAAGACTCTCTTTTCTCACCCTCAGATAAGGAGTTAGCAATAATGACAGGTAGTTGCTCATTAGACTCAAGGAAAGCATATTTTAAAGTAAGGGGCAGGGGTTTCAAATCAATCATAGGCGGTTGTTTAATAAAAGGAATCAATTTATGAAGTTTAAGGGAGAACATATTACTCTCTTTACCTTTAACCACCGACAACTCAGGTTCCATGCGATCAGCTTTACAATCTTCATTTATTCCAAGCGTTGAACCAACCTCAAGTTGATCTATAATAGCAACTACCTTGGATAAATTCTTCTGCATACTTGAATCATCACTAGACAACAACTCATTCAAGTATCTCTTGGTATGAAAAGAATTAAAAATAGATAAATTAGGAGATGTAAGGGATTTTGAATAATCCTTAGATTCAAGGTGTCTTTGCATCAAATGAGCAGGTGGAATGGCTCAAAATGGACTATCTATGGCTTCAGTCAAGCACTTTTGTTGAGATAAACCAGTTTCATCAATTGCCACTATAATATTAGCTTCCATGATACTAGAATCACCTGAAACATTAACAAAAAACCCTTTTCCAAGGGGGTCATCATTGACAATAGAAGGAATAGAACTTATATGCGAGTTAGTAGATGATACAGCAAATATGTGTGGGATAGAAAGCATGTGATAGAACCCTATCTTTATGTGGTTTTCTCAAGTATTTTCTAATATTTTGCAACACTTTTGCGCTCATTATGCATGCATTTATAGCTTTTTGATTACATTCATGCATTGTATTTTGCTGTTTAAGGGGTAAAAAAGGTCAATTCTCCTTCCTTAATTGTAATTGCCTTGATCTGTAATTTGTTAGTCTTTACAAAGCTCCTTGTTGTGATTTCCATACAATTGGAGAAGGACCTAAGACCTAAGATAAAGCATTGATAGAGCACAATGTTACAAGGACCAAAACATAAGAATTTGGAGTGTTCTACCTCCCCAGGTCATGACATGGATTGCTGAGGTCACGACCTGGATGCCCTTTTAATGAAACTACGTGTTAGGTCAAGACTAAATGCTCTCTATCTTCCCAGGTCATGACATGACACTTCTGAGGTCACGACCTAGATCCCCAAGTTGCGACCTGACACTCTGAGGTTATGACTTGAGTGTGTTAAGTAAAGCTGTGCGTTTTAGAATAGGTTTCTGAGCTTCTACACCTAAGGGAGGCAGCTACCACGAAAGGGGACACTCCCATTCTACAAATTTGTATAGGGTTAAGCCACCATCATCTCCTCTCAAGTCTCCATTGATTCCATATCCAAAACCTGCATTTTTCTTTATCTCTTCACAACTGGGTAAATACCAAGTTTTGAGAAAACTTTTCTCTTTTACTCTATTTGTGCTTGATTTTGAGTAATTGTACATGTCTAGAGCACATAGAGGCAGGAGAGGTAGACATACAGTAGCTCGTAACCTACTCCTTTTACAAGAACAATCCCATTCATCTAGTAAGAGTGAGGAAGTAGAAGAAGAAATCATGGCTGAAGTACCTCTTAATGGTAGGAATGGTAATGGCAATCATAATAGACCTAATAATGGTGGTAATGAGGGGTAGGGAGAGAATAATAGCCAGAATAGGATCCTTGGATAACCTAGGGGTAGAACTACCAAGGAATTAACTCAATCTGATGGGAATTTTGATCCTATGCCTGGTGTTTTTCTTACTTTTAATGCAGATTTTGAAATTAAAGGTCAATTGATCCACTTACTACCTAAATTTCATGGTCTTGCAGGAGAAAATCCGTACCTTCATCTCCAGACTCTCTACATACATTGCTTGTCTATGAAGCCAGTAGGTGCAAGTATTGATGATGTGATATGAAAGTTGTTTCATCTATCCTTGAAGGGAAAAGCTAAAGAATGGTACATGAACCTGCCTCTCTACATGGATAACACTTATGAATCTTGGACTAGTCTGAAAAAAGCATTCTTGGACAAGTATTTCCCCTCCACCAAGATCTCAAGTGCTTGGAAGGAAATTTTTGCCGTTAAGCAAGAACCATTCGAGTCATTCTTCGAGTCGATTTCAAGAAATGCTTACCTAGTGTCCCAATCATCAAATTCTTAAGGATCACTTGGTACAGTATTTCTCAAGTTGTTGACATACGATGCCCAAGTCCTGGATGCTGCTGCAAATAGATCCATGGAGAATATGAAACCACGGGCTGCATGGGAACTGATTAGAACTTTTGCTCTTAACTGACAATATGTAAGCTCAAGGGATACAAGGGACCACAAAACTGAAAGGGATCTACTATTGTTCAAACTAGCATAAGAGATGTCTAAGCTTGCAAACACTGTTGAAAGTCTCTGCTCCAACAAGCCACAGTCTTTTGTTTTAGTGGCTATAAGTTGTGGGGTTTGTGACTCTCTGATACACACAACTCAAAATTATCCTGAGCTAGTTGAAGAAGTCAATGCTATGTACCAAGAAAGAGAGGGGCAATATCAGAAAAGGGATCCCTAATCAAATACATACAACCCCAGTTAGAGAGACCACTCAAACTTTAAGTGGTGGGCAGGAGCCAATAGACCAAATCAGTTCCAAGACAATCAATTTCATCATGCTGGAGCTTCTTCAAGCAATCTTCAAGATTCTTCAAGAGCAGTAGTGATAACTCCACAAAATTCTATGTATCTCAACCATCACCAAGAGGGGATAACATTCCTCAACTATTAAAGAGTATGGCTGCACAAATGACAAATATCGAAGGACGAATGAAGGAGAGTGATGACAAATTCATCTCTATAACCACCATTGTCACATCCAGTAATATGGCAATTAGGAATAAGGATATTCCTAAATATTTAAGGCCAAAAAGGATAAGGAGAAATAGAACATTTATGGTGGAAAATAATTATTATGATTTTCCAAGTCAATTATGAAAAGTTTGACTAATTAAGAAAAATTGGTCAAGAATAATTATGGAAAAATATTTTCAAGCCTCAGAAAATTAAGAACAAATAAGAATAATATTCCTTGAGAATTATATGACGTTATATAATTGGTTTTATGACCAAATTACCCTTGGAAAAGTTATAAAGAAATTTAAGGGTGATTTAGTCTAATTTAAGGCCTTTTATTTGAAAATTCCAAATAAATATTTGGAAAGAGAATAAAATTCCAAGAAAATTCTTATGATGTCCTAAGGAATTATAAGAGACTATGGGATTAAATGGTGACCCTCAGATATCCAAGATTTTTCCTAATTACTTAGAGAAGTGGACAAATAATAATGAGAAGGAAAATAGTTTTCCTTTTTATTCAATTACTGGAAAATTGAGTTTGAGCTAAAGAGGGTATTTTGGAAAGAGAAAAAATAAGAAGAATAAATTGTGAATCCGACAGAAAATAATTACAGAGACCAGAGTACTGTAATTATACAAAAGAAATTAAACTCGGAGTACAAACACACCGACAAAGTGAAGACTAGAGTCTTGCACTTTACTTGGCTCACAAGTTGCCACTTGTCACGCCACCAATAGAGAGGATTTAAAGTTGTCAAGTGTCAAACCTTGATTAGAGACGATCTTCACCTTTGAGATTAATTTCATTTGGCATTAAGTTAATTAAGAGAGAGGTTTCAAGACTAAATAGGGAGGTGACACATGGCATAGCAATTAATTGTGATAGTTGGGTGGTTGAGATATTTGTTTGAGCTTTTAATGAGCTCTTCCTCCCCTAAATTTAGATGTGAGGTTCTGCCAAGAAGGAAAATGAGAGAGCAAGAGTGATCTTTTAGTGAGTTCAAGGAGAAAGAAAGCAACTTGGATCAAGAAAGCTTGGAGTTAAGGTTAGTAGTTGAGATCATGTTGTTCCTTGGTTGATTCTCTTGAGTTTGATGGCTGAAAAATTTCATTCTTGCCTCTTGTTAGTGCTGGCCAAATTGGTTAGTGTTAAGGGAGGGAAGTTTTGAAGTTGAACATAGCTAGAGTACCATGATTCAAGATGATTTCAAGTGGTTTGGTGTTATATTTGAAAGATTTCATGGTTAGGTTTTTAGAAGTTAGTCGCGGCCAAGGAAGGAGTATGTCATGGTGAAACTATCCCGAGACTGAAAGTGGCTTGAAAATACAGGTTAGCCGCAGTGAAACTTAAAGTTGGCCGCAGTGAAGGTGTCCCGAGAGGGATCCTTGAAGATTTTTACAAGTTGGCCGCGGTAAAACAGGGAGTTGGCCATAGTGAAAGTCCACAGATAGCAAGAAACAAGTCAGTTCTATGCAAATGCAAAATACAAAGTATGAAAAGTGAAGAAAATCAGTATCTTTGTTTGTATTTCTAAAAATTTTGATGCCATGCAAGATGAAAACCTATACTATGGACAAATATGAACCTAAACTACCTAGAATGCAATCTAAAAAGGCTATTAACCCCAATTAGTAGCAAAATGACACAAGCTAACCTAAAAAAGCAATTGCTTGGCTCCTCGGTAATAGTGTCATTTGATTTCAGCCTTTTCATTATGCCCTTAGAGGCTAAATTCAAAGATTATCCAAGGTTGCACTATAGGGTGAGTGCAACCCCGAGTCGTTTACTTAACTGGAGCCTTAAGCAAATGGACCTAAGTTAACTATATGCAATGAAATGTAAATTGATTAGGAAAGAGGGCTTTTCATTAGAAACTAAGAGTTGAAAATCATACTTTAAAATCATTTTTTATGGGAGTAAAAATTCACTAAGTTTCTGAATGGAAAACCTCAAATACTTTTTGAGTCTAGGATCTCACTCAATGAAACCCCATTTCATAGGATCCTATTAAGTGCACCTAGTGTGTGTGGTAGGATTAGTCAATGTAATCCGACATCAACTTAATATCAAAACACAACTTTACAAGAATAGAGAGAATCAAGAAGATTACAATGGAATATATATGAAACTTCATATATCAAAACACAGAAATTCCACATAAACCAATCCAACTCGCATAAAGAATATCCAAACTAATTACAACTATAATCAAATAGCTTAGCTACAAATTACAAACCCTAAACCTAGGAATTCATAAATCTATAACTAAACCATAGATTAAGCTACTCCCCTTTTAAGCTCATTGAACTTAAGCCATCATCCGCCTTCAAGAGGAAAAGAAACGACTAGCCACGCATAGCACTCTGAAGAAGCATCTCAACTGGAAATGAATTTGAGCTCCCCCTGGTGGTTTGACAGTGGAAAATAGAAGAAATAGGGTTAGGTGAGAGGAAGTGAGTGGGAAGAAGAGATAGTGGCTGTGTGTAATGAATGAATGATGTATCTTACCCAAAATAGGGTTTCTAATTCGGTAATGGGGTGTATTAGGTTAGTTCTCATGAGTGGGTAAGTAATTTTCCGAAAAAGGTTCAGATTTGGGTTGCTAATTCGAAGGTTTCACCGTGATGAAGTATGGCCAAGAGGTCTCTGATAAAATCCTTAGGTTACGCTGCAGCAAAGTATTATCTTTACCGCGGTGAACTCCTCCAGTATTGCTATTCTTGATCTTGTGTGTTGTGTCACATCCTGAATTTTAGGCCTAGAAGTACTAAAATTAGCTTAAAATGGCAAGCTATTAGACCCTTTTTAGCAGAGGTCCCAGAGGTTCCCTGGAGGGACAAAAGGATTCCTAGGGACTAAATCGTAAATGGACAGTTTGCTGGGACTAAAAAAAGAGAAAGTTAGAGACTCAGATGAAGGCTCGAGGCCCAAAAATGAGAAATAGAGATTAATGTAGGCCAAAGGTTATGTTGGATGCCTCAATGAGGTCAATTATGGGGTTAAACCAAACTAAGGGCAAAATCTTAATTTTGTCAAGTTTTGGGCTAGTAAGGGCAAAAATGGAAATTATGCCCGAAAATCTTAGAAAAATCCCAAAAAATAGAAAATGGTAGTTTAAAACCTGAATACCTCATAAATATTTTAGAGAAAATAGGAATAAGGTTCAAAGGCCCGTATGAGGCAAAAAATGACAAAAATGCCCTTGGAAGGAATTTATGGAATTCTCTGGGTTTTGATTGATTTTGAATATTATCGAGAATGAATTATTTAAAGTATAGGAAGGCCTTAGATAATTAGAAAAAATGGAAAAAAATTACTTGAGGAATTATCACAGGTTTTAAAAATAATTCTGTCCCCAGAAAGCGAAGAGATTGGCCTTCATAGAATTTAAAGCCTATTTACACACTATCCGGGGAAGTCAAAGTCAACTGTCTAGAAGTTGACTTTTGACTTAAGAAAAATGAGAAAAATTCTATGTGATGAATAAATAGAATTGATACCCAGAGATAGATTCTCGAAGTCAAGGACCAGTAGAAAGAATTCGATAAATTTTACTCTAAAATAAATATTATTAAATATTTTAATTATTTTAATGGAAGAACAAGGAAAGAGTATCACTTTCTCTTTAGGCATGTTATATAATGCCATGTGAATTTATTTAAGGTGAGAAAATAGTGTCAGAACATGTACCAATGGTCCTGGGTAAGTTAGGACCCGAAAAAGTACCCTATATGGTACAGAATGGCAAGATAGGTGGATAAATGCCTAAGGATTGTATTTTGCACGAATTTTATATTAATTTTCTCCCTATTTTAATGCCAAAATGATGAAGGGAGATGGAAGAGACAAGTGTATGATTAGATGAAAGATAAGTGTATGGTTAGATGGAAGAGACACGTGTACAGTTGGATGCAAGACACGTGTACAGTTAGATGGACACATAAACGGTTGGATAAAAAAAATGTGACTTGATGATGTAAGAATGTTGTCATCAAGATGATGTAAGCATGATGTCATAGGGACACTTGTCACCACAAGACAAAGAGGAAAAATGGATAGTCAAGATTAAGCCACATATTTTCAAGATCAATGGCTAGGATTTGTTCTTCAACTCTATAAATATCACCTCCCCTCCCCTCATTTCATCCTAGGCTTATGGAAACCATGAGGCAACTCTTGCAAAATGACTTCTAGAGAGAGAAAGAAGGAGAGAGAAGGCCAAGTGATCCCATATAATATCAAGCTCTAAAACAAGGTATGTTTATGGTTTTTCGTGTAGTTTTCACTACCCTTGTTGTTGTTGAGCTTGGTTATGGATTTTAGTGGTTTTTGGGAGCTTGAAACCCTAGGAGCTATGGTGCACAAAATTTCTAAGTTAAGGGGAAGATGAAATTGATGTTAGAATAATTTTTAAAGGCTTGAAAGAAATAAGAATCAAGTGGTTCTAGCTTTGTATTAATAGAATTCCATGACTTTGGAACCAAAAAGGATGCCATGGCCTAATTGGTTCTTATACCTAGGATGTGAGTTTTTGATTCTAAGGCTTCTAATGGATTTAGAATGGAAAATTGTGTAGGAATAAGATGAAAGAATGAAGTTGGAAGTATTGGAATCAAAGTTGGAATTTAAGTGATAGATTTTAGTTTTGGTCTAGAACCAAGAAAAGAAGTTGGGTTTTGATGAATCTAAGTTCATATTTGGATTCCTTGGGTAAAATTGTGTCGGATTGGCCTAAAAAAATAATTTTTACAAAGCTAGAACATTACATTATAAATTAAGGAAAAGAGATTAAGTTTAAGGGCATAAGTCTTCCACATTGTGTAGTTCTTAGTCCTAGTGAGTAATATAACTCTTGTGGCTAGGATTAGAACCTTGAGACATCTAAGAAAATATTTGGATGTGGTTGACCAAAATCTAGATGGTTGGGAAGCTTAGGGAGCAAGTTGAAGAACAAGAGAAAACATATGGTGCAAGGTAGCACACTTTACCCTACTCTTATGTGCTTGGTATTGCTTATATGCATGACATATTTCTATGTTTATATGATTTTATAAACTCATGTGTTGTGGCACACCATCATTTTAAATCCCATTATATTTCATTTGAAACCACTTGGAATCGTTACACGATGCTAAAAGTAGGTAAAAACCAAGATTTAAAATTTTGATTTCGATTACTATTCATGTAACCCCTAAAAATCGGGTCAATTTTGAAAAATCATAACTAAATGTAGGAAAACCAAAACAGAGTAGTTCTAAGTCTCACATGAAGCTTATGAAGTGCTCTACATAGGAAAAATATTCACAGGTATCAATTTCTCACAGATCAATACCAGTTTCCATGCAATTATGCATTGTTCATTTGGTAAATTTTGGAATTTTCAGTATTTTTACCCAACTTTGGAAGGGCATAACTCTTTCCACAAAATTCCAAATTTAATGACCTACTATTTAATTTAAAGCTACGAATGTAATATATAATTCTACCAAATTTCAAGTCTAGATTCAAATATTTGCTATTTCTTTTGTATGTACCAAGTTTGGTCCTTTCTAGGGAAAGTTCATCCCCTAACTACACTTGTTTTGGTTCTTTCTTAACCTTTTACCCGCCCTTAATCATTTGGGACCTAACATATGCTTGAACATACATTATACTACACTTTTATATGTTTAAACATAGGCATACGTGCTTGGCTCCCATTAGGAGCTATTATCCAACAAACATTTCCAAAGCCATAATATTACATAACAAGTTCCAAAATTTACACTAGGGTACATTAAATGTTCATTAGGCCTCTAAGACAATTTCTTTGCCTTTGCCCTTGCTTGACCTTCCTTCTAGATGGTGTTAAACATAAGAGTGAGATTTCAAAGAAATCCCAGTAGCACATAATCACAATTATCATGCATTCATGCAAGCACTACCTGCAATGCTTTTGTGCATTTATCTTGGTTATGTGTTCATGTTTTTATGCCATGGAAAGTAAGCTATCATACACATATTCAGTGGACATAATACCAAGGAAATATAATTCAAACATTGCAATCAACATTTGCAACAAAGCTTAGTCACATCATGGCACACATTGCACACATACACATTAACACATCAATATAAGCAAGAAAGCAATCAAAATGTAATTCAATGCTACCTTTTGGTACTTGGTCCTTGATTTCCTTTAAGTTCAAGATGTTTTCTTGAGGATTTGGCAAGGTACCTATCAAACCAACACCCATGCCAATCATTCAATAATTATTCAAACACATTCCACATTACTTAAACATTAAACCTTTTTGTGTGGATTTTTGGCCTAATTGTTTTCCCTTTGATTCAAGAAACCTCCTTGGCCATTCCTACATGATTTTTTATTAGAATTCAAATATCAAATCAAATTCCTTCCTTAAGTTCTGGTCAAAACAGAAATGAATTTTTACAAGGGAAGATGTCAAAATTTCCAACTTTGATTTTTAATGCTTCCAAATTCAATTCCTCCACATAACCCTACACAAAAACACCCAAGGAATTCAATGGAAGCATCAAACCATCAAAATCCAATCATAAGTCCATGAATTCAAGATGGCCGAACACCTCCCCTTAGGTTCATAAATTTTCATATTTGATTCCAATGAATTTAAACATGCTTTCATAGCATAATCCTACATAAAATCACATTTTAAATCCATTGGAACCATTAGAACTCATTGAAACAATTCCTACCCTTGAGTTCTTGAGTTGGATGAACTGAATAGTCATAGGTCCTAGGGTAATTTCTTCCATAACCCATTCGATATAGCACCAAACATTAACAACACAAGCTCATACTCAATCTGCTATCCTCTCCTAGAACTTTTAGCATAACAGATATGAAACAGTACTTCCCCCTCAATTTAAGTCACGATTTGGCCATTAAAAATGCATCAAATTAAAGCCTAAACATACCTTAAGGAGTCTTGGATTAAAGCTTGATGATTAGCCTTGGATTGGAAGTGGTTTGAAGGGTGTTTGGAAGTCAAGAGAAATTTGTGCAGAACCTCCCCTAGTTTTCTAGATTTTTGCACGAATTTTGGGTGAATTATGGGGGTATTTATAGACATCATTTGCTGCCCCAAAACCTACCCTTGGGCAGCTATTTCTGCCCCAAAATTAAGTGCATAAGTCAGCCAAAATGAGGGGGCAAGCCTAGCCACACATGCTTTGACTCAAGTTTCAAGAGAGTTGATCTAATGGTTGAAAATTTGCCCAGCACACAAGTCAGCTGTTCTGGTCATGATGGGCACAAATTTGGGCCTTGTTGGATGCTAACTAAATGGTAAAAACTGATTAGGAAGTAATGGAATTGGTTAGGGTAATTTAAAAATCATTTGATCACACAATACACAATTTCTTGCCCCCTATTAGGAAAAATAGCTAAGGGCTTCAAAAATTCCATTTCTTTTCATGATAAATCCCTATTTATTCCAAAAGTGTGATCTGGAAGTGTTTGGAATTTTTCAAGACCTCTAGGTATTTATTTCACATTTTCTCCGAAATCAAGTCTTTACCGATAGGAATTTAGAAGTAAATTCCCCATAAAGTATTTTCTACATTTCCAATGCTTGGAAACAATTTTAGAAATTTATATATATTCCTAGGGAGTGTATCCATAGTTTTCCTTGAATTTTTAGAGTCCTTAGATAATTAAAATAATTATATCACTTTAATTCCCCTTTATTTTTCCCTATTTTTCCAAAAATAATTAATTTTTTGGGAATTTTTACCAAAATTTATTTTGGGTCATTCTCACTCTCAAAACATCATAGGTGACTCAAAAACCCCTAATTCCACCTTTTTCTATTTTTAGGGAATTTTTGAGAACTTTTTTCGAAATTACCGTTTTGTCCCTAGGGACCTGATAAAGACGTTTCGTCCCATTTTGGGTTTTCATACTTTACTCATACCTTATACTTATCAATCATGTCTCATTTCTCATATTCCCCTTAGTAGGATTTTAAATTTTGGGATGTTACATGTTGTGATTGTGAATGTGTTTGAAATGTGCTATAGGCCTATATGTTTTATGATAAATGCATGATGATTTCCAAACATGTCATTATATTATAAAGATGTTAAGTTGCAAGCATGTTATAAATGCCAAGTTTGCCATGTCTGTTTGGGTGGTTATTGTTTGCTACTGAGATTCTCCCAAATCTCACCCCTCCCTAACCAACCATTTAGATCAATCAATGATGGACAATGATTGCAAGAGGGAGAACTTGAGAAGGAAGGAGAAGAAAGTGGAGAATTATTGATGTTAATAATTGGTTAAGAATTTATGTATAATTCTCCTATTATATAAATTATGTATATGAATGCCAATGATGCAATGTATTTGTTTAGAATATTTATGTCATGAATAGAGGTTTATGAGAATGAATGGGAAAGAATAAGGCCAAGTTATGCATGCTAAAACAATAAAAAGGAATTAAAGTAAGATTTGGTCAAGGGATAAAATGTAGATCCTGGAGCAGTTAGATTCCAGCTCTAGTTTGACCTATCAAATGAATGAATTAAGCTACAAAATTTGGCAGAGATATAGTACACATCCCAAGCTTTGAAATGAGAGGTAGATCACCTCAATTGGATGTGTATGCTAAGAGATACAAATTTCTAAAATTGAGGCAAGAAATCTGAAAGTTCCAGAGTTATCAAACATACAGTAATCTTTATGGATTAAATTGTACAAATTGGCTTGATATAAATCTAGTTTGACATTTTTCCCTTAAAGAACATTGAAAGAGCTTCAAGTAAAAATTTGAACCACCTCCACATGATTTTTGTAGAATTAGTTATGATTTTTCAAAGTTAGACTGAAAATCTAAAATGTAACCATGAATAGTAACCTAAGAATCAAGTGTAAATTTTCGATCTACGGGCTTGTTTCATAATTTGCTTGAACCATAACGCTTCCAAATACGTACTCTAAGGAGTTAAAGAAAGGATGTTTCATGTTGCAATTTCTTGGTCTTCACTTTTGGCTCTACTTTTTAAGTGTCCTATAATGAAGAGCAATGGTTTGAAGTATCAATTGTCCTAGAAATCAATTGGATGCAATTAATGACTAATTATGACAATTTTACCCTCAAACTATGCTAATTCAAAACAAAGACTCTCAATCTCAATTAAGCATAAATATCACCAAAATGAGCTAGAAAGCATAACAAAAACCTTAAAAACATCATTAATTAATATAGAAAATTTATGCTCAATCACCTATCAATCCTTGCATAAATAAATGCCACATTATCAACCATAACATACAAAATACCATTTGATATCAAGATAGCTCTACAACCCTTTTTCTTTGACTCTTTAACTTTGATTTCTATCTTTGTTTTGACAAGTCTCAAGGGCTATTCTTACAGAATTTTTTAAAAACACATTCTAAACTCATTGGAATTATCAAATTAAACTAAAATAACTTCTAACCCCATGAACCAAGCCTAGACAAATTACTACAATAATTAGAAAACTTGGAGTTTCTTCCAAAAATCCATCCAAACATCAACCAAGCAAGCCAATCCAAGCTCTAAATCATGGTTTCTATCCTTCCCTAATTATTCGTTATTAATTCAAAATTTTGGATAGCATGAACATTAGGATTTTTGTCACTAAACTCTACTTGAAACAAGCTAGAAACATAGTCAAATTAAAGCTTTAACATACCTTGATTAATCCTTGATTCTTGCTTGATAATTTTTGGCTATTCCCTGCGTGAAATTGGCTCTCCAATCTTAGTTTTTCTGCTACGAAATCTCCCCTCTTTAAGTGCCTAAAATAACCAAAATTGAAGGTGTAAGAAGGAGTATTTATATACCTCAATTCGGCCACTCCTTCCTTCCATGTGTCCCTTAAAAATTTAAGGTATTAAGGCCATGTGTCCACCTTAAGAAGTTGTAGAAAATTGGGAATGTACAAGTGTCCCTTGTGCCATTATGATTTGGATAAAATTGTCACATCCTATCAATTTTAACCCTGGAAATGTGAATAATAAATTAGATAGAGGGTCAAGTAATAAAATATACTCAGAGGCAAAACAACTTTTGAGTTGAGACTCGACTCTTGCTTGGACTGATATTTTTGAAATTATCGGTTCAGGAAGGGCAAAATGGGAAATTTAGAAAAAAAATTTCTGAAAATTCCTGAAAAATGGCAAAAAGGTAAATTAGAGGGTTTAGAACCCTATTTGAGGCCCTGGAGATGGAAATAATATGAAAATAATGTATGAAAGTATTTTCTATAAACAGTGGTTTTTTGGGAAAAATAGTAGAAAATTAGTCTGAAACAATTATTTTAAATATGTGGAGGCATCAATAATTCTAAAAAAAATATGAAAAAATTATTTGAGGATTTATTTGAGTTTATAAAATTATTTACAGGCCTTGGAAGTGAAAGAATTAATTTTAGAATATTTATTACCGAAATCTTGTCAGTAAAGCCCAATTTCGAAGAAAATTCAAAGTAAATAGTTAAAGGTTGAGATAAATTCTAGAAAAATTCAGAGGACCTTCCCATATTTAGATATGGTTTTTGATGGGAAAAAAATGAGTTTTTGGACGTCCAGAAATATTAGAAATTAGAAATAAATTTAAGTTAATACGGTAAAATTGGGTGGAAAAATATTTGGGGATGCAAGGTAATACTTCTTCCTTCCTTCTTCACCCTATTGGGCTTGATTTTAGGCTAGGAATGAATAGTAAATTCATGACCCAAGTGGTGTGTCACATCCCACAAAATTTAACCCTGATAATAGGCATGAAAAATTAAGTTAAGGGCTGATAGGAAAAGTAGACTGGCTGGTGAAATCAGGCATGACATAAAACCCAGATAGGGTCTAGACTAATATTTTCAAAATTATCGGTTCTAGAAGGGCAAAATGAAAAAATTTGAGAAAAATTTCAAAAAATTCCTAAAAATTGGAAAAATAATGAATTAGAGGTTTTGGAACTTTAATTGAGACCCTGAAGGTGAAAATGGTAGTAACTTTGCAAACATTTCATCATAGCTTAGTCACATCATGGAAACAAAACCACATCATACAAGCATACATATCAAGCACACAATACAGGTAAGTTTACTACCTTGTAACATAGCTTTCCTCTTGCTTTTCCTTTGATTCCCTTGTCTTTCCAACCTATGGATTTTCGGTCAACACCATTAAACATCATCTTGGATGTTTCAAGATCCTAAAAACATCAATAAATTATGCAAAATAATTATTAGAATCAAGTCATCAACTTATCTCTACTTGATTCTTTCTTGAACATACTTGAACTCTAACTTTTAAGTTTCAATTCCAACCTTCCTAAAATTATTTCCGCATCCTATCCCACATAATTTTGTATGTAGAATCTATTTTCAAGCTCAAAACAATCAAAATCCAATTCTAACCATTTAGAACAGTCAAGGCTGAACAGAATCACAAACTAAGGGAAAGTTGGATTTCTTGCAAAATCAACACAGAACCACTTGATTGTTGTTGTTTCCAAGCCTTTAAACATGCTTTTAACATCTATATCATCTTCTCCTATTCCAATAAATTTCGTGCAGCACCTCCCCATAGGATTTCAATCATCAAAAATATAATCAAACCAACCACCTGCTCAAAAATAACAAGGGAGGTAGAAACTACATCAAAAACGGCACACATACCTTGTTTTAGAGTTTGATCTGGTTTGGAGCCACTTGGCCTTTCTTTCTCCCTCTTCTTTCTCTCTCTAGAAACCATTTTGCAAGAGCTTCCCCAAGGTTTCCATGGCTTAGGATGAAATGAGAGGGAGGGGAGGGGTATTTATAGAAAACAAGACAGAATCTCGGCCGTTGATCTTAAAAATACGTGGCTTGATCTGGACCGTCCATTTTCTCTTTTTATCTTATGATGACACGTGTCCTATGACATCATGCTTACCTCATCTTGATGACATCATACTTACATCATTAAACCACATGTCTTTAATCCAACCGCACACGTGTCTTGCATCCAACCGTACACATGTCTTGCATCCAACCGTACACATAATACCTTCTTTTCCCATCTAACCATACACTTGTCTCTTCCATATTCCTTCATCATTTTGGCATTAAATAGGGAAGAAATTAATATAAAATTCGTGTAAAATATAGCCCTTACGTATTCCTCTACCT
The DNA here is from genome assembly GCF_004799145.2 of Neltuma alba. Classification (NCBI taxonomy): domain Eukaryota; kingdom Viridiplantae; phylum Streptophyta; class Magnoliopsida; order Fabales; family Fabaceae; genus Neltuma; species Neltuma alba. Next base: position 302,263 of record NW_021635040.1, read on the forward strand.
ATTTGGCCATTCTGCATCGTATCGGGTACTTTTTTGAGTCCTGACTGACCCTGTACCAATGGGACATATTCTGGCACTATTTTCTCATCTTAATTAAATACATATATGGCGCCATCTTAAAGGAGCATAGATAAAAATAATTAGCTCTACTGACAGGCTATTTAATCTTACTGAGTCACGCAGTAGAGATTTCACTATAATGGGTAGATAAAGGACTGTCTAAAATATACCCGTACTGCGTTTTGATTTTTATGCTATCCATAAATATCTTCTACTGACTCAGCATGATGACTCGTAGGTGTCATGATTGCATTTGGTGACTCAGCATGCTGACTCAGTGCCGTCATGAAGGTCTTTAGACATTTTCTTTCTCCTTTTCCCAAAAATATTATCAAATAATACTTAATCAGAGTTACCTTCTCTGAATTCTTTCTATCGGCTCGTAACTCCGTTGATCTGTCTCTGGGTTTCATTCTTTCCCTTTCATCAAGGGAAATTCCTCTAATTTTTTTTGGGTCAAAAGTGAAACTCTAGACAGCTATTTTGAGTTTCCTCAGATAGGGTATAAATAAGCTTTAAATTTAATTAAAGCTAACCTTATCAGTTTCTAGGGATAGAATTAATTTTACAATCTATGTAAATTCCTCAACTACTATTCCCTAGTTTTTCCGGATTATTTGAGGCTGTCTCATAGCTTAAATAATTCAATTTAAGTTACTATCTCAAATTGTCCAAAACCCCGGAATGACTTCAGGGCATTTCCATCATTTCTAGCCTTATATCGGCTCTGAGATCTTATTCCCATTTTTCTGGAATTTTTCTAAGTCATTTGGGCCCTTTTTGCTAACTCTAAGCATTGGCCAACCAAAACGTTTATTATTTACAATTAGGTCCCTACTTGGCCTAGGAATCTTTTCTTTGCAATTTAGTCCCTCCTTAGGCCTAACCTTTGGAACCATCTCTTGCAAGTTTTTGGCATAACCTCTAGCCCTTAGTCGCTTCTAGTTCCTCATTTTTTACTCTCTGAACACTATTGTTTTACACATTTATCCTTGGTAAAACCTCTTTTTCCTTCCAAGGAATCTCCGGGACTTTCGTTTGCATTGGACTTAGTAATCACCCTTTCCTTGTGCTATTACTTGTATCTATGAGCCAAAATTTGGGATGTTACAAATGGAATTAGAATGAACCAAATGCTTGTATGCAATTAAACGCATAGGAATATAGAAGACAACTCCAAGGAGCTCACTTATTCTGAACAATACATTTTTTTTATTTTTTTGTTCTCTTTCCTTTTTTTTTTATACATATATTTTCTTCTTTTCTTTTCCCTCTTTTTTTTTTCTTCTTGCTTTTCTTCTTCTTTTCAGGGGAGTTCACCGCAGCTAACAGCTTCCTTTGTCGCGGTGAAGTATCATAGAATGGTCATTTTCCCCTTTTCATTGATATAGGAGGTCATCCAACTCAAGATAAGATTTAGATACAACACAATTAAGTTCATTCCTATGTGAAAAGGTGAAGAAATAAAAATGATAGGATCAAAGGGTTAAACAAAGGATTAGTTTTCTAAGGTTGGCTTTTTGGTTAAACTAGCTTTTTAGATGAATGCCTATGTCATCTCTATTATGTCAGTGCAAATGCAGCCTCAAGCAAGAACCAAGACAAGTTCTAGAGAATAATAGACTAAGTGAATGTGTCACACACAATGAGATGAACAATAGCCTCAAATCCTTCCACCTAGGCTTTTTGTTCCTATCACACTCATCAAGCCTAGTCTATACACCACACTTATAGCTTAATGCATATGACATTCACTTCATTTCAACAAGTAAGGAATGACAATCAACCAAAACACAATTGAGATACAAGACATAGCCAATTCAATCCAAAAGTGCATAAAATTTTGAAAAGTTGAACCTAAAATTAGCCTTTTTGCTAAAAGAGAGCTTGAACAAAAACAAAAATGCACACAACACAAAACAAAAAAACAAAGTACTAAATGCTCCCCCACACTTAGACTTTGCATTGTCATTAATGCAACCCAAAAACAAGACTCAAACAGTATGTTTGGAAATGCAAAGAATAAGGTGGAAGGATAAAACATCACACAAACTATAAAAGCTACCCTTTTTCTATTGGTATATCTCTCCCCTACACTTATTCAACAACATATAGCAATTAATTCAATGTAGATAATTAAGAACAAGGAAAGGAGAGATACAACCTTAATCATGGAGGCTTGTAACTAGTATGGTAGAGGTGGAGGCGATTGGCTCTTGAGTAAAAATGCTTGCTAAAGCTATCCTTTAACTTGTATTTTCTATTTAAAAGCTTTAAGACTACCTCCAAAGGTCCTATCCAAGTGTCATTAAAGTCTTTATGAGGTGTGGAGTGGCTAGGGCCATAAGCCATATGATTTGACCGTGTCGTCACGCCTTGGGGTCAAATGTAAGAAATTTATAACCGGATCCAAGAGATGCAGTATAGCAGTGCAATTCATGTCGTGTTCACTTTTGCGAGCCTTTACTGATGACCTAAGTTAGACTAAATGCCATGCAATGCAATGATTATCATACGTTGCTCACATCACACAACTAGTATTTAATCACCATACCGTGTTGTGTCTAAGTTAGGCATCTAACTTATTATTAGTTCTTCATTCAATAATATCTAGTTTTTCTATCCCTCTTAGTTCTCTATCCCTTAGGAGTTCCTCTACCACTACTTAAGAATTTAATAAACCTCAATATTCTGTCCTGTTATCTTGCCTCTTTCAAGGTTACATCGATTACTTGAGGTTTGAATTGTCACCCTATTTTCTGTTGGAAATTGTGCCCTAGGGGCCAATCATTGTGTTATGAACATTGTTGATTTATGAATTTCTTAATTATGTTATCATATTATTTGCATGTTTACTATGATGACTATCCTTGGATAACTCATGATTTTATCCTAAATGTCCCTGGTCAGTCATCTATGTGGGAGCAGAGATGAAATAAGACCAGTATGACTTTGAAGATGTATAGAGATATAAATCAAAGTCATAGGCACATGTAAGAGTACAAGGTGTTAGACCAACTCGCTATGAGAGAGCTGCATGGGTTAAGTCATAAGCTTCTCTCATATACAAACCATGCACTATGCCCTTTAACCTGAGATCATCATGGATTTCCACATGAGAAACGCTCAGCTTTGACCTAGTCAAAAGTCACTTTTGACTGAGTGATCATAAAGACTATGTTCAGGCTTAGTGGTTTTTCATATGGAGGAATGTGAATGGTCAAGATGGAATTTGTCCCTCACATTCGTAGAGAGATATTACTGGGCCCCTCGATGAGTGAGTCTAAGAAATGTATGGCCATACTATAATGGAAAGGTAGTTCCATTTCTATACTCAGACTACTCAGGGATCAAGAAAGTAACGGTCAGGAATAGGAGGATGACGTTCTCCATGCCTCATCCATAACCGAAATGTCGTGTGACAAAAGGGACGTGATATGGTTGTATGAAAGGTTACATCGTTCATCGATCCTTATATGATTTGGGTAGTCGTGATGTCTTGCTAGAGACCGCTCACGACTTGTGAGTCATTATAGTAAATGGCCCACTGCAAACTTCATATGGGTCTACAAGGTCAAACACAAAATAGCCCAACACGAGCTATGATGTCCAGATTCATTGAATCTAAGATATGTCCAGATTCAATGAATAATCTAGGGTGGACGTGTATATATATAAATTCGCGTATATATATTATATGATATAAGAGATATTTATGAGATTTGATTTATAAGGATAAATTAAATCTCTATCACTTTTAAATTTGAATGGTATAAGATAATATCTCAAATTTGATTTATTAGAATAAATCAAATATAATTCTGTCATATCTTTATTTTGAATTAAATGAATAGGTGAATTAAATCTATGGGACGGATTTAATATAAACCATATTTATCTAATTGATTTCTTATCAGATTACGCAATATATGATATTATATTAATTTCGAAATTAATTTAGGATTAATTCCAAAATCCAATATCCTTCATAATACCGATAGCATCCTATATATTTGATATGAGGAGCTAGGGTTTTAGGTGTGTGTGAGAGTGCAAAAGGTTTACAGATAAGAAAGGGCCAAAATAGAAAAAACGAAGAGGACGGATTCTCGGAAAAACCCTAGAAGAACAAGAGGCGCTAGCACGTCATTCATGATTGGAACGCTGTTCGTGTGGATACCGGTAGAGGAAGCTGATCTGAGTTGTCGACTTCTCATGATTGAAAGGAGAGCATAGGCATCCCAAACGTCGGAATCCCCGAGCCACCAAAGATTCGAATACCGCAGGTAACACCTCTTACTACTTGACTTAAACACAATCGGTAGATCCGGGCAAGGGATTGGAAAATTTTAAAGTTATTTTTCCACTGCGTGTCTTTCAATTCCTTACATTTTCTTATTAGGGGATAGGCTCCTACCCTCTTCTGGCCTACCCTATCCTAGTAGTTGTGCAGAGAGTTGTCTTTGAAATCGAGCCCCTTTTCAACATCCTTTCAATCCCAGCCTCTGCTTCCTTTGTTCTGGTGGAGGTTCATTAACCTCCTTGGGAACTTCTTCAATTATTCCCTTATCAACAGTATTTCTTCTACCTTCACTTCTATCTTTGCCTACATCAAAGAGTTCTCATGACAACAGGCTTACATTGTCTTAATTACCTCATATGGGCATTCATAAAACACAATTTCAACATTGATGCCTAGTCTATCAAATCTATCTAGCATGCAGTATAGGGTATAATGCAAGCACATATTGATAAGGATAACATACTAGGAATACTCAATTCCTGCAATGATGCATCAATACTCAGTTCTGATTAGCCCCAATACTAGGTAATATGAATAAATAATTCATTTTTAATTTAAGGATTGTATCCAAGAAATAACCATCACTTGATTCGTACCTCAAATTAAATGAGGCGGTTCTTAGATCTCATGTTGTTGAAAGGTAGGAGTTCTTTCTTCATCATGAAGTATCAAGGCATTTGTTGTTCGATGACAATGCCTTATATAGTGCCCCGTTTCACCACACTTGTAGCAAACATCTGACCTTGCTAAGCAAGGCTTGCTCCCATGTTGTTTTCCACATAAGTTACACCCTTTTGTCCTTCTTGGTAAATCAAACCTTATTTATTTATAGCTTCTTCTAGGTCACCTGATCTTTCTAGCTCTCTTCCTTTAAGAAGTATTTCCTTGTTCGAATTTCCTGTTTCCAAGGGTGTCTCCTATCATGGCTTGCTGGTTTTCACCACTTTCCAGTACTTTGCAGACTTCTACTACTGTATTGAAATTCATTAGTTGCATAGGGGCTATGCATTCTCAAAGACTAGGCTTAAGACCTTTAACCAACTTCTCTGTATTCCACTTCACAGCTTGCTGTAAGTGAGTGGAATAATATAATAGATACATATGTCTAGCCACATAGCCTTCAACAGACTCATCTTCAGCTTGTCTCAGAGTAATGAATTCCATTTCCTTTTTATCTCTTTTAGCTTGAGGAACATATCTTGCATAAAAGTGTTCCTTAAATACTTCCCAAGTAATAGGGATGTTCCCTACCTGTAGGGTTGACTTTAGGTCCTGCCACTCTAGTTCAACCTCTCTTTTCAGTAACAGCACAGCAAGTAATACTTTTTACTCATCAGGACAATTCATATTTTCAAAAGTTGTCTCCAAGTTTCTAATCCATTCCTCCACAATCTGTATATCAGTGCTTCCTTCAAACATAGGAGGATTGTATCTATAGAATTTTGAAATCCATGGTTGCCTTCTATCCTGTTCTATAGTTATTTTGGCTTGTCCCGACGAAGGGATTTGGAATTGTGTTGGTATTTTAGGGAGTCCTGTGATCCTTGGTTTTACATGCAACAGATGAGTACCAGTCACCCCTACTACCATTGCCGCTTGCCTATCTTGTCGAGCCTGGGTTGTCATGAGTTGCGCCATTATCTTTTGTTGTTCTCCTAGGTAATTTACAAGGGATTCTAGCAGATTCATAGAGGATCTGGCTTGCTCCTCTTGTTGTGTTCTCATCTGGACATTACCATTGAATCTATACATCTTGATATTTTTCCTAACATGGAAAGAAATACAGAGACCACATGTTTGATATTATATACCTTTCCATTTATTATTATCATAGCATAGTAATCATAAGGGTTTCACCTTTATGTCAGAGTAAATAGCCAATAACTTGGTACTATTGGTGCCTCAAATAAATTTTTGACTATCCTTTCAAAGTTCAAGATAATCTCGTTCCCATTGCTTTACCTCTATTGAGGACTCATTACTTTGTTAGCATACCAAAGCATAGGCTACTGTTCCTCTTACCTATTTCACTCTACTAATGCCATCTCTTTTAAGGGAAAATCACTTGACTTTGCTTATATCCTATTTAAGACTTTCAATTTAATCATTATTTTTTTGGAGTGAAGTCTCTTAGACCATTCCTACATGATTTTTCATGTAGAATCTAAATATGAGCTCAAAATTATGAAATTCATCTTCCTTCCTCTTGAACCCCTAGGCTGAGACACTCTCTTTTTCACCTAAATTTTCAATTTTGATTCAAATGCTTCCAAGACTTGTTCCTTAAGTGCATCTTACATAACTTTTTATTCTAAACACATTGGAAGCATCAAAACAAGCAAAATCCAATCCTAGGTGAAAAGTCCTCTTGACCGTGGGGTACCCTAAATTTTCCAATAACAATAATATCAACCATAATCACATAATACCACTTGATTCAAGTCATAACCAACCTCTTAAACTGATTTCCATCATCAAAATCATCCTCCACCATTCCTATATAATTTCATCCAGTAAGAAGGGAAGGAAAGGGAAAATCATGGATTTTTAACCATAAAACCCAAGATTTCTAAGCATTAAACCAACTAAGATTAACTACTAACCTTGGTTCCAAGTTTGGTTGGTTAACTTCTTGCCTTGTTCTCCTCTTTGAGCTTCAAGTTTTCAATTCTCAAGAGTTTCCCCTATGAGAACTGAAATGTGAGGGAGATGGGAGGGGAAGATTGGATTTTATAAAGGTCTTTAGACAATTTTTCCCTTAACCTTTTTCAAATTGCCAAAATTATGTGATTAGTTGATAATTGTTATATATGAGATCATAATTCCTAAGGGCTTATTTCATGCACATCTTGAAACTTCTCCTTGCTTCTTTCATCTTCCAAGTGGCACTAAGAATAGCTTAGTCAAGAAGGAAGAAGATTTTTCACAATATATGCTGTATAACTTTCTACCGGCTTAAGTAACTTTTGTATTGGCAGCACCATAATTGTCCCTAATATTTTTGACCACCTATCCTCATCTTTTACCATTTACTTTTGACTCACCACTTTTTACTTTTAAGTCATCACCCCTCATAATGGTTTCCAAAAGAATAGAAATCCTAAGTTAAAAATAATGGCTAAAAGTATTACTTTGCCTTCCTGAAATGCTTTCTAGAGTTCCAAGACTCAAAAAATTCCTCTGTTACTTTTAATATCTCTCTTTAATTTCAAGGAAATTTCATGAATTTTTCTGGAATTTAACTCCTCGTCTGGATATTTCTTTTTGAATTTCCCGAATAAAAGCCCTAATTAGCTTAAATAAGCTTTAAATATTTTTAAAGCTTATATGGGAGTAATTTGGGAATATAATTACTTCTACAATATTCTAAAACTCTCAAGGTATTTTATCCATATTTTTCCTAATTTTTCTAAGGCCTTGGAGCACATGAAATAATTAAATTTGACTAATTTTTCTTAATTAGTTAAATACTACTAAAATTACTAGAAAATTAATATTAATTAATTTCCTTCATATTTTTTACTTTGGGACCATCATCCTGTTCCAGAGAATTTTCTCTAATTCTGGAGTTTTTTAGACATTTTCAGAGCTTTCTGTCATATTTCTCTAATTTATACTAACTTACTCAAAATACTAAAAACTCTATTTTGGTCCCTATCCTGATTTCACATCAAAAGTTGTGCAATCTACATTAACACTAATATTCTGGCCCTTAACCATCTTTAGAGTAAGTATATTTTAGTCACAAAATACTAGATGTGACATGGGATCAATGAAGAATTGAGAGAAAATGAAGGAGATTTTATTCTTGCAAATTTGTAGAACATAAGGCGTCTTTTCATAGTGGTTGCCCCCTTAGGTATAGAAGCTTAAAAACCTATTCCAAAATGCATAGCTTCACTTAACCCTGGTTTGCTTAACCCCATAAGTCACCTCATTAAGGCCTCTAACATAACCTTTAGCATATATTCATCTTTATTTCTCATTCTTAGGCCTCAAAACTTCATCTAAGTCTCTAACTTTCTCTTTTCTCAGTCTTAGAAAACTTTTCCTTTTCAACTAAATCCCCAAGAATCCCTCTGTTCTTTGGACTTCTGCCAAAAGAGATATAGTGGGTTGTCCTTTTTTGGCTAATTCTAGTACTTCTAGGCCCAAAATCTAGGATGTAGCAGTAGTAGAGCAGGTAAGTCCTGTAGGAGAATCAGATAATTTGTAATAGTGGATTACGTGCTTTTACAAGCATAATCCACCAGTGTTTGAAGGCGCACTAGATGTACAGATAGCCGAGGACTAGATTACTCAACTAGAGAAAATTTTTCAAGTGATGGATTGCTCATTAAAAACTAAAGCACAGATGGCAATCTATAAGCTAGAAGGAGAAGCAGATAGGTGGTGGAAGAACACAGAGATAGTCCTCAAAGCTGCTGAGACTCTGATTTCTTGGGAATTATTCAAGGATCTATTCTTCTAAAAGTATTTCTTGAGGTCAGTGCAGGATAAGACAGAAGCTGAATTCCTTACTGCAAAGGAAGCAGAGAATGAATCTTTTAATGAGTATTTGGCGAGATACATTAAGTTATCTCGATACTACCTCTTTATAACACATGAACAATGAATGGTGGTTCACCAAGAAAATGATTAGAGGCCTAAGACTGAAGCTGAGAGAAAAGATGGCCCCAAGGCAAATTGAAAACTTTAACAAAGCAGTAGAAGCCTGCTAATTTTCCAGACCTGTTCCAGACCTTGGAGGTTAAATCAAAATTTTATCCAAGGATTGCACTATAGGGTGTAACCTCAAGTCGTTTCTCTTAAACAGAGCCTCAATGAAATAGACCTAAGTTAACTTAAATGTCATGTAATGCAAACTTGAACATAAACAGGGGGTTTTGGTTTTTCGAAATCATTAAGTAAATTGAGTGAATGATAAACAAAATATTTTTGGATTTTAGGGAAATGAATAATAAATACATGTAAACAGTAACCAAATAATGATGAAGTTCCTCTTGAAAGTGTGCTTACGTTGTCATAGTTCAAATCAATTGATATGGGAGTAGAAATCACTAAGTTTCGAAATGATAAACCTTAAAGTACTCTTTAAGTCCAGAATCTTAATAAATAAACTCCATTTCTCAAGATCCTATTAAATGCTCTTAATGTGTGTAGAAAGATTGATTAATGCAACAGGTCAGATGCAATCAAAATCAACTCAATATCAAAACACAACCGTGTAAGAGTAGAGAGAATCAAAAGATCACAACTGACATATATGAAACTTCACATATTTAAACTCAAGGCTCTACAATAACCAATCCATTACACAAATGAAATTCCAAAGCTGATTACAACTATAATCAAATAGTTCAACTACAAACTACAAATCCCAAACCTAGAAATTCATAAATTCATAGCTGAACTAGGATTAAACTACTCCCCTTCATAGCTCATTGAACTCTAGCCATTGCTACACCTAAAGAGAAAGAAAACGCCTAGCCATACATAGAAATCTGAAGCATCTCAACTAGGAATGAATATGAGCTTCCCATGGTGGAGGTTTGATAGTGGAAAATTAGGGTTAGATGACGGAAAGATGAGAGAGAATAGAGATGGAGGTTGTGGTATGAGTGAATGATGTCACTTACACGAAAATAAGGTTTCTAAACTGGTATTGGGGTGTATTGGGTCGGTTTGTGAGAGTAGGTAGGTAAAATTTTCAAAAATGGTTCGGGCCTGGGTTGCTGATTCGAGGGGTTCATCAAGGTGAACATTAGCAGAGAAGACTTCTGCTTGATGTGGTGCCTTCACTGTGATGAAGACAGAAGTTGGCCGCGGCGAATCTTGGCAGAGAAGGATCTTCAAGTAGAGAATCCTTTCTTCACTGCAGGGAAACTTGGTAGAGGCATCATTGCGTCTTGTGTGCTGCACTTCTTTAGTCTTCACTCTTGGCTCTTTTTCTTGAGTGTCCTGAAATAAAAAGAAATGGTTTGAGGTATCGATTGTCCTAAAAATCAATTAAATGCAATTAATGAATAAATATGACAATTTTACCCTTAAATAATATTAACTCAGAATAAAGACCCTCAATCTCAATTAAGCACAAATATCATTAAAATGAGCCAAAAAGTGTAACAAAAACATAGAAAATGTCATCAAGTAGTATAAACAATTTGAGCTCGATCACCTGCCAAATCACTGAGAGCAGTCAAAATCACTATGGTTGTTCCATGGCAATGTTGAGGGTTAATAAACCTTAAGCAAGGATGATGACCGAGGGAGCTTCCTATAGCAATAAGAAGAAGAGAAAATTCAATTTTAGCAAAAGGCCCAAGAAGGGCATGCCTAGAGGTGGACCGGACACTTTTAGGTAGGTCCAGACTTGTAAAACTTGTGGCAAAAATCACAAAAACCGGCCATGCACAGCAGGCCAGAGCTTATGCTATCATTGTGGGAAACCTAGACATTTTACCAGGGAGTGTCCATAAGGTATCAACAGTTTCTGATCGTAGACTGAAGGCTGAGTATTTATCCTGATACAGGAGGAGGCTCATAAGTCATTTGAGATGATTCAAGGTATGATCAGTAAAAATAATTGCATGGTATATGTAGTGTTTGATTTGGGCACAAGCCATTCATTTATATTGTATGATTGTGTTAGGTAATTGGGTATTACTGTTGATATATTGTCTTGTGATTTATGTGTTTTCACTCCCATGGGCACTACAGTAGTGATCTTTAGTGTGTGTTTGAATCATATTATCTAGTATGCACATTGTTGTACTGCTCTTAACCTGATATGTATGGCATTTCGTGATATTGATTTGATAATTGGCCTAAATTAGTTATCATCTAATAGTGTTATCCTTGATTGTGAAAATAAAAATTTAATCCTTTCTCTTAAGGAACTTATCCCTTGCCTAGAGGTGAGATTGAATTTCATTAGTGAGGCCCAGGCAGAGAAATACTTGAGGCAGGGTTGCCAAATATACATGATATTTTTCTCGGTATAGGTAGAGATAGAAGAGGGAATAGAGGAAATATCAGTGGTGAGGGATATTCTAGAGGCATTCCCAAAAGAGATTAGTGGACTTCCATCAGGAAGAGAAATAGAATTTATAATTGAGTTAATACTCGTGACAAATCCAATTTTAAAGACTCTTTACCATATAGCTCCTAATGAGATGGTAGAATTGAAAAAGCAGATGTAAGAGTTATTGGAGAAAGGTTCTACTAGATCTAGCATATCCACATAGAGTGCTCTCATGTTATTTGTTAAAAAGAAAGATTGAAGTTTGAGATTATGTATTGATTATTGAGAATTGAATAAAGGTAATGGGTTGAAAGTTAGAGACCTGGGTTAGAGGAGGTCTCAATAGAGGTCTTTTAACTAGAGGAGATTGCCGATGAGTTAGATACCTGACTTAGATATGATATAATGGAAACATTCAAAGGATTATGCCTACTGGGTAATGTGAGTGACTATTCAGTGAATAAAAGAGGATAGAGGGAATAAGAATCAAGCAATGTTCTTGAGAATAAGGAAGATAAGGAACATATAAGAACACTATAGACGATAGTTACACTGGCATCAAAATAGAGAAATAAATGTCTTTCCAATGATGCTCAAATTTTCAATAGTGCTTAAGATTGGATAAAATTCTTATAGATGATTGCCACTGCAAACGGGATTAAGTAATTTTAGTAGAGAGGCTTCCTTTAATAGGGACATGGCAATTGAAGAATATATCGTGTCGAAGATTGGGTATGAGAAAGTCTTGGCCATGAAGTACCTCTCCAAGAGTGAAAATGGTCCTCCAATATAGAGCTAATATTGCTCTCATGAGAAGTAAGCTATCCTCTGCAGAAAATACAAAAAATAGCTCAGATGGAGTTGCTAAGTGATATATCCTCTATCAGTAGTACTAGAAATGGTGGATGACAATTATTCTAGTGCAAGCAATGTATTCTTCCATGAGGACAACTCTTTTGAGGATAGAGAGAAGAAAATGAGGGAGAGTGCAAGACGGACCTTACCTTAAGGAGAGTGAAACTGGTCAAGGAAAATAGAAGCATAATATGAGGCTCATACTCCTTGAGCTTAATAGGGTACTATAGTATAGTAAGGGGTAACAAGAATATGATAATATAAGTCCTCTCCCGATACTGCTCTAAATTGATAAAAGGCAGCAAGGGCTGTAGAATCCTAAAGCAAGGTAGATTAGCATTGATATGGGTACAAGTAAATAGGCTCTAGAGATGTGCTGGTGCCTAGAGATTAGAGAGGCACAATAAAGGGACAGTGGCCTAAGATAGCTAAACTCAAGAGCCAAGGAAAAAGGAAATATAGATAGATGAATGATTCTAGAGTTGACAGGAAGAATTGAGTAAGTCTTGAGAAGGAAATACTGGCATCTATGATCAGTCTTAGGGAATAATCAGTCAAATTACCAACTGAGTGGAGGTGACTTATTTTATTACTCAGTTCTTTGGTCTAAAGTCTCCCAGAGATCTTAACATGGCTTAAATAGATGATAATACTCCAGGGTCATAGTAGATCCTGAAGAGGCTTACAGTAGAGCGTATTGGCTCCTAAGCTCATAGTAGACCAAGCCGAAGGGGAAGTGGCTAAGTCATAAGAGTAAGAGTATACTACCCCTTTGCAAAGATAAGACCATGGATGAGTTTAAGATATAGAAGCCCCCTCCAGTGGTTAACTAGTATAGAGAGAGTACGTTGATTCTTTCACAGATGCCATTATTATTGATTAGACTAAAAGCTATAAGTCCTAGATAATGTGCATTCAGGCAAGCTAAATATAAAATGAGAATGTAAAAGAAAGGAAATAGACTCTTAAAGTAAAGAGAAGAATGACTGATTATGCCAAAACACCTGTTAAGGGCAGTAAAATACCAAAAGGATAGGTATACTATTATGGCATTATCATGAGAAATGTGCCTAGGTAAAAAGAGAAAACGAGCAGTGACAATAAAGTACCTAAAGACGAGAGCCGTGCTTGTGTAAATGATAGATGGAATGGACTATTTAGACATTGAAAGATATGTTACGAGCTTGTGTATTAAGTTTTTAAAGGAAACTAGGATGAGTACTTACTGTTGGCAGACATTGCATATAATTATAGTTACCATTCCAATATACAGATGGCTCTGTATGAAGCCTTATATGGCAAAAAGTGCTGATCGCCACCATATTGGATTGAGTTGATGAGTGAAAGAAAAGTCTATAGCCCAGAGATAGTAGATCAAACCTCAAAGCAAATAAAGATAATTTGATATAGATTATTAATGGCATAAAGCAGATAGAAAAGCCATACGACTAGAAGAAAGAAGTTGTTAGAGTTTGTAGTTGGGGATCATATTTTCCTGAAAGTATCTCTAACCACAGGAGTGGGTTGAACCCTTAAGGTGAAGAAGTTAATGCCAAAGACCCTTCTAAATTTTGTCAAAAATTGGGCCGGTAGCATATAAATTGGCCCTACCACTTAATCTCAATTAGATACATAACATCTTTCATGTTTCTAAGTTAAAGAAGTATCAATCAGATCCTGCTCATATCGTAGAGTACGATATATCACAAGAAAGGTTAGATAGTTGTGAAATAAGTCAATCCTATTAGTTAAAGTGATATAGAAGGATTTGACATATGAAAAAGCAACCTAGGAGAAGGAAGACAAGATAAAAGAGCAGTATCCCAAACTCTTCACCCAAGGTATACTTCAAATTTCGAGGACGAAATTTATTTTACAGGGGGAGAAATGTCACATCCCCCAATTTTAACCCTTAGAATGTGAATAATAAATAGGCAAAGGGTCAAGTGGTAAAGTAGACTCAGAGTTGGAACAACTGTTGAGTTGAGATCAGACTCTTTTCCGAACTGATATTTTTGAAATTATCGGTCTAGGAACAGTAAAAGGGAAAAATTAGAGAAAAATTCCAAAAATTTCCTAAAAGATAGTAAAAAGGGTAAATTAGAGCTTTTGGAACCCTATTTGAGGCCCTAGAGGTGGAAATGGCAAAAAAATAAATTATTTCAGAATTTTTTGTAAACAAAGGTTTTTCCAAAAAAAAATAGTGAAAAATTAGCTGGAAACAATTATTTTAAATATGTAGAGGTCTTAATAATTTTGAAAAAAAGTATGATAAAATTATTTGAGGATTTATTTGAATTTATAAAATTATTTCCATTCTATAAAGTGAAAGGATTAATTTTAGAATATTTATTACTGAAATTTTATTAGTAAAGCCCAATATTGGAAAAAATTCAAAATAAAAGTTAGATGTCGAGATAAATTCTAGAAAAATTTAGGAGACCTTCCTATATTGGAATATGATTCTACATGGGTAGAAATGAATTTTTGGAGGTCCAAAAATACTATTAAAAATTAGACAGGAATTTTAGCCGATACGGTGAAATCGAGTGGAAAAATATTTGGAGAGGTAATATTCCTTTCTTCTTTCTCCAGCCCATTCGACATTATTTTGGGCCAGAAATGAATAGTAAATTTATGGTCCTAGTGGTCCACATGACTATGGACTAAATAATGCAAAATATCACATGATTTTTGTCATACCTTATTTTATTACCCAATTTTACATCAAGTAGGAGCATTTGGAACCATTTCCCAAGTCATTAAGTTGGAGAATTTTGAGTTTTAAATTTTTTTTTTCAAGTTGCTATTCATTGTAACCTTAGATATCTCCATACTTTCAAAAATCATAACTAATTAGAGAAAACTCAAAATGACATGGTTCCAAGTCCTACTTGAAGCTTGCAATAAGGTGTTTAAGAAAAAAATATGTTTAGAGTATGAATCCAGCTCATGTGTGCCTAGTTTCAACATCAAGATGTACTATTCATTTGGTCATTTTTCCAATTTTCTAGAATTTATGCCTAACTTTGGAAGGGTATAACTCTTTGTACAAAACTTCAAATTTCAAGAAATACCACTCATTTTAAAGATAAAAATATGATCTATTAGACTATTAAGTTTCAGCTCTATTATTTGCTCAAAAATACACATGGTCAAACTTTGCCATTAAAAAGGTCAACTTTTATTCCTTTTCATACAAAACTTATCCAAATGAAACCATAACCATCCACATATGGTTCAACCATATATCACAACATTTAACAAGTAATTCTTCATAATTTACAACCTTGAAAGTCATCCAACACATAGCCATAAATATTACAAACTAGGACATAAAGTTCTATATACATTTTAACATAATTACATAGCATAATTTGTTCATGGAAATATTGTCTCCTTGCTCTTTGCCATACCACTTGAGGGTCCTGTTGCTTGTTTATACATAGAGAGAAATGAGATTTCATAGAAATCTCAGTGGCAATGAATCATAATCGTCATGCTTATCATGTTATGCAAAAATATAACATGAAACTAAAGTTATTATGCAACATTTCATGTGCATTTCATTTGCCATGGAAAGAGAGCCATAAATGAACCATTATGCCATTTCACATTGCATATAGCCAAGGAACGTTTGACATAATAATTCACAGACAATCACATAACTTGATCAATCACATCATGGCAACATAAATCAATTAACATAAACACATTTAAACAAGTGAGAAAGCAATTAAATTATGAGTTCAATGCTACCTATAACTCAAATCCACAATTTAGCCTCCTTAGATATTTAGTGCTCCTCTTTGTTTTCTTGCATAATACCTATCAATCCAAGCAGAAACACATTCCATATTACCAATAATTTAAACATAAACACCATTGCTCAACAATAAACTCAATTAAACCCCTATTTCCTTGATTTTTGACATAATTGTTTCCTCTTTGCTCCTATTAATCTCTTGGATCATTCCTACACAATATTTTATGTAGAACCCAATTATCAAATCTGATTTAACAAGATCACACTCCTTCCCCTTCAACTCTAGTTGGCTGAATAGTATGCTTTAGGGATCCAAAATTTTCATTTTCAATTCCAATGATTTTAAACACTTTTCCTTGGTGTTTCCCTACACAAAAACACCTTGTAAACTCATTGGAATCATCAAATCACATTGAAACAATTTATAACATGAAGAGTAAGTAGTGGCCACATTAAAGGTAATTTATGGTTAGAATTTTTCATTTTTGATTCCAATGCTTTCAAACACTTTTTCCTTACATACTCCTACACAAAAACACATTCTAAACTCATTAGAATCATCAAATTAAACTGAAAAAATTTCTAACCCCATGAACTTGAAGTGACCGAATTGCTCCCTTAAATAAGTAACTTGGAATTTCTTCCAAAAATCAATCCAAATATCAACCAAACAAGCTATTCCAAGTTGTAATTCATGGTTTCCATCCTTCCCTAATCATCCCTCATTAATTCAAAATTTTGAAAGCATAATACCTTGGAATTTTGTCACCAATTCCACTTGAAACAAGCTAGAAATATAGCCAAATTAAAGCTTTAACATACCTTAATTGATCCTTGATTGTTGCTTGATAATTTTTTTCTTTAAACCTGTGTGAAAATGGCTCCCTGATAAGTCTCATATTTTATAAATTTTTTCTATTCCAAACTTATGCTTTTATGGTTTGTAATTGTGTAATTTGGGTAAAGATAGAGGTTATTGTGCATTAAGGTTATAAGAGTCAATTGTGTGCTTTTATATGATCATTCATGAGTTTATTCATGCATTGGCTCTTGCGTATCTGACATACCCTAGAGTAGATGACTATGAGCTTGATTTTAATATTATAGGTGATCAGAGGTTGAAGAAAATCAAGAAAAGCTTATTCTGCCATACTTCGTCATGGCCAACTCTGATCTTCACCACAGTAAACTCTCATTATGAAGGAAACAGAAGTCACCTATTGATACGGTGCCGTTTTGAGTTAGTCACGACCAACAGATTCATTCGTCATGACGAATTTGTGAAATTTCCAGATTTAATTCTAGAACGAGCGCCAATTTTGTCATTTTGTGATTCTTCAAGTTTTGGCTTCATTTTCTCCATCCAAAACTCTCTTATTTCATCCCTCTTCACTTCCTCATCATTCTGCACCATCAATTCATTATTTCTACCCTAATCCTTCCATTTTCCACTAATTATTCTCCTCCATTTCCCTTCAGATCGTTACTGCCATGGCCATAAAAGTTGCAGAGCTTGGTAAAGCTATGATTTCAATCATGAGAGGTTAGATCTTCATTCCTTAATATTCAATGAAGCCAATCTAAGTTTCTGAAGCTGTAATTGAGAGTTTCTTCTACCTTAATCTTAGTTTCACTCTCTATATTCATAGATTGTAGTTTCTGTGATTTAGATCTGTGATTTGTGATTGGAAAGAGGTGTAATTCGGTTATTTTACGTTGAGACTGAGATTTGGATTGTATTATATACTCTAGTTGACTAATTGAATTGATATTTCCTTCTTTTATATTGATTCTTTCTTCTTAAGTATTTAAATCTCTTGATTGACCAGTTAGGCTTCTAACATTGTTAATTAAGAGAGTAAAATACCTTTTGCAGTATAATCCATGTTAGGCATTTAGGTGGGTTTGATGAGTTAGGGTTCTAGCCTATTGAATTCATTATTTGTAGAAGGTCTTCACAAACCAAGTCTAATAAAGTAATTAAAACTTAATCAAGAGAGGAACTAGAATGATTGGTGGGCTTGACCATTAAGGATAATTCATACATTGCATTTACTTCATTCATTAAATACAAAAATATATAGAGTTTAGATAGTTTTACCTTAGGTTTTGGTATAGTCATTGGTTATACAAACATTTCATACATCATGCTTGGTTAATTTGATATTTATGATAGATTACTAAGGCATTCATAGGTTCATCAAGAGATCAACATCTAGGCTAGTGCTATTATATTGTATTTAGCTTAGTTTTATTTGATAGTCTAATGACAGGGCTGTATCAAATTTGGCACTGTTGCTAGGGATCCTAGTTCTTTGGTAATTGAGTGTCCAAACATCAATTGACTAGTTGTGATTGTTGCATTTTTTGTTACATGTGGCTTCTGGTTTACAAGAAAATTTTTTTGGAAAATCCAAGAAAAATTTTGTAGTATTGTTGTTCTTTGATTTGTTTAGTGTTCTTGCTTTTGTATCTGCTGAAAAATTGCTATTGGATGTGATATTGGTGAATTGGAAAGTAGTTGTGTTAAGGGCTGATTCAAATATGCTCTGTTCTGTATCAGAAAATCAATTTTGTCATCCTTTTCGTCTCGGCCAAGTCCTCTGTTTGCTGTGACTAAATTCAACAAAAAGAGGATTTTGATTCTGCCACCTTTTTTGTCATGACCAAGTCTGCTGGTTGCCATGATGAAGAATCAAAAAAGTGTTTTTTGAATTTTTAGAGTTTTTTGACCAAGTCTGCCGATTACCCTAATCCCTTAAAGCTTCCATCTTTGTTCTTTGAATTTTTAGAGTTTGTTTTCTTAACCCTAAAAATTCTCTCTTGACCCATTCCTACATGATTTTTCATGTAGATTCCAAATATCTACTTGGATTTAAGAAAAGAAAACTTCTTCTTCTAGTTTTGGACTAACTGAACCAATAGGGTTTAATATCTAAAAATTACAACTTTGACTTTAATGCTTCCAACCTTTGTTCTTTAGGTTTATCCTACACCATTTTCCATTTTGAAAACAATGAAAGCATCAAAACATTAAAAGTCTCATCCTAGGTTAGGGTTCTTGAAGTGGCTGAAACATACCCCTTAAAGTTCAACCATGAAATCTTTCCAAACAATAATTTAAACCACTTGAAACGACCATGATTTAAGGTGTTCTAATAAGGTTTTACAACAAAACTTCCTCCCCTACATGAAGATCATTTTGGCCAGCAACCAAGAAGAGGATAAACAAAATTTTCCAACCATACAACTTAAGAAAACAAGACAAAGGACAACTTGGAACCAAAAACTAACCTTGAATCTTAGTTGGATGATCAATGTTGCTTACTTTTCTCTTGATTCCTCCTCAAGCTCTCTCTTTTCCTCTCCTTTCTCTCTTTAGTTAAACATGATGGTCTTGAAAGGGGGAGGATGAGCTTCTTTTCATGCTCAACAATTATCTCACCCGCCATCATAAATGCTAAAAATATCCCAACCACCTTCCTTTAATGCTATGCCATGTGTCATTTGCCTATTCTTCATTATAACCTCTCTCTTAATTAAGAAATTCCAATGGTAATTAACTTCCAAAAGTCAAAATCCTCTCCATTCAAGACTTGACACTTGGCAACTTTAATTACCATCCATTATGGGCTTGACAAATGGCAAATTGTGGGCTAAGTAAAGTGCAAGACTCTAATTTACACTTTTCAGTGCACTTTTACTCTGAGTTTAATTTCTTTTCTATAATTACAGTATTCTAGCCTTTGTAATTATTTTCTATTAGATCTATAATTTACTCTCCTCATTTTTATCTTCCCAAAATGCCCTCTTTGTCTCAAAATTAAATTTCCCAATAATTAACTAAAAAGGCTGAGAACATCAATTCATATGTAACTCAGCTATCCAATAACATGAGTGAGCAGTAAGCTAGGAGTAGTGGTACTATTCCCTCTAATACTGTTATGAACCCTAAGGGTTTGAATGCTATCACTCTTCAAAGTGGGAAGCAAGTGAAGCCTAGTGAAGATGAGGATGAGGCAATAGATGAGGAGATTGAGTGTGATGAGCTACCATCATCACCTACAAAGGTCAAGAATTTTGAAAGCTCCAAGGAGATAAAATTATGACAAAAGGAGTCCACCACCAAGCATGATTGCAAAGGGAATACAAAGGAATCGAAACCAAGCAAGCATGGAGCCTTGAGTAATAAGGGCAAGGAGGTACACATCAATGAACTACCTTTTCCTCATTCTCACTTGAAAAATGTAAAAATGGGTAATAAAAGGCAAAATCATGAGTTGCTTGAGACTTTTAGGAAGGTAAAAGTGAACATACCCCTGCTTGACTTGATTAAAAAGATTCCTAAATATGCCAAAGTTCTAAAAGAGCTGTGTACACAAAAGAGGAGATTTAAACCTAATAAGAAAGTCCAATTGCCCTCTAATATGTCTACCTTGTTTAAACCCCAAATTCCAGTAAAATGCCAAGGCCCTGGATCTTTCACTATCCCTTGCACTATAGGAAAAGTCACTATAGGGGAAGCCCTGCTAGATCTAGGAGCAACCATTAATGTTATGCCTAAGTCTGTTTACACTTTACTAGGAGTCAAGACTCTTAAGTCTATTACTGTTGTACTCCAGCTAACTGATAGGACTATTAGGTATCCTGAGGGCATTATTGAGGATATTTTGGTCCAAGTTAAAGATTTGGTTTTTCCTGCTGATTTCTATGTGCTTGACATGTCTTCTGAGCTTGTAAATGACACCACACTAATCCTTGGTTGACCTTTCTCAAGGACTACTAATACCATGATTAGCATGAAAGAGGGCACCATTACAATGGAAGTGGGTGATAATAAGGTTTCTTTAAACATATATGAAGCAATAAAACATCCTCATGAGGACTATTCACTTTTGGGAGTTAACATGATAGACATTGCTGTTGAGGATTCTTGCTCTGAAATTGAATTACAAAATGATTCTTTTAGCTCTGACCTTTACTCTACTGATTCTACCGATGGGGATGAATCTGTTTTTTCTTTTTCATTTCTTTATTCCTCTCTTTCTACTTGTTCATGTGGTGGTGACGTGACATGCCTTGACTGTACTATAGTTAATTACATGCTTTCCATCCCACATACATTCTCTGTATCATCTACTGATTCGAATATGAATTGTGAGTCTTCTATTATTAGTGATGATTCCCTTAGGGAAAGGTTTTCTATTGATATTTTAGATTGCCCTAGCATTGTGGAAGCTGATGCTATAGTAGAGAATGATAGAAATCAATGCCTAATTGAAGACAATGGAGATGGTATGCAGAAGAATCTCTCCAAGGTGGTTGCTGCTATAGATCAACTCGAAGCTGGTTTAACGCTTGGAGAGGAGGGCGATTGCAAAGCTGATCACAATCAATAAGACCTATCATTGGTTGAAGGAAAGGGGAGTAATTTGTTCTCTCTTAAACTTCATAAATTGATTCCTTCTGTTGTGCAACCACCCATACTTGATTTGAAACCCCTACCCCCTACTTTGAAATATGCTTTCCTTGAGTCTAATGAGCAATTACCTGTTATTATTGCTAACTCGCTATCTGAGGGTGAAGAAGAGAGACTTTTATCTATTTTAAGGGAGCATAAGAGGGCAAGAAGGTGGACCTTAATGAACATTCTTGGAATTAGTCTGGCTATTTGCACACATAGGATTCTCCTTAGTGAGGGATCAAAACCCGTGAGGTAACCCCAAAGATGATTGAACCCTCTTATCCTTGATGTAGTTAAGAAGGAGATTACCAAGCTTTTGAGCGCAGGGATTATCTAGCCCATTTCTGATAGCTTTGATCAGTGCCTAAATAGTCTTAAGCAGGCTCTTGAGAGATGTATAGATAAGAAGCTGGTCTTAAATTTTGAAAAGTGTCACTTTATGGTGGATAGTAGGATAGTTTTAAGCCACCTCATCTATTAAAAAGGGATTGAGGTTGATAAGGCTAAGATCAAAGTCATTTCTTCACTACCATACCCTACTTGTCTCAAAGATTTAAGATTCTTCTTAGGGCATGCAGGGTTTTACTAGTAATTTATTAAAGATTTTACTAAAATTGCCCTACCCCTTTCTACTTTGTTGAAAAAAATATGGAATTTAACTTTGATGACAATTGTAAACATGCCCTTGATACTCTTAAATCTTTGCGTGTTTCACCTCTTATTCTAACTTCACCTAATTGGGATTTACACTTTAAACTATTATGTGACGCTTCTAATTTTAGAGTGGGTGCCATGCTTGGTCAAAAGGAGGAGAAACAATCCAGAGTCATAGCTTATACTTTTAAAACACTTGACCTAACTCAAGTCAACTATACCACTATTGAGAAGGCGATGTTTGCTATTGTTTTTGCCCTAAATAAGTTTAGGCAATATCTAATCAATTCTCGAGTGGTTATGTTTACAGATCATGCGGTTGTATGCTATTTACTTAAAAAGCTATAATCCAAGCCAAGATTGATAAGATGGGCTTTGCTACTATAAGAGTTCAATATTGAGATAAAGGATGGAGCCAAGGCAGTGAATCAAGTAGCCGATCACCTAAGTAGGCTACCAGAGGACACAAGAGGAGTAGACTCTTCCAAACTCACTTGTGATTCTTTCCCTGATTTTGCTTTATGTGCTATGGTTGTTAAAGAGCCTTGGTATGTTGATATTGTCAATTATCTTATGACTGGACTCACCCCTCCTTTTATGTCTAAATTTCAGGCATAGAAGCTTCAAAGCAAATCTAAACACTACATATGGGATGCTCCTCATTTGTGGAGAATGTGTAGTGATCAAGTTATTAAGAAGTGCGCGCCAAGTGAGGATTTTGAGCCCATCATTTTAGCTTGCCATTCCATAGTTTGTGGGGGTCATTTTAGTGCAAGGAGAACATCTAGGAAAATCTTAGATTCTGGGCCAACCCTTTTTAAAGACTCTTTTACATTTTGTCAGTCCTGTGACAAATGTGAACATTTTGGAGGGTTAGGACAAAGGCATGAAATGCCTCAACAGCATTTATTGTTTTAAGAAATCTTTAATGTTTAGGGCATTGATTTCATGGGACCCTTTCCTTCATCCTTTGGTTTTGTATATATTTTGTTAGCTATAGATTATGTGTCCAAGTAGATTGAAGCGATACCTTCTAGAAAAGATGATGCCCAAACTGTTTCAAAATTTCTTAAATAAAATATTTTCTATAGGTTTGGGATCTCTAAGGCTGTAGTGAGTGATAGGGGTACACATTTTTGTAATAGGATTGTTGATAATCTATTTGTAAAATTTGGTGTTACTTAAAAAGTCTCTACTGCCTATCACCCCCAAACCAATGTCAAGCTAAAATTTCAAATAGAGAGGTAAAGCATATACTGGAAAAGATAGTGAAACCTTCTAAGAAAGACTGGAGTTTACGTTTAAAAGAAGCACTGTGGGCCTACCGGACTGCATACAAATTACCCATAGGCATGTCCCCTTATAGTTTCATCTTTGGGAAAGCTTACTATCTGCCAGTGGAGCTCGAGCATAAGGCCTATTAGGCAGTCAAGCAATGCAACATGAACATAGAGTCTTCTAGAATAGAGAGGAAGTTGCAACTGTAAGAGTTGGAGGAGCTTAGACTAGAAGCTTATGAAAACTCTAGACTCTACAAGGAGAAAACAAAGTCTGTGCATGATCACAGAATCCTGTGGAAGCACTTCAAAGAAGGTGACTGAGTACTGTTGTATAAGGCCCAATTTACTTTCAAGTAACGGAAATTCAACACCCGATGGGATAGGCCCTACACAGTTACAAAGGTGCACAACTTTGGCATGGTTGAGCTTTTGCATGAGGAGACTGGAGCCAGATTCAAAGTAAATGGCCATCTATTGAAGCTCTACCATGAGAATCAAAAGCCTCCTTAACTCCCAACTTGTTTCTTTCCTCCACTCATTTACCTACTTTTGCCTTATTATTGCTCGTGATATATTCTATGCATTGGTATGCTAAATGAGCATAGGGGATAAACCCCTTCAGTAGTTTAGTTTTAGCATAGTTCGTAGTTTTCAATTCCATAAGATCCCCTTTTAATTCTGATCTCTGCTTTTTCTCCTTATGTGCTTAACTGTTATAGTGCTGCAAATTGATACATTATCTTATTTTAATTGCTGGAGAAAGTTTGCTATTCTAAATAGTGTGTTGTGCTACCTTGTTTTGAGCTTATTGGGCACCAATTGATCTCATATTGTGCACTTGAAAGCTTTTGGAGTATCCAGCTACCTCCTTTGTTTGTGTGCCTTTGTTTTATTTTTACTCCATTGTTTTTGCTTAATTTTGGTGTTTCTGGCTACTTTCACCATGGCAAAGCTATCCAGGTTGGGTATGTTTGCTCTCGGGATGGTTTCACTACGGCTAACTTCAAGTTTCGCTACGTTGAAGTTAGGGAAGTTTGAAAATTGCATTGCATTCTGTTTTTCTGCAAACCTTTGCCGTGGTAAGCTTTTAGTTTTTGCCGTGGCCAAGTGCTTCTTTCTCATTCATCTTACTTCTCTGCCATACTTCACTGCAACCAACTTATGGTTTCACCGTGACAAAGCAGGCTTGTTACCAGGTATACCTCTCGACCACTGTTTATAATGGCACACTTCTTCCTTTGCTGCAGCGAGGGCCCTTTGGAAAAAAAAACAAAGAAAGATTTTTATAAAAACCCTAACTACTTTGTAATTTCACTGTTTTCCTTTTCTCCCATTAGTTATTCTCCCGGTTTAGATTTTAATGCTCTTGCATTTTAAAATTTATTAGAAAATTCAAATTCTACTTGTGCTTTTAGAAAACTATCCATGCTTTTAAATGATGGTTGAACTTAGTTAAATCATTCCCCACTATTTTTGACAAAAAGTAAAATGAGGTTGCGCTTTGAAAATAGGATTATGTGTTTTTAAACTTTGAGATTGTTTAATTGAGATATTACACTTGTTGGAAGGATATTTGGGCCTAAATTCGTTAAATGGTGTGAATCTGTTTAATTTTCTATCTCTCTAGAACTTGTTTTAATTCTTAGTTAAAGCTTGATGGATCGACATCTTGTGTACATGACAGAGGCATTCATTTCGAAACCCTTGTTACCCAAACACAAGCCCAAACACTTTACCCTTGCTAACCCCTTTGGACCATCACTTTGAGTACATGCATACAAATAAAATGTAAATATTTTATTTTATTTTAGCTTTGGTTTATTATTGAAAAAAGAAGAAGAAGAAGAAGAAGAAACAAGTGTTTGAAAAAAGCCAAAGAAAGAAATAAAATAAATAGTGATAAAAAAGAAGAGAAGAGTTGATATCTTTGAAAAAAAGAAATTTAACTCCTTTCTTCAGAGATCTTTATGTTTGTTTCATGGATAGAATAATTGTAATTCTTTATACTCAATCCTTCTTTCTCTTTTACCCCATCTGTTTCACTTGACCTTCACTAACCATTACAAACCCTATAAGTCCTCTTGATTGGACTGAACAGATTTAGAGTGAAATAATCCCAAGATAAGTGAGTTGAGAGCTAAACACATACCCTTGAGATAAATCTCTTTTGCTCAATCTTTTAGATTAAATACCTATAGTGTTTACTTTCTTAGCGTATCTTTGTTTTACTGTTGTCAATCTCCGTGGGGATTGCTTACTAATTTTCTACTTCATCTTCAAGCATGTAGGTATTTCTCATTACACTTGTACCTTTTTGAATTATTTCTGTGGGCTTTGTCTAAGAGTACAAAGGTCTAAGTGTGGGGAAATTTGATTGAGCTCAAATTTTTTATATTATTTGATGACATTTTCTAGGTTTTTGTTACACTTTTGGCTCATTTTGATAATAGCTGTGCTTATTTGAGTTTGAGAGCCCTTTTTTTGAACTTAGTGGTATGTGAGGGTAAAATTGTCATATTTATTCACTAATTGCACTTAGTTGATTTTCGAGATGATTGATTCCTCAAACCATAACTTTTCATTTCCTGACACTCAAAAGTAGAGCCAAGAGTGAAGATAAAGGGCGCGCAACACACAAGGGGCAACATTAACATCTCTGTCAGGTTTTACTGTGGCCAACTCGTGCCTTCATCATGGTGAAATTATGATGAACAAAGCTAGGACATGGAAGTCCTTCAGGTAGTAGTTAAGCTTACGATGAACAAAGCTAAGTAAAACTAGCAGAAATAAGAGAAAGTATGTTTTGTCATGATGAACCAAAGAAAGTGGTGGCAAATAAGAATTCTGGTCATGATGAATAGAGATAGTGACTCTTAGATGCTGATATGGTATCTTGGCACGACTTGAGGGACTATGAGGTCCCTGAGAGTAAGACTGATAGAGCTCAGAGAGAGGGTTGTAGCCACTATTTAAAAGCTATCAGATTCCCCCTCAAGAGGAAGAGTAATGATGAGTTGAACAAGATAGTTAGGGGTTAAGTCTGTACACCGCTAAGAGGGTGTAGTGGCCACTTAAGCTGGGCAAACTCTTGAAGCCTCGTTAGAGATGGGGCACTATGATAGAGTAGCTATCTCAAGTTCCTGAATAGATAAATAGGAACATAGAGATAGTGAAGTCAAGGTAGATAACCCTAGTGGAATTCTTAGGGATTAAAAAAAAAGAGAAAGAGATGAGAATAAGATAGATAGCTATGTGGGGAACTAGCATTATGAGGTCGGCATGTTCCTGATGATGTTAAGAGATACTCAGTGACTTGGGGTTAGGTTGAGAGGCACCCTTCATAGAGGATATGGTCTTGGCTACTAGTCTTCCTAGAGAAAGCGGGGAACTAGTCCTCCGAGTTAGAATTGACATTGCTCTAGATAGAGCAAGATACCCTGTACAAGCAGGAAAGGGAAGCAGCCGAGGCAAGGCAAGCGGAGTTGACTTCACCCCAATGGAAGCATAACTAGCCAAGAATAAAGCTAGGGTTCAATGTCCCTGAGCTTAGCAGAGAAGGGCAAATAGAAAGAAAAAGAACCTCAAAAGTCCTCTCCCTATAACTTCTAGAAACAGCTGCGAACAGAAAAGAGGCTCCCTCTTGTAGGGATAAGATGTCCGGCTAGCATGCTACAGACATAGCAACCAGTAAGAGCTTACACTCCTTGCATTAAAATGTCAGACATTATGCATGTTAGAGTATGCTCGTACTGAAAAGTAAAGTAGAGGAAAGAGAAGTTGCATAAGTCCTCTCTCTGTACCGTTCTAAAGTAGTAAGAGACGGTAAGAGCAGCTGGAGGAGTAAGAGAACTCCTAAGACATATTGGCTTAGGCACCTAAAGAGACAAATAGGTGGCCTGGGGAATTGACAGGAGGTTTAAGAAATGGTATTGGTTCTTGGAACAGTTTTTAGGAAATTATTAGTATGGTGACCAACTGAGTGGAGATGACTTCACTTAGTCCTATGGTCTAAGTCTCCCAGAGATTGGTACCTATTTGGGAAGATGAGGACCAGGGATGAGTTGAGAATGTGGAAACCTCCTTCAGTTGTAAACCAGTACTGAGAGAGTACCCATGATTTCCTTCCAGATAACCTTATCATTAATTAAGCTGGATTCAATTTCCTTCCGATTGAGGAGGAAAGCCAAAGTTAGAGGAGTTAGAGCCATAAGACCTGAAAAAGAGACACTCAGGCTAGCTCTAAATACAGGAAGAACCCATGTGATATAGAGACAGATTGAGTATTGACGAGTAAATTCTTAAGATAAGACGAGAGACAAGAATGTAAGCTGAATAGACCTGACTAAAGATAGAATAAGAAGGGCCTAAGGTAGCAAAGTACTAGGGTTCGCACCTATCAACACTATTCAGTTAAGCGTGCTTAGGCGAAAGTAACCCAATGATAAGTAACCGTTGGGAAGTTCTTGTAGAGGTCCTGACTAAGGTATAAGCAGAGTACTGGTTCAAGCAAAGCTCGGTGTGAGAGAAAACCTAATTAGAAAAGCAACGAGTGACTAGGATTGGTCCAATTGAGATTATGATAGTGAGGTGTTTTCTTCAAGGGAAATAGATATAGAAGAGAAGTAAGAAATGATAGAGAGTAACCTGAGAGATAGGTATTCCCTGCTATGAGACTCCCCCTCAGGAGAGGAATGGTTGGGCTAAGAGAGCTTGACCAGGGAATAAGTCAAAGTTGAAAGACATCTCCAGAGGGTAGTGGCTAAGAGTATGGTAAGCCAATAAAGAATAGGAGTCTAGACCCTAATAGGGAAGCAGGGTGACAACCTAAGCCTTGGGTAATTAGTTAAAGGTGCCTGACTTGAAGGTCACACAGCAGAGATGTTTTA
Organism: Neltuma alba; assembly: GCF_004799145.2. NCBI lineage: Eukaryota > Viridiplantae > Streptophyta > Magnoliopsida > Fabales > Fabaceae > Neltuma > Neltuma alba. The sequence continues at coordinate 330,555 of NW_021635040.1, forward strand.
ATGATCAATGCCTGCTGTGTAATATGGTCACTTTATGATTAGCATATGACCATAGAAGTAATGGGTAAAGGTACAGTAACCAGTCAGAGGTATAAGTCAATGCTCTAGTAAGGGAACTGAATGTCAACCTGTACCTTAAGTAATCAATATGACCTCGATAGAGGCCTGGTAACAGAATGAGATGTGTTGAGGTTTGTTCAAATCCCTGAATAGAGGTGGAAATTCCTAAGGGATAGTGAGCCAAGAGGGATAGAGATTATATGACAACGAAGGAAGAGTCAATGATGACATTGGTGCCAGACCTAGATACCGCACAGCAAGGTGATTAAACATTTACTATGTGATGTGATGTGACAAGGGTATGGTGATCAATACCGGCCTAGAAAAGTAATTGGTCAAGAGGTGAAGAAATTCAGAGAGAGTAAAGTAAGGCAAGATCCCTCTTGAGGATGGAGATGAAAGGAAATGAATAAGAACATGATAGTGGATGGTTGTATTGGGAACTAATGAACAAAGAGAGATAAGCAAGTTCCTTGTGATATCTAGAGCTCAATGATGCTTAGATATATGATAATGTCGAGGACTAAAACAATATTCTTTTATGTCCCTAAGGTATCCAAGAGCGTGTAACCATGGCAATTAGGCCATTAAGGAATCTAAGAAATGAGATTCCTATAGATAGATGCCACTGCTTATAAGATTGAGTAATCCAATAGAGAGGCTCCCTTTGATAGGGATATAGTATTTGAGGAATGTACCCTGGCCGAGATTGCATATGAGGAAAGTCTTGACCATAAAGTACCTCTCTAAGATTGGGAAGTGGTTCTCCAGATCAGAGTGATGCTGCTCTAGTAAGAGTAAGCTATCCTCTGAAGGAATGAAACAGAAAGCAAGTGGTTGAGTTGACGATGCTCCAGTTAAAGCAATCTGTCCTCCCACAGGAAAAGTAGAAGCAGTCGAGATAAGGCACAGGATGGACCTTACCCCAGAGAGAGAGTGAAACTGGTTAAGACAACAGAAGTGTGATATGCAAACAAGTGCTCCTTGAGCTTAACAGGGTACTACGAAATACTGAAGTATAATGAGAATGTGATGATATAAGTCCTCTCCCGTTGCTGTCTAAATTATTAAGAGACAGTAAGGACTATAGAGTCCTAAGACAAGGCAGTCCGGCATTGATGTAACAGCAAGTTAGTAGGCTCTAGAGATGAGCCAGTGCTTAGGGATTCGAAAGGCACAAAGAAAGGAAAGTGACTTAAGGAAGCTAAAACTAAGGGCTAAAGAAATATGGAAAGGCTAAGAATTCTAGGAGTTGACAGAAAGGATTGAGTAAGGCCTAAGAAGACAATACTGATATCTGTGATCATTCTTGGGGAATAATTAGTCAAGTTACTAGCTAAGTAGAGGTGTCTTATTTTATTACTCAACTCTATGGTCTAGAGTCTTCTAGAGATCCTAAGATGGCTCAAATTGATGATAGTATTCCAAGGTAATAGTAGACCAAGCCTAAGAGAAAATAGCTAAGCCATAAGGGTAAGAGTACAGTACCTCTTTGGGAAGACAATGACCAGAGATGAGTTTAAGATACTGAAATCTTCCTCAGCAGCGGACTAATATAGAGAGAGTACCCTTAACTTGTTCTAGATACCTCTATTGTTGATTAGACTGTGCTCAATTCTGTTCTAGTCAATGAAGAAAAGAAAGGAGATACGCCCTTAAAGTAAAGAGGAATGATAGGGTACCGAAAAGAATAGATAAATGCGGTATTAAGAGAACCCAAAATGTCATGGTATAGTAAAATACCATGAAGACAGGCACACTATCGTGGTATTATTATGAAAGAATGAGCCTAAAGTATTGGAAGAATGTGAGCAGTGGTGACAAAATGCTTAAAAGCAAAGGCCATGCTCAGGCAAATGACAGAAAAGTATAGAATGACAAGTTATGCAAGTATAAAGTTCAGGGTTGAAACCCGAAAATGAGGTATAATGAAAAGTTGAAGAGGTCAGAGTTAAGCATAAGTAGAGATATTCTCCTCAGTTAACCTCTCATTAAAAGTAAGAATAGAGGGTTGACTCGGAATTTCGAGGACGAAATTCTTGTGAGAGGGGGAGAATTGTAACATCCAGACTTTTGGACCTAGAAGCATCAAAAGTAGCCTGAATTGGATAGGCTACCAGACCCTTTTTGAGCAGAAGTCCCAAAGATGAGAAAGGAAGTCAAAGCAGTTTCAGGGACTAAACTGCAAAGTAAAAGTTTTTCAGGGGCTTTAGTATAATCAAGGTCAGAGACTCTAGTAAAGTCTCGAAGGCCTAGAGAGAGAAAAGAGACTAGATATAGGCCAAAGGTTAAGTTAGAAGCCTCAAAGAGAGGATTATATGAAGTTAAGTCCAAGCAGGGACTAAACTGTAAATTTAAAAAGTTATGACCAACAAGGGCAAAAATGGAAGAGTGTACAGAAAATTCCAAAAAAATCCCAAAAAATGGAAAATAATATTCTAAGACTCTTCTATGAAGAGAAAAGACAAAAATATCCCTAAGATAGCTTAAATGGAATTTATGAGGTTATGGCCAGTAAAAAGTATACCATTTGAGGTAATTATTTAAAATAGCAAGAGACCTCAAAATGTATGTAAAAATAAGGATTAATTGGTTGAAAGGTTATACTAATTTATAAAATTAGTCCCGCAACCAAAAGGCCAGTGGAATGGCTTTAATAAATTAAAAAGCAGATTATACCGATAAAAGGGTATTTTAGTAAATGATTTTTATACAAGGCTTAGAGGAAGTGTTATGGCCTGAGAAAATTCATAGATACTCTCTAGAATGAAGGGGAATTTATGGAGTAGACAGAAGAATTTTCTGAACCCCGGAAGGCCATAAAGAAAGTCAGAGAAATGTGGGCTAAGTAAAATAGGAGGAAACTTAAGGGCTAAGTTTAGATCCGACAGTTATGATCTAATCTTCCTTCTCCTCCACCATTTTTGTGACACGTGGCCTATTCTAAAAGCATGATGTAAGAAGGTGATGCAATGATGATGCAAAAGTCCACTTGAACTTCCAAAATTGCCCTTACTCCTTCTTCTAGCTACCAAGGGCATTTTGGTCCATTCAAGCCAACTTTTTGGCTATAAATAGGCACTCTTCTCCCCCCAATTCAGTCAAGCTAATGAACACTAGGGGAAACTTTGCTACCCTTGTATCTAGAGAGAGAAAGAGCTATTTCTAGTGAGAGAAAGTCCACCTAAGTTCAAGCTTCAAGATCAAGGTATGTGGTGGCTGTAGCATCTGATTTGATACCTATTTTTAATTAGTTACTATGCGTATCTGATTCTAAAATTTTGTATGCTTAAAGTAAACTCTGTAAGCTTTAAATCCATGGGTAGAACACTTCATTTGGATATGTGTACGATTTATGGTGATTTTTCAGAGTTAGGGTTTGAAATCAGGAAACAGTGTTGAACTTTTGGAAGAGTTTCGAGTTCCGTACAATTCCGGTACTGTTCAGTGTAGAATTGGTTCCTGAAACTATTTTTCCTTTAAATTTATTTAAGGATATTTTAGTGAGACTTGGAAACACTCAATTTGGATTTTTCTAGATTTAATTATGAATTTTCAAAGTTGAGCAAAAATTCTGGAGTTTCTGCGTGAACAGTACCCGTGAACCAAAATTTCCAGATTTGGTATTCTTGAATCTAAGGCCATCTAAAGTGGTCCTAATTGACAAGAAATAGATCTTAAAGATGGAAAATGATAAGATTTATATTAGAAAAGTTAGAAAGAAAACCCTAAGACTAAGAAAAAGGGGTTGAGGTTCAAGGAAGCTAGTCTTGAACTTTATGTAATCTAATGATCCTAATGGATTGTGTGATCATTATGGTTATGTTTAGGACCTTTGGACCATCCAAGAGGATGTTTGGTGATGTTGACTGAATGCCCACATGGTTGGAAACTCAAGGGAGTCAAAGGAAAAGTAAGAGGAAAGCTTGAGATGCAAGGTAGTGAACTTACCCTTTATGTGCTTGACATGGTATGCTCATGTGTTAGTTTGTATTTGTTGTCTGAATGATATTGTGACATGATGATTGTTGTTGTAAATGCTATTTTTAATATGTTCCCATAGCCATGCTTTTTTATACCAAGCATAAAGCATGACGGCATGTCACTAGTTAACTTAAGTTTATGAAAAACTACATACCATACACTAGCATCCATCTTGTGCATATATGTGGTAATGTTTGCTACTGAGATTCTCCCAAATCTTACCCCTTCGTAACCAACCATTTAGGTCAATCAATGATGGGCACTCATGGCATGAGAAGCAAGGAGAAGAAGTGGAGAATTATTGATGCTAATGATTGATATTAATATTCAATGTATAATTCTCCTATGTTATAATTATGTTGTGAATGCCATGTATTTAATTATAAAGCTTATGGAATGTATAGGAATGTATGAGCATGAATGGGAAAAAGTAAGCCCATGTTAGGTATGCCAAAGAAATAAAAAGAATTAAAGTAAAGAGATGTTAAGGGATAAAACGTAGGTCATGGAGCAGTTAGTTTCAAGCTTCAGTTTGACCTATCATATGAATGAGTTAAGCTACAAAATTTGGTATACTTATAGTGCATATCCCAAGATTTAAAATGACTAGTGAATCACCTTATTTGGATGTGTATACGAAGAGATATGAATTTTCAAAGTTAGGGCGGAGAATCTGGAAAATCCAGATTTTACCAAACGAGTAGTAATCTTAATCCAATAAACTGTACGTTTTCAGTGAGGGTGAATTCAGTTGAATATTTTTTCCTTAAAGAGAATTGAAAGATATTTTTGTAGAATTTTGGAACACCTCCATACGATTTTTCTAGAATTAGTTATGATTTTTCAAGGTTGGACTTGTAATCTGAAAACTGGACAGTGAACAGTAATTTTCCGAAAATTAACGTCCAAATTGAAATTTTTAAGTGTAAGACCATCCAACATGGTCTGGAATAGTTCTAAATGAATGCTAAGGTACTATATAAGTAAGGTGTGACACCAACCGGACATTTTATCCCTACAAGAGGGAGCCTCTTTTTTTGCTCGCAGCTGCTTCTGGAAGTCATAGGGAGAGGACTTTTGAGGTTCTTTTTCTTTCTGCGTGCTCTAGTACTCTATTAAGCTCCGGTACATCTAAGCCTAGCTTCATTCTTGGCTAGTCATACTTCCATTGGGTAAGGTCAACTCTGCTTGCCTTGCCTCGGCTGCTTCCCTTTCCTGCTCGGATAGGGCATTTTGCTCTATCTTGAGCAATATCAATTCTAACTTGGAGGACCAATTCCTATTTTCTCTAGGAAGATTCCTAGTCAAGAACTTATCCCTTGAAAAGGGTGCCTCTCAACCTAAACCCCAAGCGACTAGGTATCTCTTAACATTAAGGGGAACATGCCAACCTCTAAGCTAGTTCCCTGCATAGCTATTTGTCTCGTCCTCTTCTTCTTGATCCTTAAGACATTTCACTAGAGCTCTCCATCTTACTTCACTATCTCAAAGTTTCTATTCATCTATTCCAAGACTTGAGATAGCTACTCTATCATGGTGCCCTAGTCCTAATGAGGTTGTAAGAGTTTGTCTAGCTTAGGTTGCCACTTACACCTTTTTAATGGTGTAAAGACTCAACCCCTAACTGTCTCGTTCAACTCCTCATCATTACTCTTCCTCTTAAGGGGGAATCTGATAATTCTAATTAGTGGCTACCTCTCTCTTTCTAACTTCTACTAATCTCACTCTTTGTGACCTCTGAGAGTCATTGTGTCTTGTTGAGATACCACCTCAACATCTGATATTTATTGTGTTCATCTGTCATGACCAGAACCCTTGTTTGCAGCGATAGAAGTTACCACCTCCTTTTATAATCACTTTGTATTCATCCATTGCTACTAATTCCCTTGGTTTATCATGACATAACACACTTTTCTCTTAACCTCTGCTAGTCTTAGGTAGCTTCATTTATCGTACCATTACCTATCTAGGCATCTGTTACGAAGTTTAACTTAACTTTCAGATTTAACTCTATTTCTCTTGGGGGTAAGATCAGGGTTTTGTCCTTGTCGTTATGGGAAGACAACCAATTCAATCTAATTACCCCATCGACTTCATGGAAGGCATACTTATCAAATCTAAGGCAATATAATAGTGCCCATAACCAAGCTGAGTCTTCTAAAACAATTTACTAGACAAGAAAATGACTAGCACCCGAATCAAACATTGCAATCATAGGGTGGTTATTAATAATGATCATGCCTTAGATCATTTTCGGAGGCTTCTGAGTTTCTTTCCCTGTAATGGCAAATACTCGTCCTCAGGTACGTAGCCTTGCCTTTTCTGTACTCTGTGGACATTCTCTTAAGAAGTGTCTAGGTTTACTGCAAGTATAGCAGACATTCTGTCTGGTCATATATGGTCTGTTACCGTGATTCTTACCACAGGTTAGGCATTCTTTGCCATTTGAGGGCTTACCTCCCTTCTTACTCTTTCAGTTGTCCCATGGCCTCTTTCTCTTCCTGTTGGCATTATAAGAGATGCCACCATGATCTCCCTTCTCTAACTTAAGAGTAGGCTCAATCATTAAATGATGGTTCAAGCTATTCTCCATAATTTGGCAGGCCTCAACTGCCTTGTTGAAGTACTCAAACTGCTAGGGAGCAATCATCTCCCTTAAGGACTGCTTTAGTCCTCTGACCATCTTTTGGTCATCTACCTTTCATCATCTCAATAACGCAGGTAACTGAAGTAGTAGGAAAGACGTCTAAACTTAGCTAAGTACTCATCAACTGACTCGTTATTCCTCTGCTTCAGGGTTAGGAATTCTACTTCCTTTTCGTCCCTGGCTGACCTTGAAAAATATTTCTCATGGAATTGCTCTAGGAACACTTCCCATATCGCTCTCGTGTTCTGAGTATCCAGAAGAATCTTGGTATTCTTTCACTAGCGGTCGGTATCTTTCTCTAACTTGTAAATTGCCATTTGGGCTTTCCGCTTAGTTGGACAGTCTAGAACTTTAAAAATCATGATCTAGTCCTTTGCTACTTGGATGTCAATCACTCCATCGAAGGATGGTGGATTGTACTTGCAAAAGCAAGTCATCTACTACTAGATGCTGTCGGGGTCTACTGCTGGCATTACCGATCTAGGTAATTGTTCTGTTGCTTGCATTACTGAGGTTTCTTCCTCTGGCTACCTCCTGTTGAGGTTAGCCACTGCCACTGCTACTGCTGCTACGTTACAGCGTCTCTTTCTTGTTCCTGGCTAGCTTATGCCACCCTCAACCCTTCAATAGCCTTTTATTGTGGTTCTAAGCATTCCAAAATTAATCGTATTGGATCAGGATGGACCCTTACGTTGCGTCCTGAGGGTCTCTCTGGCAAAGCGTTTTATCAGTTCTAACAAGTACACTAACTAAACAGATAGCATATCTGAGGAACAAGAAAATAAACAACATATGCATTCATAATACATCATTCAAGCATCGGTCATCAGTCATAGCAATATAGTTTAAGGTACATAGCCATCTTAGGGACATATATAGCAATCAAGCATGCCAGACTAACCTACTACGGTTAGCTATAACAATACAAGTCCTATGTCAGTGCTACAAAAGTCCAACTGACTACCCAAAATGGGAAATAGTGAAACTCTCAAGGCTTTGGGTCCATTAACTCAACATCGAATCCCAATATCCAATCTAAATGACAGAACTCATTCTACTGTTAGCATATGAACAGGAGCATATATGTCGTCATTAGGATCCAGTCTTCAACATCTAACTCAAGGAAATGTATTCCTTACAAAGATCTCGAAGGCATCAAGGAGATCGTTGAAGCTAGCACTATTCATGTGATTACAAATGTCTCTCACACCATTTTTCCAAAGCCAGGTCTGAGGGAGTACTCTAAACAATGCTAATATCCAGTCCATCATCTCTAGGGTAGCATCTTCCCTAGTCACATAATGGTAGAGTCTCTAGATATCTCAGGTACACATGGGCATTCTGATTCTCGTCGGGCTTAATGTACCAGCTCCTCTCCCTGAAATCCCTGGCTAAGTACTCTATGGTGTGAAATTCTTTCATAATTAGAAGTAGTTTGACTTCACTAGGTCCAGCTCCATCATCATCAGATATTTTAATGACCTCAATCCTCTGAGAATCATTGAAAGCTATTGTGGCTATGTCAGGCGGAAGGTTACTCTCCCATAACGTATCATAGTAGAAATCTGCTACAAGGCTATAGTCTTCATCCTCATCGAACCATTGAGGGAAAGGTTCTCCTCGTCTCCTCTGGTTAATTGAACCCTCTGAGTCACTATTGTAGCCACCATAAGCCATTCTACTCCGTCCTATATTATAATAGTCGAACCATCCAATAATTAGACAGTAGTATTCTTCGTCAACAATATGTCAATTTTCCCTTTAATTGACATATTAACTAAGCATAGCATTCTTTCCTATGCCAAAACTTCTACTCTGATACCACAAATATCACACCTTACTATCGGATCTACTTAAAATTTAATTAAAACCATTTTATACCACAATGGATGGTCTTGGGCTCAAAAATTCATGAAAAACGCTTATTTTCGGATTTTTACTGTTCATTGAGTAAAAATCCAGTTTTCTGGCCCAACTTCAAAAATTCATAACTTAATTTAGAAAAATCAAAATGGAGTGGTTCAAAATTTTATAAAAATATCTTTGAATGATCTTTCAAGGAAAAATAATCTTATGAACTAATTCTATTTGAAAAAGTTTCAGGTTTTTGTGAAATTTACCTCTGTCCATTTGGCAAAAATCCTTTTTTCAGATTCTGAACCTTAACTTTGAAAAATCAATAAAAATTGTGTAGGTGGCCATTTTTAACGTGCTGCATGTCAATTTGAAGCTCATGATGTCAAATTTAATCATACTAAATTTTATGTAGAAATTCATTCAGTAACTTAATAAAACATGGCTCTAAACTGACGTCCTGCTTAGGCATTTCAACACTGTCCAGCCGAATATTTATATAACCAAAAGTCCATGAATTTTTATGGTGCGACACTACAATTTAGCCTTCAATGTGCAGCTTGCTCTTGGGATTTTTAGGCCCTAAAATGTTAGATTGTATTTGGGGGATGAGATTTTAAGAAATCTCAGTAGCAAGATCAATCAACCAAAACATTAATATGCATCAATTACAAGCATTCCAACCTTTTGCTATTAATAGGGAACTACTTTACCTCATACATGTAGCACTCTAACATGCAATAGCCAAGGCACATAAAGCAAGGAATATAACTACACAATCATCATCATCATCATTTAGTTCAACCACATAATAGCACATGAAATTGCATAGCAATCAATGCAACACTCAACATTAAAGTTAATTAAATCTTACTACCTTAATCCAATGCTCTTTGATTTTCTTGTTCTCCTTTCTTACTTCCACAAATGCCAAACCCTAACATGGCAATCCACAAAAAGGGCAGCAAGAATCATCAACCATTCCTCATAAAAATCAATAACATAATTCAAGTAACTCCTAAACCCCTTAAACCATCTTTGTTCTTGAATTTTTAGAGTTGGTTTCCATAAACCCTAAAAATTTTCTCTTAACACATTCCTACATGATTTTTTATGTAGATTCCAAATATCTACTTGGATTTAGCAAAAGAAAATTTCTTCTTTTAGTTTTAGCTTGGCCGAACCACTATGGTTCACTTTCTAAAAACTACAACTTTGATTCTATGGCTTCCAACACTTGTTCTTTAGGTTTACCCTACACCATTTTTTATTTTAAACACAATGGAAGCCTTAAAACTTTGAAAAACACATCCTAGGGTCCAGATCTTGCTTTGACTGAAATGGTTCTCATGCAACATAACAAAGAAAACACTTCAAAATCAACGTACAAACTCTTGTAACCACTAGGATCTAACATGCTTTGAAGTGTTTTAGCAAGATTGAACCATAAAACTTCCTCCCTTACTTATTATACACTTTGGCCAGCACCAAAGAACGAAGAAAACCAGAAATTTTGTCACATCCAGCATTATGGTGATTAGAGATAAGAAATATTCTCAAATTATTGAGGATTAAAAATGATAAGGAGAAGTAGAAGAATTTTGGTGGAAAATAACTACTATGATTTTCTAATCCAATTATAGAAATTTGACTAATTAAGGAAAATTGGTCCAAAAAAACTGGATTTTTACTTGATGAACAGTAAAAATCCAAAATTTAGCGTTTTTGTAGTAAAAAAGTGAGCCCAAGACCATCCAATGTGGTCTAAAATGGTTTTGAAAGGAACCTAAGTCAATATAATAGTAAGGTCTGACAAATTTCAACCATATAACTCAAGCAAACAAGGCAAGGAACAACTTAGAACCAAAAACTAACTTTGGATCTTGGTTGGATGATCAAAGTTGGTGCCTTTTCTCTTGATTTCTCCTTGAACTCTCTCTTTTCCCTTGTGGTTTGCTCTTGGATGAAACTAACATCTGATTTAGGGGGAGGATTACTCATTTAATGTGCACAAAATATCTCACCTACTAGTATTAATGAGAAGCCAAGTGTCAAAAGCCTACTCCTTCTTGAAATTTCCCTCTTAATCACTTAATTCCAATTGTAATTAATTTCCAAAAGTCAAACTCTCCTCCACTTGGGGCTTGACACTTGGAAAGCTTTAAATCCTCTCCATTAGGGGCTTGACACATGGCTAAATGTGAACCATTCGAATTGCAAGACTTTAGTCTTGCTTTATCGGTGCACTTTGACTCCGGGTTTAACTTCTTTTCTATAATTACAGTACTCTGGCCTCTATAATTATTTTTGTCACATCCATAAATTATTCTCCTCATTTTTGTCTTCCCAAATTACCCTCTTTGTCTCAAATTTAATTTCCTAATAATTAAATAAAAGGAAAACTAATTTCCTTCTCTTTAGTGATTTTTCCACTTTTCAAAGGAATTGGGAAAAATCTTGAATACTTGAGGGTCTTCTTTTAATTCCATAATCTCTTATAATTTCTTGAGATGTCATAGAAATTTTCTTGGGATTTTATTCTCCTTAACAATATTTATCTGGAATTTTCCAAATAAAAGACCTTAAACTAGCTTAAATCGCCCTCAAATTCCTTTGTAATTTCTCTAAGGGTAATTTGGTCATAAAACCAATTTTATAATCCCATATAATTCTCAAAGGATATCATCCTTATTTTTTCTTAATTTTATGAGGCTTGGAAATATTTTTCCATAATCACTCTTGAATAATTTTCCTTAATTAGTCAAACTTTTCATAATTGGCTTGGAAAATTATAATAATTATTTTCCACAAATTTTCTATTTCCCTTTGTCATTTTTTACCCTTAATTATTTAGGAATATCCTATTCCTAAATGTCATATCACTGGATGTGACACTCATTGCACTAGTATCTTTTTGAATTATTTTTGGACTTTTTCCAGGAGTACAAAGGTCTAAGTGTGGGGGAATATGATTGAACTCAAATTGTTTATACTATTTGATAGCATTTTCTATGTTTTTCTTACACCTTTTCGCTCATTTTAATGATATTTGTGCTTAACTGAGATTGAGGGTCTTTGTTCTGAGTTAGTGTTGTTTGAGGGTTAAATTGTCATATTTATTCATTAATTGCATTTAATTGATTTTTGGGATAATCAATACCTCAAATCATTTCTTTTTATTTCAAGACACTCAAGAAAAAAGAGCCAACAGTGAAGACTAAGGAAGTACAGCACATAAGATACAATAACGCCTCTGCCAGGTTTTGCCACGGCGAAGCAAGGATTCTCCACTTAAAGATCGCTCTGGGAAGGTTTGCCACGACTAACTTCTATCTTCACTGCGGCGAAGGCACCACATCAAGCAGAAGTCTTCTCGGCCATGTTCGTCACAGCAAACCCCTCGAATTAGCAACCCAGACCCGAACCATTTTCAAAAATTTTACCTACCCACTCTCACAAACCGACCCAGTACACCCCAATACTGGTTTATAAACCCTATTTTCGTGTAAGTGACATCATTCACTCATGCCACAGCCTCCATCTATATTCTCTCTCATCTTTCTCTCATCTAACCCTAATTTATTCCATTTTTCACTGTCAGACCTCCACCATGGGAAGCTCAGATTCATTCCTAGTTGAGATGCTTCAGATTTCTGTGTAGCTTGGCATTTTCCTTCCTCTTGAAGGTATAGCAATGGCTGGAGTTTAATGAGCTAAGAAGGGGAGTAGTTAATCCTAGTTCAGCTATGAATTTATGAATTTCTAGGTTTAGGATTTGTATTTTGTAGTTGAGCTACTTGATTATAGTTGTAATCAGCTTTGGATTTTCATTTGTGTAGTGGATTGGTTATTGTAGAACCTTGAGCTTAAATATATGAAGTTTCATATATGTCAGTTGTAATCTTTTGATTCTCTCTACTCTTACACGGTTGTGTTTTGATATATTTGACCTGTTGCATTAATCAATCTTTCTACACACACTAAGAGCACTTAACAGGATCTTGAGAAATGGAGTTCATTTATTAAGATTTTAGACTTAAAGAGTACTTTAAGGTTTATCATTTCAAAAATTAGTGATTTCTACTCCCAGATCAAATGGTTTTTAACTTTATACTCCCATATCAATTGATTTTTAACTATGACAATCTGAGCATACTTTCAAGAGGAACTTCATCATTATTTAGTTATTGTTTACCTATGTAACATCCAAACTTTTAGGCCTAGAAGTACAAGAAGTAGCCTGGATTGGATAGACTACTAGACCCCTTTTGAGCAGAAGTCCCAAAGACAAGAAAGGAAGTGAAAGCAGTTCTAGGGACTAAACTGCAAAGAAAAAGTTTACAAGGGCTAAAGTGTAATCAAAGTTAGAGGCTCCAGTAAAGTCTCAAAGGCCTAGAGAGAGAAAAGAGGCTAGATACAGGCCAAAGGTTAAGTTAGAAACCTCGAAGAGAGGATTATATAAAGTTAAGTCCAAGCAGGGACTAAACCGTAAATTCAGAAAGTTATGACCAACAGGGGTAAAAATGGAAGAGTATACAGAAAATTCCAAGAAAATCCAAAAAAAAGGAAATAATATTCTAAGGCTCCTCTTTGAAGAGAAAAGACAAAAATACCCCTGAGGCAGCTTAAATGGAATTTATGAGGTTATGGTCGGTAAAAAGTATACCGTTTGAGGTAATTATTTAAAATAGCAAGAGACCTCAAAAATGTATAAAAAAATGAGATTAAATGGTTGAAAGGTTGTATTAATTTATAAAATTAGTCCCGTAACCAAAAGGCCAGTGGAGTGGCTTTAATAAATTAAAAAGCCGGTTTTGCCGATAAAAGGGTATTTTAGTAAATGAATTTTTACGCAAAGCTTAACGGAAGTGTTATGGCCTAAGAAAATTCATAGATATTTTCTAGAATTAAAAAGAATTTATGGAGTAGGTAGAAGAATTTTCTGTGCTCCGGAAGGCCATAAAGAAAGCCGGAGAAACGTGGGCCAAGTAAATTCAGAGGAAACTTATGAAACAAGTTTGATCCAATGGCTAGGATCTAATCTCCCTTCTCCTCCACCACTTTTATGACACTTGGCACCTTCTAGAAGAATGAGGTAAGCATGATGCAAGAAAGTGATGCAATGATGATGCAAAAGTCCACTTGAACTTCCAAGATTGCCCTTACTCCTCCTTCTAGCTACCAAGGGCATTTTGGTCCATTCAAGCCAAATTTTTGGCTATAAATAGACCCTCCCTGTAACATCCTGAGTTTTATCGGGTTTTAATAACCTCTTGTGGTTGATTTTGAGGATAGATTAGTGATTTGATGTTGATCTTGGTGTTCGGGTTGGAATTGAGGTATGTTAGAGGAATAGTGAACAGACCCCTCTCAGGGTATGTTCGCCGCGGCGAACCGGGAGCTCCAGGGGGGGTGTCTATTCGGGAAGGTTTGGCCGTGGGGAAGTCAAAGGGACGCCGCGGCGAAGTTGTTCAAGTGAGTGAGATTTCCCTCTCGGGAAGGTTTCGCCGCAGTGAAGGTAGGGGTATGCCACGGCGAAGGTTTTTTGGGCGAGCGAGAGTTTCCTCTCAGGAAGCTTTTGCCGCGGCGAAGATTAGAGTTTGCCGCGGCGAAGCCAAGTTTTCACACGAGTAATCCCTCTCGGGATTAGTTCGCCGCGGCGAATGGTGCCGAATCTATATAGTCGCGGGAGGGTCTGTTGGTGTGAAAATTAGAAAATCTGAAGGAAGAGAGAGAGGCTCTACTCGAGTTTCGGTGTTTTGGCTTGGAGGGAACATTTCTAAGGATCCATTACCTCAAGTAAGTGATTTTAACCTCTAATCTACTTTCTTTCTTGGAATTTCTGAGGATTTATGGTGAAACCCTAGAGTTTTCTAGGTTGTTATGGAATTGAGGTTTTTGACCGATTGTTTTGAGTTTAATTGATTGCTTTGGGTTAGTCTAAGTATATAATCGGTGTAGTTTTCTTAGATTTGAAGAACTTTGAGTTTTTGAAATTAGGGTTTATGAAAATGGGAGGTTTGTGATTGAGGATGATAATGTAGAGGTTGATTTTGAGTTTTGTGAATTGGGTTATGTTAAGGAGGGTTAAATTAGATGTTTAATCGGTTTAGATTGTTGTTAAGACTTCAATTGTTCAAATGGGGTGATTGGGTGTTGAATTCCTATAGTGGGTCCTTGAGGTTTGAATCCTAAATTGATATTTAGAAAGGAATTAAGGTTTTAATGGATTTTTATGACCTTGGAGTGTTGCCTTGATGGTTATACCCTTTTGAGTTGGGTAGAGTTTGGTTGGAGTTAGGAATTTTGTGTCCCCAAGTGTTGTTTTGACCACATTATTAGTTGAAAGCTAATACATGTTGGTTGTGTGCTTGTGTAGACCGGTTGTGAGCCTTGTTGGTGCACGGGGCCGTGTTATCGGTTTGTTATTCCTTGCTCAGGCAAGAGGTAACCACTTTCCAATCCTTTGTACATGCTTTTGTGGTATTGTGAGTGGATTTATGTTTTGTGCTCCAGATAACAATGTTCAAAGTGTATGTTGTATATTGAAAAGGAAAACCGTCTTGTGGGGTTTAAATTGATATTGATTGAATTTGTAACTTGTGAAAGATAGGCCATTGAAAGAAGTAATTTGTGAAATGATTATTTACTCTTTGATTATGGTTTGAGCATGATGCATGAATTGGGAATTGGTGAGAGTTTTGATTGTTACTACCACGTGGTAAGGCCTCCATTAATGCATGATGGTTGGCTCTTTACGTCCCCTATAGTGAGGGATAGGCCTTTTATGGCTCCTTACGTCCCCCATTGTGAGGGATAGGCCGGCTTCGGCTCTTAAAGATCCCCCAAAGTGAGGGATATGGTTGATGGGATTGCATCATTGCACTTGCATTACTTGTTGTGGCTATCATTTATAATATTACTTGTGAACTGCCCCACTTAACACCTCACGAGCACCTATTTAGTAGTACCTTGAATTGGAAAGATTGGTTACTGGGACGTTGTCTCACCCCGTGGTTTACAATGTTTTCAGGTGAAGGTTCCGGGTGTGTACCATCGGGAAGAGACGCAGAGGCTTGAGCTTGGTTAGCTTTAGGCCTCTAGCCCTTGTATATGTATGGCTAGTATATATTGCCACGTTTAAGTGAAACGACCCAAGGTTGCACCCTATAGTGCAATCCTTGGATAAAAATTTTGATTTAACCTCTAAGGTCTGGAACAGGTTTGGAAAATCAACCACTAAGAGGGTGTAGTGGCCATCTAAATTAGGCAAACTCTTACAGCCTCATTAGGCAGGGCACCATGATATGGTAGCTATCTCAAGTCCTTGAATAGATAAATAGGAACTTAGAGATAGTAAACTCAAGATGGATAGCCCTAGCAGAATTCTTGGGGATCAAGAAGAAGAGAAAGAGATGAAAATGAGATAGATAGATATGTAGGGAACTAGCATCATGAAGTTGGCATGTTCCAGGTAATGTTAAGAGATACTCAATCACTTGGGGTTAGGTTGGGAGGTATCCTTCACAGGGGATATAGTCTTAGCTATGAGTCTTCTTAGAGAAATTGGGAGATTCGTCCTCTGAGTCAAAATTGACACTGCTCTAAATAAAGCAAGATACCCTGTCTAAGCAGGAAAGGGGACCAGCTGAGGCAAGGCAAGTAGAGTTGACTTTACCCTAATGGAAACATGACTAGCCAAGAACTAAGCTAGGGTTCAATGTCCCTAAGCTTAACAGAGAAGGGCAAGCAAAAAGAAGAGAACCTCATAAGTCCTCTCCCTTTAACTTCCAAATCAGCTACTAACAGGATGAGAGGCTCCTTTCTTAGGAATAAGATGTTTGGTTGGCACGCTATAGACATAGCAACTAGTAAGAGCTTGCACTTCTCGTATTAGAATGCCAGGCATTATGCATGTTAGTGTATGCTCATGCTGAAAAGAGAAGTTGCATAAGTCCTCTCCCTGTACCGTTCTAAAGTAGCTAAAAACGGTAAGAGCAGCTAGAGGAGTAAGAGAGCTCCTAAGGTAGATTGGCTTAGGCATCTAAAGAAACATATAGGTGGCCTAGAGAATTGAATAAGGCTTAAGAGAATGATATTGGTTATTAGAATAGTCTTGGGGAATGATCAGTCAAGTTACCAACTAAGTGGAGGTGACTTATTTTATTACTCGATCCTATGGTCAGAGTCTCCCAGAGATCTTAATATGGCTTAGACAGATGATAGTAATCTAGGGTCACCATGGATCTTGAAGAGACTTACGGTAGAGTGCAGTAGCTCCCGAGTTTACAGTAGATCGAGCTTAAGGGAAAGTAGCTGAGCCATAAGAGTAAGTGCATAGTACCTCTTTGGGAAGATGAAAACCAGGGATGAGTTTAAGATACAGAAACCTCCCTCAGTGGTAGATCAGTACAGAGAGAATACCCACGACTTCCTTCTAGATAACTTTATCATTAATTACGCTAAGCTTAATTTTCTTCCAATTAAAGGAGGAAAGCCAGAGTTAGAAAATTTAGAGCTATAAGACCTGAACAAGAAGTATTCAGGCTAGCTCTAGATATGGTTAAAACCCCTTATGATACAGAGACAGACTGAGTATTGATGGGCAGATCCCTAAGAAGAGGCTAGAGTCAGGAATGTAAGTTGGAAAGACTCGACTAAAGATAGAATAAGAAGGGTCTATGATAGTGAAGTACCAAGGTTTGAGCCTATTAGTGTCAGTGCCTCAGGTTCCCGTCAGCACTATTCAATTAAGTGTACTCGGGCAAAAGTAGCCCAATAGTGGGTGACCTTGGGAAGTAATGTAAGAGAGTACAAAGGCCAAAAATATTAGTCATTTTTGGCAAGAATGCACTAAGTCTAGCAAGATACAAGATAAAATTAAGGTAAGCAAAGATAATTCAAAGTTGACAAAAAGATTGAGTAAGGTCAATAAAGACAATATCAAATGCACCTTACCGAAAAGCTCCAAATGAAATGGCAGAGTAAAAGAAACAGAAAGGAGATTTATTAGACCTAGCGTATCTCCCTAAGGTGCTCTAGTACTCTTCATTAAGAAGAAGCATGGTAGTCTAAGGTTAAGTATAGACCACCAGGAGTTAAATAAAGTGATAGGAAAGAATAAGTAGCCCTACTACGGATCGATGATCTGCTAGACCAGTTGGTTGGACCTATGGTATCTTCTAAGATCAATTTACGATAAGGATGCCATCAATTGAGGACATTTCAAAGACTACTTTTAGGACCCATTAACGAATGCCCCTGCTATTTTCATGGATTATATGAACCGGGTTTTCACCTGTACTTAGATCGGTTTGTTGTAGTCTTCATTAATGGCATCCTTGTGTACTCCAAATCTTAAGAGGAATATAAGCAACATTTAAGGACTGTTCTGAGTACACTAGAGGAGAAACAGCTCTATGCTAAGCTGAGTAAATGTGAGTTCTAGTTCGATAAAGTTAGATTCCTAGGCCATGTAGTTAAGTAAGAAGGTGTGGCCTTGGATCCCAATAAAGTTGAAGTGGTACGTAATTGGGAACAACCCAAGATAGTAACAGAGATAAGAAGTTTCTTAGGGCTGGCAGGTTGCTATAAGAGATTTATATAGAACTTTTTTGGGTTTGCCTAATCGCTAACCAAGCTCATCAAGCAGATTCAGCAGTTTGTATGGGATAATAAGTGAGGCGAGCTTTCAAGAGCTGAAGCAAGGATGACTACCGCTCCAGTACTAGGGATCCCTGATCTGACACTACCGTATATAGTGTGCACAAATATGAGTAAATAGGGATTGAGATGTGTACTTGTCACACCTTACTATTATATTGACTTAGGTTCCTTTCAAAACCATTTTTGACCACATTGGATGGTCTTGGGCTCACTTTTTACCACAAAAACACTAAATTTCGGATTTTTACTGTTCATCGGGTAAAAATCCAGTTTTTCTAGTCCAACTTCAAAAATTCAGAACTTAATCCACAAAAATCCAATTGGGGTGGTTCAAAATTATACATAAAGATCTTTAAGTTCTCTTTTAAGGAAAAATAATCTCATTTTCTAATTCCTTCTGACAAGTATCAGGTTTTTGAGAAACACAACACTGTCCATTTGCCAAAAACCTTTTTTCCAGATTCTGACCTTTAACTTTGAAAAATCATTATAAATTGTATACTAGGCCATTTTTAACATATTAGCTATCAATTTGAAGGTCAAGACGTTAAATTTCATCATACCACATTTCATGATTTAACACGTACAGGAACAATATCAAAAAGTCGCATGAACCAGTCAGTGTCAGTGTGCTTCCAGCACTGTTAGTATAATATATACATAACCAAAATGAGTTCATGAATTTTTGTGGCTAAACCCCACAAATTAGCCTTCAATCTGTAGCTTTTCCTTGGAGGATTCAGGTCCTAAAATTTATGTTTCATTTGTGGAATGAGATTTCATGGAAATCCCAGTAGCAAATTAACCAACTATAGCACCAAGCAAGCATCATTATTATGCATGATCACATTAGCGACTATGGGTGACTAACATGCTTATCATTTGGCAAACTCAAACATGTAAAGACCAAAGCAAGATACTATAAAGAGTAGCCACATAACAATCAAGAAAGCTCAACCACAATAATAGCAATTAACCATACAATAATCAATAATGCTAGTTAGTGGTAGTAGCTAGGTTTAACTTACTACCTTGCTCCAAAAGCTTTAGCTTTTCTTCCTTCTCCTCTTTTCCTTTACAAATATCAAACCCTAACCATGCAATCCATCAAAAAGAGCAGCAAGAATCATTATTCAACCATGAAAAAGCAAGAACATAAATCAAAATGATTCTTGAACCATAAAGCTCCCTCCTTTGTTCACTATTTTTAAAATTGGTTCTTTTTAAGCCCTAAAAATCACTTCTTGACTTAATCCTATATGGTTTTTTATGTAGATTCCAAATATGATCTTAGATCTAGAGAAATAAAATTTCTTCTTCCAGCCACAACCTGACCGAACCACTAGAGGTTTTAAACCAAAAATCACAACTTTGCTTTTAAGCTTCCAACACTTGTTTCTTTTTGTTTACCCTACACCATTCCTCATTTTAAGCATCATGGAAGCCTTAAAACATTAAAAAACTCATCCTAGGGTTTGGTCCTTCACTTGGCCGAAACAATCACTTAAGAAAACAACCATGAAAATGCTTTAAAACAACCTAAACTCACTTGCAAACACTAAGATCTAACTTTTGTTGTAGTATTTTAACAAGTGTGATGAGCAAAACTCCCTTTCCCCTTAAACAACCAGTTCGGCCAGCCACCAAAAGAGGGAGAAGATAAATTTTTCAACCATAAAAAGGGAAGAAAAGAAAGCAAGACACATCTAAAACCATGAACTCACCTTAGATCCTTGCTTGTATGACCAAAGGTGCTTGCTTCCTCTTGTTTTTCTCTCAAGCTCTCTCTTTTTCTCTTATTTCCTCCCTTGGCCGAAATGCTCATCTAAAAATAGGGGGAAGACGTGCTTGATTAATGCTTCAAAATATCTCAACCACCTTCTTTAATGATAGTCCAAGTGTCATTACCCTACTAAATCTTGATTTCTCTTTCATAATTAACAAAATTCCAAATGAAATTATTTACTAAAGTCAAGATCCTCTCCATTTGAGGAATGACACTTGGCAAATTCAAATCTTCTCCTTCAAGAGCTTGACACATGGCTCAATATGATCCCTTGGATTTGCAAGACACCAATCTTGCTTTATCAGTATACTTTAGGCTCTGAGTTTAACTTCTTTTCTATAATTACAGTAGCTTAGTCTCTGTAATTATTTTCTGTCAGATCCTTAATTTATTCTCCTCATTATTATCTTCCCAAATTGCCCTTTTTGCCTCAAAATTAATTTCCTAATAATTAATTAAAAAGGAAAATTAATTTCCTTCTCTTTAGGGATTTTTCCACTTTTCATCATTATTTGGAAAAATCTTGGATACTTGAGGGTCTTCATTTAATTCCATAATTCCTTATAATTCCTTGGGATCTCATAGGAATTTTCTTGGAATTTTATTCTCCTTAAAAATATTTATTTGGAATTTTCCAAATAAAATCCCTTAATTAGCCTAAATCACCCTTAAATTCTCTTATAAATTATCTAAGGGTAATTTGGTCACAAAACCAACTTTATAATTTCATATAACTCTCAAAGGATATTATCCTCATTTTTCCTTAATTTTTCAAGGCTTGGAAATATTTTTCCTTATTTGAATTTTGACCAATTTTTCCTTATTTAGTCAAGTTCCTATTTTTGGCTTGGAAAACTACTAGAATTATTTTCCACCAAAATTCTCCTTATTATTTTTAATCCTCAATAATTTGAGAATTTTTTTTATTTCTAATTATCATAATACTGGATGTGACAATACTAGTGCAGCAAGGCAGAGTTGTCGCTTATGCCTCACGACAGCTAAAGTCACACGAGGAGAATTTTGTTACACCTTACTATTGGATCAACTTAGAGTTCAATTAGAACCAGTTTAGACCATATTGGATGGTTTTAGGCTCAATTTTATCACAAAAATGCTAATTTTCAGATTTTTTTATTGTTTATCAGGTAAAAATCCAGTTTTCTGGCCCAATTTTAAAAATTCATAATTTAATCTAGAAAAATCAAAGTAGAGTGGCTCAAAATTATGTAAAAAGCTCTTTGAATGATCTTTTAAGAAAAAATAATCTTGTGAACCAATTTCATTTGAAGGAGTGTTAGTTTTTTGGGAAAGTCACCTCTATCCTTTTGGTAAAAACTCTTTTTTCATATTCTGGACCTTAACTTTGAAAAATCATTAAAAATTGTGTAGTTGGCCAATTTTAATGTGTTAGCTATTAAAATGAAGCTCAGGACCTTAACTCATGCCAAATTTCATGATTTGATGCGTTCGGTAAACTAGTCAAAACATCGCTCAAAGTCAGTTGTGCAGTTAGGGTTACAACACTAAACATCATAATATTTACATAACCAAAAACCATTGAAATTCTTATGGTTTGGCACCATAATTAAATCTACAGCTTGCCCTTGGATGTTTCAGGTCCCAAAATGTTAGATTGCATTTGGAGAATGAGATTTCATTGAAATCCCAATAGCAAATTAATCAACTATATCATCAACAAGCATTATCATTATGCATAACTACATTAACTACTATTAGTGAACTAGCATGCTTATCATTTGGCAAACTCAATCATGCAAAGGCCAAAGCAAGAAAGTGCAAAGAGCAGCCACATCACAATCAAGAAAGTTCATCCACATAATAGCAATTAATCATGCAATAATCAACAATGCAAAGTTAATGTTAGTAGTTATGTTCAACTTTGCTACCTTGCTCCAAAGACTTGTGCTTTCTTTGCTTTTCTTCCTTCCCTTCACATATTTCAAACCCTAACATAAGAAACAACAAAAAGGGCAGCAAGAATCATTAATCATTCCATATAAAATTAACAAGATAACTCAAGAACTCTTAAACCCTTTGAAAGCTTCTATCCTTGTTCTTGAAATTTTAGAGTTTGTGTTCTTTAACCCTAAAAATTTCCTCTTGACGTATTCCTGCATGATTTTTCATGTAGATTCCAAATATGTACTTGGATTTAAGAAAATAAAACTTCTCCATTCAGTTTCCTCTTGATCAAACCTATAGGGCTCATCATCTAAAAATAACAACTTTGATTTTAATGCTTCCAACACTTGTTCTTTAGGTTTATCCTACACCATTTTCCATTTTAAACAAAATGGAAGCATTAAATTGAAAAACTCATCCTAAGGTTCACTCATTACCTTGGCCAAACTAAACCTCAAAGAGAAACAATAAAAAAAAACACTTCAAAAACAACCTACAACCACTTGTAACCACTAGGAACTATCATGCTTTGAAGTGTTCTAGCAAGTTTGACCAACAAAACTTCTTCTCCTACCATATATATATTTTGGACAACAACCAGAGAGAAGAGAAACTAGGATTTTCAGCTATACAACTCAAGTAAGCAAAGCAAGGCACAACTTATAACCAAAAACTAACCTTAAACCTTGCTTAGATGATCAAAGTTAGTGTCTTTCTCCTTGCTTCCTCTTGAAGTTCTCTCTTTTCCCTCTTGGTTTCTTCTTAGGTGAAAGTAACATATGAAAATAGGGGGAGGAGTGTTTCTTTAATGAACCAAAATATCCCAACCACCTCATAAATGCAAATCCAAGTGTCATTACCCCCTTAATCTTGCATTCCCTTTCTTAATTAACTAATGCCAAAAGAAATTAATTAGCAAAAGTCAAAATCCTCTCCATTTGAGGTGTGACACTTGGAAAATTCAAATAATCTCTATTAGGGGCTTGACACATGGCCAAATATGAGCCATTTAAATTGAAAGACTCTAGTCTTTACTTTATCGGTGCACTTTGGCTCCGGCTTTAATTTCTTTTCTATAATTACAGTACTTTGACCTCTATAATTATTTTCTGTCAGATCCATAATTTATTCTCCTCATTTTTATCTTCTGAAAATGCCCTCTTTGTCTCAAAATTAAATAAAAAGGAAAACTAATTTCCTTTTCTTTAGTAATTTTTCCACTTTTGAAAAGGAATTAGGAAAAATCTTGGATACCTGAGGGTCTTTTTTTAATTTCATAATCTCTTATAATTCCTTAGGATATCATAGAAATTTTCTTGAAATTTTATTCTTCTTAAAAATATTTATTTGGAATTTTCCAAATAAAAGCCCCTAAATTAGGCTAAATTACCCTTAAATTCCTTTGTAATTGCTCTAAGGGTAATTTGATCATAAAGCCAATTTTATAATCTCATATAATTCTCAAAGGATATTATCCTTATTTTTTCTTAATTTTCTAAGGCTTGGAAATATTTTTCCATAATTATTTTTGACCAATTTTTCTTTAATTAGTCAAATTTTTATAATTGGCTTGGAAAATCATAATAATTATTTCCCACCAAAATTCTTCCATTTCTCCTTATCATCTTTTGCCCTTAATTATTTAGGAATATTCCTTACTCCTAATTATCCTATTGTTAGATGTGGCATTTCTCTCCCCTAAATAAATTTCATCCTCGAAATTTAAAGCATACCTTAATGGAAAAGTTCAGGGTACTTTTCCCTCATCTTAGTTTCCATCTCCTATGTGGCTTCTTTAGAGGAAAGACCTTTCCAGACTACTTTTACTAGTGGAATCTACTTGTTCCTTAGCTGCCTGACCTTTTGATCAATGATTCGCTCTAGTTTGACCTCAAAAGACAGATTGTCTTGGAGTACAATGTAATCATAGCTTATTACATGTGTCGGGTCTGGATGATACTTCTTCAGTTGCGAGATATGGAAGACATCATGAATTTGACTCAAGTTTGGGGGAAGAGCCAACTTGTAAGCTACTGGTCCAGCTTTGGACAAAATCTGAAATGGTCCAACGTACTTTGGACTCAACTTCTTGGTCTTCAAGGATTGACGAACTCCCGTTATTGGTGATACTTTAAGGAAAACATGATCACCAACCTCAAACTCTAACAGTCTTCTTCTCATATCTGCATAGCTCTTCTGTCTACTCTAAGCTGTTAGAAGTCTTTGCTGAATAGCTTTAATCTGTCAGGAAGTCTGATCCACTATATCTGGACCAAGGATGCTTCTTTCACTAAGCTCTGTCCAACATAAGGGTGATCTATATTTCCTCCCAGAGAGTGCTTCGTACGGTGCCATTCAAATACAAGGAAACTGTTATTATAGGCAAATTCGGCTAATGGTAAGTATATATCCCAATTACTGCCGAAATCCAAAATGCAAGCACGTAGCATATACTTTAATGTCTGAATCGTTCGTTCCGTCTGTCTATCTATCTAGGGATGGTAGGTTGTACTGAATCTGAGAGTAGTGTCTATTTATTTCTGTAGGAACCTTTAAAACTTAGAAGTAAATCTTGGATCTCGATTCGAAACAATACTACTTGGGACACCATGCACCCTAACAATCTCCTTGATGTAAAGTCTTGCTAATTTTTCTAGAGAATCTTTAACATTCATAGCTAGGAAGTGCGCAGACTTAATTAGACGATCCACTAAACCCACATCGTATCATGTTTAGCCACTGTCATCGGTAACCCCACTATGAAATCCATGGATATACTATCCCATTTCCACTCAAGAATATCTAGGGATTACAACTCTCCTGTAGGCTTCTGATGTTCTATTTTCACCTTCTGGCAAGTGAGACACTTTGCCACATACTCCGTAATATCCTTCTTCATTCCAGGCCACCAGAAAAGTTCTCTGACATCATGGTACATCTTTGTTATTCATGGATGAAGAGTACACTTGCTCTTATGGGCTTCTAACAATATCTTTTCTCTGAGGTCAACTACTTAGGGCACGTAAGTTCTTCCTTTAAACTTCAATAACCCCTCCTTAGAAATTTCAAAGTTCTTAGTCTAGCCTCTGGACAACTTCCCTTTGAAAATTTCTACTAGCTAATCCTGCAACTGTGCTTCTCTGATTTGATCCTTAAGCAAAGCTGTAAACTGGGTTCTACCTCCTCTTCCTTCCACTAGCTGCATCTGATATAGAGGACCCCAATCTTTGAAATCCTCTACTAGCTTCTGCTCCTTAATCATTAGTGATGCTACCTGCACTGCCTTTCTGCTCAAGGCATCCGTAACCACGTTTGCTTTGCTAGGATGGTACTTGATATGGAAATCATAATCCTTAAGCAAATCCATCCATCTTCACTGCCTCATATTCAACTCGTTTTGATCGTGGAGGTACTTGAGGCTTTTGTGGTCGCAAAACAATTCTATTATTGCTCCATATAGGTAATGTCTCCATATCTTCAACGTATAAACTATTGCTGCCAATTCCAGGTCATGGGTCGAGTAATTCTCCTCATGAGATTTCAGCTGGCATGAGGCATAGGCTACCCTTGCTGCATAAGTACACATCCCAGTCCCTACTTGCTAGTATTTGTATAAACCACATAAGGTTGCAAAGGATCAGGGAGTATAAGTGCAGGAGTAGAGGTGAGCTTCCTCTTTAACTCCTAAAAACTAGCCTCACTCTTCTTGTCCCATAAGAACGGCTAGTTCTTCTAAGTTAACTTGGTCAGCGGAAGAGCAAACTGAGAAAAGTCTTAGATGAATCTTCTGTAACACCCCACTAGTATGAGGAAACTTCTGATCTTGGTCACCATCTTGGGTCTCTCCCAGTTGAGTACTACATCAATCTTACTGGGGTGGACCGCCACTCCCTCTCAGGAAATCATATGGCTGAGAAATCAAACTTCTTGTAGCCAAAACTCACACTTACTAAGTTTGGCCATAAGTTGCTTCTCTTTCAGGGTATTTACGACAATTCTCAAGTACATCTCATGCTCTTCAGAAGATTTGGAGTACACTAGGATGTCATCAATGAACATTACCACTAACTGATCTAGGTAAGGGTGAAAGATCCTGTTGATGTAGTCCATAAATATCGCAGGTGCATTGGTCAATCTGAACGGCATCACTATGAACTCATAGTGCCCATACTGAGTTATAAATACAGTCTTAGGGACATCATCAGGCTTAATCTTAAGTTGGTTGTAGCTAGATCTTAAATCAATCTTAGAGAACATACTGGCACCAACTATCTGGTCTAACAGATCATCTATCCTAGGGAGCAGATACTTGTTCTTAACTGTGACTTTAGTTAACTCCCTGTAGTCTATACATAATCTTAGAATACCATCTTTCTTCTTGACGAATAACACTGGAGCACCCCATGGCAATACGCTTGGTCTAATAAAACCTTTCTCAAGTAATTCCTCTATCTACTTCTTAAATTCTGCCATTTTATTTGGAGCCATTCTGTAAGGGGCCTTAGAAATTGGTCCTTCTCCAGGTACAATGTCAATCATGAATTCTACTTCTCTGTCTGGAGGTTATCCTGTGACCTCTGTCAAAAACACTTCCAAAAACTCCTTAACAACTAGGATTTCTCCTATCCCTTGCTCAACCTCTACTTGTATCGAGAAGAAAACGAGGAATCCTTGGTAACCTTTTCGTAGGCATCTGCCCGCTTGGGCCTCTGTTATGAAGTTCAATCTAATCTCTAGATTCAACTCTAATTCTCTCAGGGGTAAGATCAGGTTTTATTCTTACAGTCCATTAGGATGTTATAGGACGACAACTAATTTAATATGATCAGCACATTAATTTCATGGAAAGGCATACATATTAAGTCTATGGTAGTACAACAGTGCTCATAACAAACTATACAATTTAAGCACACATCAGATGTAATTACCCTATTATGTGTTGGGGTGGACACATGTATGTCATACGGCAACGTGCTCATAATCAAGCCAAGTTTTTTAACACAGGCATACGAGATAAAAGAATGAGTAGCACCCAAATCAAACATTGCAATCACTGGGAAGCTGTTAATCCTGATCGTACCTTGGATCATCTCTAGAGATTTCTGGGCTTCTTCCCACGTGAGAGCAAACACTCGGCCTAGGGTACGCGGTCGTGCCTTTTTTGTGTTTTGCAGGCATTCTCTTAAGAAATATCCAAGCTTGTCGTATGTGTAGCAAACATTTTATCCCGCTATGCACAGTCTGTCGTAGTGGTTCTTGCCACACTTTGTACACTCCTTGCCCTTCATCGGCTTACCACTTTTCTTGTTCTTACAGTTGTGTCAAGGTCGCTTTCTCTTCTTACTCGCATTAGATGAAGTACCACTCTGACCTCCCTTCTCTACTCTAGGAGTAGCCTTGATCACACCAAATAATGGTTCAGGCTGCTTTCTGTGATTCGATAGGCCTCAACTACCTTGTTGAACTGTTCAAATTGTCCAGGAGCAATCATCTCCCTTAAGGACTACCTCAGTCCTCGAACCATCTTCTCCATCATTTACCTCTCGTCGTCTTGGTGATAAGGACCTTTGTCATTCATCTTGGGGTTCTCAATCAAAAATAAATCCAAGTTATGAAGTATAGTGAAAACTCAGGTCGTTTTACTTTTGGGAGCCTTTATTAATTACCTAAGCTAGACTAAATACCATGCAATGCAAAGAAAGGGGGTTTGGTTTCTAAGATTTAAATGAATGGTGACTAAACTAAATGTAATGAAAACAAACCTAAGCTACTATATTTTTGGTATTTTTGGATAATGGTGATGGAATGGAAATGGATGATAGGAAGCCTCTTGAAAATGGTTTTGATGGCAATCATAGTTCACTTAAGATATTGGGAGTTTTATAAAATCATTAGGTTTTCTAGAATAACAACCTCAATGAATCATTGAATCCAGTGTTTAAATCAATGAACTTCATTAATGAAAACATTGTTAAGCTCTCCTAATGTGCAATTTGAAAATGATCGTACAATTGGTTCATTGCAACACAAAATCAACTCAATATCAAAACATGACCATGCAAGATAAGAGAGAATTAAGAGAGTTACAACGAAACATATATGTGACTACATATATTGAAGCACTGAATTCAACATTAACCAATCCAAAATACAAATATAAATCATTAACCAATGATTACAGTAACAATCCCAAGTTCCTAACTAAGAATTTACAACTCCTAGACCTTGAAAGCCATAAATCATGGCTAAAAATTGAAAACTGAAACTAAACTCCACTTTGAAGTTTGGAAACTCATGCCACTCCACCATCTTTAAGAGTTGATAAACCCAGCCCTCCATAGCTTCAAGAAAAGCTCCAACGGAAGTGAATCCATCAGCCATGGCAGCTGGGAGTGGAAGGAAATGAGATGAAGTAAAAGAAAGGGGAAGGAAATGGATGAGGAAGAAGATGAAGGTGGAGAGGCAAGAAGATGAGAGAATAGAGGTATTGGAGATGATAGAATGGAGTTATTGGATGAAAATAGGGTTTCTAAGGGTTTTAGGGGTCCATCTAGATTGGATCATATGAGTAGAGGGTCCATTTTTACGTTTTGAATCCAAATCTGATGTTACTGATACGAGAGAGCTTGTCGTAACGAACTCAAAAGTTGGCCACGGTGAACTATTCCAGAAAGGAATTTTAGTGAGATTTTGAGAGTTTGCCCCGGCGAACTACTCTAGAATAGTCACTGATGCACATTTTCAGACTTTTTGCCACAGCACAACATTTTCTTGGCCATAACCAACTATTCCAGATTCAATATTTTGGCTTCTCATGTTGTGTAATGCTTTAGTCTTCAATCTTGGCTCTAATTCTCAAGTGTTGTCATACCTTACTATCAGAACCACTTAGAGTTTAATTAAAACCATTTTAGACCACATTGGATGGTCTTGGGCTCAAAAATCCATGAAAAACGCTGATTTTCAGATTTTTACTGTTTATCAGGTAAAAATCCAGTTTTCTGACCCAAATTCAAAAATTCATAACTTAATCTAGAAAAATCAAAATGGAGTGGTTAAAAATTCTATAAAAAGATTTTATTATTCTCTTTCAAGGAAAAATAATCTTGTGAACCAATTTCATTTGAAAAAATGTCATATTTTTGTGAAATTCACCTCTGTCCATTTGGCAAAAATCTTTTTTCCAGATTCTAAACCTTAACTTTGAAAAATCATTACAAATCGTGTAGTTAGCCATTTTTAATGCGCTGCCTATAGATTTGAAGCTCATGACGTCAAATTTAAGCATGCCAAATTTTGTGTAGAAATTCATTCAGTAACTTAATAAAATGTGGCTCTAAACTGGCGTCCTGCTTAGAGATTACAGCTCCAACCATACATGCTTAGACATAACCAAATATAAATATTTCCTCTCATGGTTCATCACCATATTTATCCTTGGATTTGTAACCTCCCTTTTAATGATTCAGCTCCTAAAATGTTAAGTTATATATGGGGGATGAGATTTCAATGAAATCCCAGTAGCAAGATCAATCAACCAAAACATCAACATACATCAATTACAAGCATTCCAACCTTTTGCTATTAATAGGGAACTACTTTACCTCATACATGTAGCACTCTAACATGCAATAGCCAAGGCACATAAAGCAAGGAGTATAGCTACACAATCACCATCATCATCATCATTGAGTTCAACCACATAATAGCACATGAAATTGCATAGCAATCAATGCAACACTCAACATTAAGGTCAATTAAATCTTACTGTACACCAAAAAAAAAATCTTACTATCACTATCTAATGCTCTTTGATCTTCTTGTTCTTCTTTCTTGCTTCCATAAATGCCAAACCATAACGTGGCAATCTATAAAAAGGGCAGCAAGAATCATCAACCATTTCTCATAAAAATCAACAACATAACTCAAGGACAACCTTTGTCTCTTAAAGCTTCCACCTTTGTTCTTTAATTTTTAGAGTTTGTTTCCTTACACCCTAAAAATTCCCCCTTGACTCATTCCTACATGATTTTCATGTAGATTCCAAATATCTACTTAGATTTAACAAAATAAAATTCCTTGTTTTAGTTTTGAACTGATCGAACCATTAGGGTTCAAAATCCAAAACTTACAACTTTGATTCTATGGCTTTTAACACTTGTTCTTTAGGTTTATCCTACACCATTTTTCATTTTGAACACAATAAAAACCTCAAAACTTTGAAAAACACATCCTAGGATTCATTTCTTGCTTTGGTCGAAATGGATCTTAAAAGAAATATCAAAGAAAACACTTTAAAAACAACCTACAACCACTTGTAACTACTAGGATCTATCATGCTTTGAAGTGTTCTAGCAAGATTGATCAATAAAACTTCCCTCCTTACTTATTATACATTTTGACCAGCACCAAAGAAGGAAGAAAACCAGAAATTTCAACCATACAACTCAAGAGAATCAAGCAAGTAATGACATAGAATTATCTACTAACCTTAACTCCAAGCTTACTTGATCCAAAGTGGTTGATTCTTCCTTGTTTCCACCTCAAGCTCTCTCTTTTTCCCTCTCTTCTTGCCTTGGCCAAACCATATTTAGAAAGTGGGGGAGGAGGAGCTCATTAATGTGCACAAAATATCCCACCAACCAACATTAATGATTTGACAAGTGTTATATGCCTACTTAATCTTAATCCTCTCTCTTAATTAACTTAATACCAAATGAAATTAATTTCAAAAGTCAAGATCCTCTCTATTGGTGGCTTGACACTTGGAAAGCTTTAATTACCATCCATTAGAGGCTTGACAAGTGGCAACTTGTAGGCCAAGTAAAGTGCAAGACTCTAGTCTTCACTTTATCAGTGCACTTTTACTCTGGGTTTAACTTCTTTTCTATAATTACTATGCTCTGACCTTTGTAATTATTTTCTGTCAGCTCCATAAATTATTCTCCTCATTTTTATCTTCCCAAATTGCTCTCTTTGTCTCAAATTTAATTTCCCAATAATTAAATAAAAGGGAAAACTAATTTCCTTCTCTTTAGTGATTTTTCCACTTTTCAAAGGAACTGTGAAAAATCTTAGATAATTGAGGGTCTTCTTTTAATGCCATAATCTCTTATAATTCCTTGGGATATCATAGGAATTTTCTTGGGATTTTATCCTTCTTAAAAATATTTATTTGAAATTTTCCAAATAAAAGACCTTATACTAGCTTAAATCGCCCTTAAATTCTTTTGTAATTTCTCTAGGGGTAATTTGGTCATAATACCAATTTTATACTCCTATATAATTCTCAAGGAACATTGTCCTTATTTTTTCTTAATTTTCTGAGGCTTGAAAATATTTTTCCATAATTAATTTTGACCAATTTTCCTTAATTAGTCAAATTTTCATAATTGGCTAGGAAAATCATAATAATTATTTTCCACCAAAATTCTTCTATTTCTCCTTGTCATTTTTGACCCTTAATTATTTAGGAATATCCCTATTCCTAAATGCCATATTATTGGATGTGACAAGTGTCCTACAATAAAAAGCAACAATTTGAAGCATCAATTGTCCTAGAAATCAATTGAATACAATTAAGTTAATCAATTGTCCTAGATAGGGTAATCCTCTCTCAAATCCACTTAATCAACACTTTACCATAAGCTTGTTAAAATCTTACCTCTCCACTTTTAATGCATGAATGCAATGATCAAGAGGACTTTTAAGGTTATGATAATGGAAAGGGCTAAATGAAATGAGATGAGATGAAAATATATGAAATGATTAAGCACTAAGCATTTTAGAAAAGGTTTCCAACTAACATTTACTCTATTTCTCCAAAAGCATAACTTTGTTCTTTAAACCGCTAATGAACTGCCTTATTTCAAAACTTTATTCTTTTGGTACCATTTTATTTTGATCTTTCTTTGGCTTTTCTCAACATTTTCTTCTATTTCTTTGCCTTTTTTATTTCTCTTTTTTTCTAGTAATTCCAAACCCAAGAAGACAAAGTTTAACACTTCAAGAATGTAATAGTAAAAATGTTAGAAATTTGAATGTATAATGCATGTCTTGGCACTTAAGAAAAGATGAAGGCTCAAATGGCTAACAATAGATAAAATTGTGAGGGTTTGTGTTTGGGATGAAGGGGTTTAGAAAAGAATGCCTCTATTATGCTCATCATATCAATGCAACTAAGTCTTGATTAAGAATTGGAAGAAGTTCTAGAAAGTAGAAGACGTAAGTGGATGCAACTCACTATGAATGAAAATTAGGCTCAAAGAATCTTCCAACAAGGCTAAATCTCAAATGCTCATATACAAAGATTAATTGTACTCCAGATTAATCACAATATATTAACTCAATCAATATAAAAGCAAGCTTTAAGAATTATGACCAATGAAACTAAAACAATCAACTTTGAACAAATAGCAATTCTGATGAGTATCAATATGAGTTCAAAAACATTTACCAAAGTCCACAAATACACAAATTCCAGTGTAAGTTAATTTAAGCAAAAATTTTCAAAAATTTTGACTCAAAATCTTCAAACTAAGTTCAAAAATTAATCAAAATTTTGAAATTTTTTTAGAAAACCAGATTTTTCATTAAACACAGAAAAACACAACACGATCACCAAACATCGATCCCTCCCCCCCACTTAAATCTTGCATTGTCCCCAATGCAAAACTCAAGTGCAACCTTAAAAAAAACCAAAACTAAAAAGGAGGAAAAGAAAACAAAAATAAACTACTTTTACTACTGGATATGTCCCGCCCCATACTTATCTCACAAAACAAGCAAATAATTCAAAAGATAAGAGTTAAGGAAGGAAAGGGACAACCTTGAGAATGAAATCTCTTCAAACTCTTGTAGGAGAAGTTCTCATCCCGGATGAGAAACATGCATCTCTTCAGTGTGCTCACTTCTCCATTATTGATCTTCCTTAGTAGTGGTGGTGTGGAGTCCTATAAGCAGGTAGAACCAACAGCAATACCACATTCAAGAATAGGAATATGAAGAGAATAAAAATAAAATAAAGACAGTTTAGAAGTTAATCTCTCCAAGTAACTCTCACAACCGAGAAAGTCAATAGCACTCCCATCAGTAGGAGTTAAACTTTTATTTAAATTTTTAAAATACTCAATCTCATGCGAAATGGAAGCTGAAGAATCCAACTGACCATTGTTGGAGTACAGTACATCATTATCACATTCACAAAAGGTAATGTTCAAAGGAAGGGAAAAGAAAGAACGAAAAAGATTCATGCATACTACTATTTACAATACAAAATAAATCAAGAGGCAAATCACAAGAAAGAATTGGATGAAAAGATTCATTTTTATTTACAATTTCATCTTTCAAAATTTTTGAATCTTTCCAAACTAACTCATTAGAAGCGTGAAACTCAATGGGATTTTTAGAAAGATAGTTTTCAAGGCTATGGTTAAATTCACATTTCTGTACAAGATCATCATCCAAGCAATTCACATCAATATCATGCTTTATATTTGCAGCACTTTCAGTACTAGAAGGTGATGCACACATTTTACTAAAGTTCTGCTTTTGCCACTTAACGAGTATATTGTTTTTGTTGTCAATGCATATAGTGTGAGCATTGCAAGAAAAAGATAAAGGTTCATTCATATCAAAATCAATTTTACCATCCAATTTAGCACTAGAAAGAGAAGCATGTTCTTCACACAAAGAAGTAGTGACAATGCAAGCAACACCATCAACTAAACAACTACTATTAG
Organism: Neltuma alba; assembly: GCF_004799145.2. Taxonomy (NCBI): domain Eukaryota; kingdom Viridiplantae; phylum Streptophyta; class Magnoliopsida; order Fabales; family Fabaceae; genus Neltuma; species Neltuma alba. The sequence goes on from NW_021635040.1 coordinate 364,219, forward strand.
AAGTGTTCAAGTGAGAATTGTCATTGTTAAACATATGAGGGGATTCAACTATGATTTCCTCATTCATTTCATCATCACTCACATCATCAATAACTTCAACAGGAATAGTAGTCATAGCACAAGGGTTAATCTCCTCAAGAAGAGGAGCAATACTATCTGATGCAGAGCACAAGTCCTTATGAGTTTGTAGATGTTCTTACTGTATCTAGCCCTCTTGTATGAGTAAATCTGGACACTTTGATTCATCTTTCCCAATCTCAGACTCAATTTGCACTATATCACTTAAGAACTTTCCTAATATACTTTGACATTCTTCTAACTCTTCCTCTGATTCCTTAGAGATTCCATATATCTCTACCTCTTCAAGTAATCCATAGTAGTATGAATTCAAACGACCATACACTGTAACATCCAAACTTTTGAGCCTAGAAGTACTAGAAATAGCCTGAATTGGATAAGCTACGGACCCCTTTTGAGTAAAAGTCCTAAAGATGATAAAGGAAGTCAAAGCAGTTTTAGGGATTAAACTGCAAAGTAAATATTTTCAGGGGCTTAAGTATAATCAAGTTAGAGGCTTCAGTAAAGTCTCAAAGGTCCAGAGAGAGAAAAGAGGCTAGATACAGGCCAAAGGTTAAGCTAGAAGCCTCAAAGAGAGGATTATATGAAGCTAAGTCCAAGCAGGGACTAAATCGTAAATTCAGAAAGTTATGACCAACAGGGATAAAAATGGAAGAGTATATAAAGAATTCCAAGAAAATCCTAGAAAATGATAAATAATATTCTAAGGCTCTTCTATTAAGAGAAAAGACGAAAGTACCCCTGAGGTAGCTTAAATGGAATTTATAAGGTTATGGCCAGTAAAAAGTACATTGTTTGAGGTAATTATTTAAAATAGCAAGAGACCTCAAAAATGTATACAAAAATGAGGTTAAATGGTTGAAAGGTTTTACTAATTTATAATATTAGTCCCGCAACCAAAAGGCCAGTGGAGTGGCTTTAATAAATTAAAGAGCCGGCTATGCCGATAAAAGGGTATTTTAGTAAATGAATTTTATGCAAGACTTAAATGGAGTGTTATGTCCTAAGAAAATTCATAGATACTCTCAAGAATTAAAATAAATTTATAGAGTAGACAGAAGAATTTTCTGAGCTCTGGAAGACCATAAAGAACACCGGAGAAATGTGGGCCAAGTAAATTCGGAGGAAACTTAGGAAACAAGTTTGATCCAACAGCTAGGATCTAATCTCCCTTCTCCTCTACCACTTTTATGACACTTGGCATCTTCTAGAAGGTTAAGGTAAGCATGATGCAAGAAGATGATGCAATGATGGTGTAAAAGTCAACTTGAAGTTCCAAGATTGCCCTTACCCTTTCTATTAGCCACCAAGGGCATTTTGGTCCATTCAAGCCAAATTTTTGGCTATAAATGGGCACTTCCTCCCCTCATATTTCGGCCAACCAAGGAATCATAGGGGAAACTCTGCCGCTCTTGCATTTAGAGAGAGAAAAAGAAATTTCTAGTGAAAGAAAGTCCACCTAAGTTCAAGCTTCAAGATCAAGGTATGTGATGGTTATAGTATCTGATTTGATGCCTATTTCGAATTAGTTACTATTCGTATCTGATTCTGAAAATTGGTGTGATTAAAGTACGCTTTGTAAGGTTTAAATCCATGTGTAGAACACTTCATTTGGATATGTGTACGATTTATGGTGATTTTTCAAAGTTAGGGTTTGAAATCTGGAAACAGTGTTGAACCTTTGGAAGAGTGTCAAGTTCCGTACAATTTCGGTACTGTTATGAATAGAATTGGTTCCTAAAACTATTTTTCCTTCAAATTTAACTTAAGGAGCTTTGGGTGAGATTTGGAACTACTCAATTTTGATTTTTCTAGAATTAATTATGAATTTTCAAAGTTGAGAAAAAATTCTAGAGTTTCTGCATGAACAGTACCCGTGAACCAAAATTTTCAGATTTGATCTTCTTGAATCTAAGGCCATCTAAAGTGGTCCTAATTGACAAGAAATGGATCTTAAGGATGAAAAATAATAAGATTTACGTTGGAGAAGTTAGAAAGAAAACCCTAAAAGGAAGAGAAAGGGTTGAGGTTCAAGAGAGCTAGTCTTGAACTTTATGTAATCTAGTGGTTCTAATGGATTGTGTGATCATTGTGACTATGTTTAGGACCTTGAAACATCAAAGAGGATATTTGGTGATGTAAACTGAATGCCCACATGGTTGGAAAGTCAATGGAGTCAAAGGAAAAGTAAGAGGAAAGCTTGAGGTGCAAGGTAGTGAACTTACCTATTGTCATTGCTTGGTGTTGTATGCTTGTGTGTTGCCGTGTACATGTTATTGAATGTTATTGTGACATGTTTTAGCTACTGTAATTGCTATTCATGATGAGTAGATTATGTCTCCATGGCCATGCATCAAGAAGTTAGCTTTGAGCATGCTAATATGTCACTAATTAACAAGAGAATAAACAAGTTACGTGTAGTGCATTAGCATCCATCTAGCATGATTAATATGGTATTGTTTGCTACTGAGATTCTCCCAAATCTCACTCCTCCCTAATCAACCATTTAGGTCAATCATCAATGGGCAATAATGGCATGAGAAGCAAGGAGAAGAAAGTGAAGAATTATTGATGTTAATGAATGATATTATCATTCAATATGTAATTCTCCTATTATGTAATTATTGTTATGGATGTCAATGATGTCATGTATTTAATTATAATGCTTATGGCATGTATAGAAATGTATGAGCATGAATGGGAAAGAGAAATCCCATGTTATGTATGCCAAAGAAATAAAAAGAATTAAAGTAAATAGATGTTAAGAGATAAAATGTAGGACCTGGAGCAATGAGTTTGTAACTCCAGTTTGACCTATCAAACGAATGAGTTAAGTCACGAGATTTGGCAGACTTATATGACACATCCCCAGATTTAAAATGAAATGTAGATCACCTTAATTGGATATGTACACAAGGTGATACAAATTTTCAAAGTTAAAGCACAGAATCTGGAAGTTCCAGATTTTTGAAATGAATAGTAATATCTATTGATTTAACTGTACGAATTGGGTAAGGATAAGTCCAATTGGATATTTTTTCCTTAAAGAGAATTGAAATAGATTTTAGTAGAATTTTAGATCACCTCAATACGATTTGTATGGAATTAGTTATGAATTTTTGAAGTTGGACCTATAATTTGGAAATTTAATAGTGAATAGTAACCCGAGTAGTTATGTTGAAATTTTAAATCCACGGGATTGTGTCATGATCTGCTTGAACCATAATGCTTACGAATGTGTGCTCTGAGGGGTTAAAGGCAGGATGTTTCATACGCTTCCTTTAAAATTTGTATCTGGTCATTCTTAGGAATAGTGAGAAATGGGTCAGGTTCACTGAATTGATGTTCATGAGATGGGGAAGGGGTTGGTATATAGATTGGGACAATGGTTGGTGGTAGCATTCATTTGATAAAGGAGGTGGTTCAATGGAGGGATTATGTAGTGAGAATGGTTCAAGGTATGAAGTGGAACATGGATGGAATGATAGTAATGGTTCATGAAATGGTTGGTGAGATGAGGAAGTATATTGGTGGTAGGGTTCATGTGATGGAATGTTTAGCTCATGATATGGATGATGTGATGGAAGGTGTTCAAAGTGTGGATGGTACGGTGGAGGTGATAAGTCATAATGTTGTTTTGGTGAATAGAATGAAGAGGTATGGTAAGGGGAATGTAGAGGGTCATTCATCCAATCATAGCCATGGTTATGTTAGGGTAGGGGGTATCATATCTTTCATAGGTCCCGCCATGTTCTATACGATCCACGTGTGCCCAAAGAAAATCCAATCTTATTGTACGACATTAAATTCTAGAGAGAAATCATCACCTATTATAGAGTTGTCATCTATAAAAGAGGAAGGGTGATCAGATGGACCTAAATTATTATTAAACCAAGCCATAGGAAAGCTAAACAATCAATTCCCAAAGAGTTTTTAAGTCTAACCTAAAAAGAAACAGGGTAAGAAGCTAAATTCTTTTTATAAAACAGGGGACCCTTTGCCACGGCAAAAGAAAGGGCTTGCTGTGGCAAAGCTATCCAAAAGGGGAGAATGCGATCTGGTACAACACGTTACGCTGCGGCGAAACACAAAGTTAGTTGTGGTGAAGGTGTCCCGAAAAGGATTCTCACTAAAATCTGATAAGTTGGTTGTGACGACACAAGGAGTAGGCCACAACGAAGGGTCACAGATAGTGAGAAAAAAAACAATGCAGTAAAAACACAAAGCAGTAGAAACTCAAAAATACAAAGAATGCTATGAAATGTATGAAACTATATGAAAAAATCAAAATCAAAATCAAAATTAGGATATTTGTTTGTATACCTCAAAATTTTTATGTAATGTGAAGAGAGCCTTTTTATCGTTCGCTTTGGGGTTCTCACTCAAAATTAAATCCAAGCTATGCATTATAATGCAAACTCAGGTCATTTCTCTTTTAGGAGCCTTAATTAATTACCTAAGTTAGACTAAATGCTATGCAAAGTAATGAAAAGGGGTTTTTGGGTTTTTAACATTTAATGAAATGTGCCAAAGTTGAATGCAATGAAAACAAATCTACGATACTATGTTTTTGGAGTTTTTAAGATAATAATGATGTAATGGAAATGAATGATAGGAAATCTCTTGAAAATGGTTTTGATGCAATCATAGTTTACTTAAATATAGGAGTTTCACAAATCATTAGGTTTTCTTAATCAGAACCTCATCAACTCAATGAGTCCAAAGCTTTCATTAATGAACTCATTAATGAAAGCTTTGTTTGGCTTCCCTAATGTGTAAATTTGGAATGATCATGCAATTGGCTTAATGTAACACACAATAAACTCAGCACCTAAACACAACCATGCAAGATAGGAGAGAATAATGAGAGTTACAATAAGCATATATGCAACTACATATATTTAAGCTCATATTTCAACATCAATCAATCCAAAATACAAAAGTTAATCAGTAACCACTGATTACAGTATTAATCAAAGCATCTAACTAAGACTTTACAACTCCTAAACCTAGGAAATCATAAATGCCTAGCTAAAAACTAAAGATTAAAACTAAAAATCCCCTTTGAAGCCTGGAAACTCATGCTACTCCACCATCTTCAAGAGTTGAAAAGCTTAGCTCATCATAGCCTTGGAATTAGCTCCAACCAGAGGTAAATCTTCAGCCATAATGGTCAGGAGATGAAAGAAATGAAAGTGGATGAAGAAGAAATGCAGGAAAATGGAAGGTGAAGAAGATGGAGATGGAGGATTAGGGTTTCTGTGGGAGAGATGAGAGAAGATGATGATAGAAACGTAGGTGGTGGCTGAATAATAAGGGTCTCACCTCACCATACCCAAAATAGGGTTTCTAACCCGAAAATTGCGTGCATGGGTCGGTTCCTGGGGGTGGGTAGGTCAAAATTTCCCGAAATGGTCAGGTCTGAAATTTATTGATACGAGGGGTTCGCCGCAGCAAACCATGGTAGAGAGCTTTGCTTCGACAGACGATGTTCGCCGCGGCGAATGCAGAAGTGTGCCGCAGCGAACTGAGGCAGAGACTCCTCTCTTGCTTCTTGTGCCTTGAGTTCTTCAATTCTGGCCCCAATCTCAGTGTCCTACAATAAAAAGCAACAAATTGAAGTATCAATTGTCCTAGAAATCAATTGAATACAATTAATAACCAATTATGACAATTTTATCCTCAAAAAGATACTAACTTAAAGTAAGGACTCTTAATCTAAATTAAGCACAATTATCATTGAAAAGGGCCAGAAAATACCACAAAATCATGGATAATGTAATGAAAAGATAATAATATCTTGAGCTCAATCATAATGCAAAACCTATTATGCACAATGTGAAAATGTAACCTAAGAAGAGGCTCACAAAAACCCCAATCAACCAAAGTTGACAATTAACTAGACTAGGGAACCACTTAATGGCTCCTTGGCAATGGCGCCATTTGATGAGGACCTTTGTCATTCACCTTAGGGTTCTCAATCAAAAATAAATCCAAGTTATATAGTATAGTGCAAACTTAGGTCGTTTTACTTTTGGGAGCCTTTATTAATTACCTAAGCTAGACTAAATGCCATGTAATGCAATGAAAGGGGGTTTGGTTTTTAAGATTTAAATGAATAGTGACTAAACTAAATGCAATGAAAACAAACCTAAGCTACTATATTTTTGGTATTTTTGGATAATGGGGATGGAATGGAAATGGATGATAGGAAGCCTCTTGAAAATGGTTTTGATGGCAATCATATTTCACTTAAGATATTGGGAGTTTCATAAAATCATTAGGTTTTCTAGAATAACAACCTCAATGACTCATTGAATCCAGTGTTTAAATCAATGAACTTCATTAATGAAAACGTTGTTAAGCTCTCCTAATGCGTAATTTGAGAATGATCATGTAATTGGTTCATTACAATCCAAAATCAACTCAATATCAAAACATGACCATGCAAGCTAAGAGAGAATCAAGAGAGTTACAAGAAAATATATATGCGATTACATATATTGAAGCACAGAATTCAACATTAACCAATCCAGAATAGAAATGTAAACCATTAACCAATGATTATAGTAACAATCCCAAGTTCCTAACTAAGAATTTACAACTCCTAGACCTAGAAAGCCATAAATCATGGCTAAAAATTGAAAACTGAAACTAAACTCCCCTTTGAAGTTTGAAAACTCATGCCACTCCACCATCATCAAGAGTTGATAAACCTAGCCCTTTATAGCTTCAAGAAAAGCTCTAACCAAAGTGAATCCGTCTACCATGGCAGCTGGGAGTGGAAGGAAATGAGATGGAGTGAAGGAAAGGGGAAGGAAATGGATGAGGAAGAAGATGGAGGTGAAGAGGCAAGAAGATAAGAGTAGAGGTGTTGGAGATGATAGAATCGAGTTATTAGACAAAAATAGGGTTTCTAAGGGTTTTAGGGGTCCATCTAGGTCGGATCATATGAGTAAAGGGTCAATTTTGGCGTTCTGGATCTGAATTTGATGTTACTGATACAAGAGAGTTTGTCACGGCGAACTCAAAAGTTTGCCATGGCAACTATTCTAAAAAGAAATTTTAGTGAGGTTTTGAGAGTTTGCCACGGTGAACTCAAAAGTTTGCCCTGACGAACTATTCCAAAATAGTCACTGATGCACATTTTCAGACTTTTTGCCATAGCAAAGCATTTTCTTGGCCATAACCAACTATTCCAGATTCAATATTTTGACTTCTCATGTTGTGTAATGCTTTGGTCTTCAATCTTGGCTCTAATTCTCAAGTGTCCTACAATAAAAATCAATAATTTGAAGCATCAATTGTCCTAGAAATCAATTGAATACAGTTAGTAACCAATTGTGGTAATTTTACTGTAAAAAAGACATTAACTCAAAACAAGGACTCTTAATCTAAATTAAGCACAATTATCATCAAAACGAGCCAAAATCTATGGTAAAAACCATTAAAATGAATGAAATAACATAAAATAATTGGGTTCAATCACTCGGTAACGGAGATAGCTTGAGTAGTAAGAGAGACAGATGAACTTAGCCAAGTACTCATCAAATGGCTCATCATCTCTTTGCTTCAGGGTTAGAAATTCTGCTTCCTTCTCATCTCGGACTGATCTCAGAAAATACTTCTCATAGAACTGCTCCTGGAACACTTCCTAAGTCACCCTTGTGTTTTGAGCATCCAGAACAATCTCAGTATTCTTCCACTAATGATCAACGTCTTTCTCTAACTTGTAAATTGCCATCTGGACCTTTCGCTCTGTTGGGCAGTCTAGTACTTTAAAGATCTTCTCTAGGCAATTAATCTAGTCTTCCGCCACTTAGACATCAAATGCTTCGTCAAATGACGGCAGGTTATTTTTACAAAAGCGAGTCATCCACTGCTGGATGGTGTGGGGGTCTACTACTAGCATTGCCGGTCTAGGCAATTGTTTTGATGCTTGGCTTGCCTTTCGCTAGTAATTCACAATTAAGAATAAATAAAAGATTTAAATAGAATATGTCAAGATCAGCTACTCCTTTATCACTTGCATTGTAACACCTTATATTTATACCAATTAGTTTGCCTTGCAGAAGCATTTAGAATCACTTTTGAAGACTACAAGTTATGAAAAATCAAGTTTGAAAATTTTCTTTTACGGATTACTATTCATTGTAACCCAAAAATGTGGCAAATTTCAAAAATTCATAACTAATTGTAGAAAAATCAAAATCGATTGATTCCAAGTTCTATGGAAAGCTCTTTGGATAAAATTTTGAGAGAAAATAGTTTTCGGACTGATTTCCTTAAAATTCAAGCCTAGTTTTTCTTGAAAAAGTTACTGTTCATATGGTCATTTTTCCATTTTCCACTTATTTTAGCCCAACTTTGGAAGGGCATAACTTCTTGTGTGGTTATCAGATTCAGGTGAACCAACTCTCATCTTAAAGAGAAAAATCCCATCTATTTGCTCACCTCAGGGCTATACTCAACAATTGCTTAATTTGACTTTGGTCAAAGTTTAGGTCCATAATGTTGACTTTTACCCCCCTTAGAAGGATAAATTGTCATACTTGACCAAGTATTTGCATACTAATTCTCCTACCATATAATCATGTATATTGGACAACACTAGCATGCTTTCACATATTAACACATAAGCTAGCATATATCCATAACTTAAAACCTTAAAGCATACTCTTAATTACATTCATCCAACATAAGGTTTTTCTTCATTCTTCTTCTTCTTCTTGAGGTGAACTTAACTCTCTACTATAGCCACTTCTTTTCCTTTGCTCTTGGAGGTTGAAGGCCCTAGGGTTTGTTAAATATGGGGGTAAGATTCTTGGGGAATCTTAGTAGCACATTGCATACATTACTATGGTTACACATCACAATGTAATTCAAGCTACATGCATACATACATACTTGAGTATTATGTACTTGCCATGGAAAAACATAACATCATAACATAACATATCATCTCAACCTTGCATAAACCAAGGTATACATGCATGGAGGCATCATGGCATAACATCATAACACATAGCAATGAACATACAATGTATAGTAACTCTAACAAGCAATAGAATGCAAAAGCTACCTTGTTGACTTTCCTTCCTCTTCAACTCTTTTCTCTTGACTAGATCTTTGCCCCTTTGTTGTGTATAGCCTATTAGGCAACCAATGACACAACATTAAGCATTACTTCAACTCCATAACTTAACATAACCCCTTAAACCCCTTTTTTCTTGACTTTTAGGGTTTATTTTTCTAGCTTTGATTCTTGAACTTTCTTGGGCCTTTCCTACATAATTTTCCATGTAGAATCCATTTATCATATTAGTTTATGAAAATCCAATCCCTTCCCATTGACTTAGCTTGGCCGAACCATATATATATATTTGTAGGGAAAAGGATTTTCAACCAAACTAACATGTAACCACTTAATCTTTAACCTTTAACCATGCTTAATCTTTATCTAAACCATTCCCTATCATTTTGATAAAATTTGGACAGCACTTCCCCTTAGGAAAATGACTTTCTACCATCATTAAAATAGCCTAAAACTAACATATTATCATTATAACTTGAAATGGAAGAGTTTTAGAAGCTTACCTTGCTTCCAAATAACTTTCTCTCACTAGAATTCTTCTCTTTCTCTCTCTACACGAAAATTTGCAAGAGGTTTCCTACTTGAAAGGTCTTGCATGAAATGAACATGTGAGGGGGTATTTATAGGCTCCATATTTCACTAATTCCACATATGCCCTTCTTGCATAAGACTTAATCTTAGCCCTCCAATTTTGACCTCTTTCCACATGTACAAATCTTAGGCTATGTGGCTTAATATGTTGACACTTGGATGGTGAGTCATTAGGGCTTATGTCATCGTTCTTATCCATTAAGATTAATTAGGCTTTAATCAAGGTTAACTCTCTTAATTCCTTGATTAACTTGGCTAATTACCCTTCTAGAAACTTTTGACTTTTCAAAGATAGATGGTTAAATCCTAGCCATCCAATGAACCATGTTTGCCACATGTCACGATCCTACGGAAGATGACTTAACCATAATCATTTTACTTATCCCTAATTAAATTTTAATCTAACTTGAATTAGTATTTTCTTTTCCTTTTTCTTTTTATTTTCTTTTTCCCTTTCTTGGCCAATTTGGGCATGACATGTGTCCTTGACATTCTTCAGAAATTTTACCACCCCGGTTGTCCTGACAGTCTACTGAATCGTAATATAATATTGGTTTATTTTATCTGATAGCTGAAAAATTCTAGTATCTTAGAATTCTTATATCAAATCACCATTAATTATATCTCAGTAAAGGGAACTTCCTTGATTAATTTCATAATTTTTCTCCCCATATAACTCTTTAAATTACCGTTTCCGTAAAAACGGACAATCTACCAATATTAATTTAGCTTTATATTCAATTAAAGCTAACCTCCTCATCATTTAGGGTTGGAAATAATTTTATAAATCTCCATAATTCCTAAATGAATATCCTTTAATTTTTCATAATTTTCTGAGATCTCTAGGTATTTTTAATAATTGATATTAGCCAATAAAAGGCACATATATGGCGCCACCTTAGAGGAGCAGAGGGAAAAAAATAGTCAACGCTATTGACCAATTAGTCAACCTTATTGAGTCACATAGTAGAAATTTTGCTCTACCGGGTAGATAGGGAACTGTCTAACACTTACCCGTATTGCATTCTAATTTTTCTACTGCCCATAAAATATCTTCTGGTGACTCATACGATGACTCATCACCCTCATAAATGAAGCACATGGGAAAGAAGAAGAGAATTCAAGTTGAACTTGTCTTCCTCAAAATATCTGAGATATTTTCTAACTTTGTCTCCTAATTAAGGGACATTAATTATTTAACATTTGACTGGAGCATTTTATCCCATTCTGAACTCCAAAAATTCATCTATTTATACCATAAAATTCCTTTAATTCTATAGAAAATCTTTGAATTTTCTCAGATCATAACTCAGACCATAAGTATTTCTTTTTAAATTTCCCATAACAAACCCATAAACTGCAGTTCTGGCCTTAAAAAATGTTAAAGCCATTCTGCTGGCCTTCAAGGGTTGAGACTAATTTTATAAATTCCATAGCCTCTTAGATCATACATCCCTATTTTATCATAACTTTCTGAGGTTTCCTTATGACCCAAACAATTAAATCTACCTCTACATTTCAAACTGAGCCATAAACTTATAAATTCCTTTTAAGTCAACTCAAGGGCATTTTCATTATTTCTCCTCATATAGGGGCCTTAAAATGTCATTTTCCATTTTCTGGAATTTTTTAGAATTTTTTGGGTATTACTTCCATTTTTACCCATTCCTTGCCCGAAACTTTCCAAAATTACAGTTTTGCCCTTGGTCAAGTAAACCTCATAAATCACCCTATTATGGCCTTATCATAACCTTGGTCTAAACTAACCTCTTTTTTCATTTCTGGGCCTCGAAACTTCACTAGAGCCTCTAAATTTCTTTACATTTTAGTCCCTAGAACTTTCTCTATTTACAATTTAGTCCCTGAAACCCTTCAACATTTCTGGGACTCCTGCTCATAGGAATTTAGTAGCCTACTTATCTTAGGCTAATCCGTGTATTCTTAGGCCCAAAACTTGGGGTGTGACATGCATAGCTGGAAAGCAGAGACCCACGAAGGTGCAATCTGAGCGATAAACCACTGGTGCAGATTGATGGAATGCTTTTCCTCTTAATTACCATCTTCAAGGCCACCGAGATAGCATCTTCGGCTTTTAGTTGTCAAGAAAGCAGCTCATGTAACATCCCAAAATTTCTAACCTAGAAATAGGGAAATATGTCATACCCTGATATCTTTAGCATGATTAATGAAGGATTTAGGGTTGACTAAGGCCAGGTGAGATAGACGATAGATGAACAGCACAACAATTGAAGTGAGAACTGAAAAAGGACCAAATTGTCATTTTTAAAATGATTGGTCTATAAAGGGCATTATCGTAATTAGTGTATGGAAATCCTAAAAATTTCCAGTAAATCATGGAAAATAGAATTAATGCCGTAGAATGGTATTTGAAGTCTAGAAAGTAAATATAGGTTGAAAATAATTTATTAAAAATTATTTTAATTATTAATATTCTGGCTAAATCAAGGAAAATTAGCCAATATTAATTATTAAAAATATCTAGAGATCTCAGAAAATTATGAAAATTTAAAGAAAAATTTATTTAGAAATTATGGAAATTTATAAAATTAATTTTAACCCTAAATGATGAGGAGGTTAGCTTTAATTGAATTTAGAGTTAAATTAATATCGGTAGATTGTCTGTTTTTACAGAAATGGCAATTGAAGGAGTTATAAAGGGAGAAAAATTATGAAATTAATCAGGGAGGTTCCTTTTATTGAGATATAATTAATGGTAAGTTGATATAAGAATTTTGAGATACTAGAATTTTTCAACTATCAGATAAAATAAACCAGTACTATATTAAGACTCAGTGGACTGTCAGGACAACAGGGGTGATAAAACTTTTTACAGATTGCCAAGGACACATGTCATGTTACACCTTACTATCATATCATCTTAGGGTTCAATTAAGACCATTTTAGACCACATTGGATGGTTTTGGGCTCAATTCCATCTCAAAAACGCTAATTTTCGAATTTTCATTGTTCATCAGGTAAAAATCCAGTTTTCTAACCCAACTTCAAAAATTCATAACTTAATCTAGAAAAATCAAAATGGAGTGGTTTAAAATTTTATAAAAATATATTTGAATTCTCTTTCAGGGAAAAATAGTCTTGTGAACCAATTCCATTGGAAAAAGCATCAGCTTTTTGTGAAAGTCACCTCTATCTATTAGGCAAAAACCCCTTTTCTAGATTCTAAACCTTAACTTTGAAAAATCATTAAAAATCTTGTAGTTGGCCATTTTTAACGTGTTGACTATAAAAATGAAGCTCAGAATGTGATCTCCAAACATGCCAAATTTTGTAATTAAACACCTTTAAGAACTTAATCAAAATGTCGTGTAAATGTGGCGGTGTCAGTGAATTTACAGTACTGCCCATCATAATATTACATAACCCAAAAGTCCACGAATTTTTATGGTATGATACCATAATTTTAACCTTCAATCTACAGCTTGCCCTTGGATGTTTCGGGTCCTAAAATGTTAGATTGCATTTGGAGAATGAGATTTCATTGAAATCCCAATAGCAAATTAATCAACTATATCATCAACAAGCATTATCATTATGCATAACTACATTAACTACTATTGGTGAACTAGCATGCTTATCATTTGGCAAACTCAATCATGCAAAGGCCAAAGCAAGAAAGTGTAAAGAGCAGCCACATCACAATCAAGAAAGTTCATCCACATAATAGCAATTAATCATACAATAATCAATAATGCCAAGTTAATGTTAGTAGTTAGGTTCAACTTGCTACCTTGCTCCAAAAGCTTGAGTTTTCTTTGTTTCTCTTCTTCTCCTTCACAAATATCAAACCGTAGCATGGCATTCCACCAAAAATGGTAGCAAAAATCATTAACTAAACCAAGTAAAAGCAAGAACACAACTTAAATATGACTTTTGCTCGTTAAAGCTTCCACCTTTGTTCTTTATTTTTGAACTTGTTTCCTTTTAACCCTAAAAATTGCTTCTTGACTTATTCCTACATGGTTTTTCATGTAGATTTCAAATATATGCTTAGATTTAAGAAAATAAAACTCCTCCTTTTATTTCTCTCTTAACCGAACCAAAGGGGTCCTTTAACCAAAAATTACAACTTTGATTTTTAATGCTTCCGACACTTGTCTTTAGGTTTATCCTACACTATTTTTCATTTTGAGCACAATGAAAGTATTAAAACATTGAATAACTCATCCTAGGGTTTGGTTACTATCTTGGCCGAAATGAACCTTAGGAAAAACACCAAAGAAAACACTTCAAAAATCAACTCACAACCACTTGCAACTACTAGGATCTAACATGCTTTGAAGTGTCTTAACAAGTTTGACTAACCAAATTTCTTCCCCCTCATGATAAACTAGTTTGGCAAGCACCAAAAATAAGAAGAGACAGAATTTTTCAACCACACAACTCAAGCAAACAAGGTAGAGAACACTTAAGACCAAAAACTAACCTTGAATCCTTGATTAAGTGACCAAAGTTGATAGCTTTTCCTTGTTTCTCCTTCAAAACCCTCTCTTTTCTCTCTTCCTCTCACTTGGCCAAACCACTATTTGAAATTAGGGGGAGGAGAGCTTGTTTAATGAGCCAAAATATCCCATCCACCATCATAAATGAAATTCCAAGTGTCATGACCCTCTTTAATCTTACTTTTTCTTTCATAATTAACTAAATCCAAATGAAATTAATTACCAAAAGTCAAAATCCTCTCTATTTCAGGAATGACACTTGGTAAGTTTAAGTCCTCTCCATTATGGGCTTGACACATGGCTAATTATGAACCATTTGAATTGCAAGACTCTAGTCTTGCTTTATCCGTGCACTTTAACTCCGAGTTTAACTTCATTTCTATAATTACAGCATTTTGGCCTCTATAATTATTTTCTATCAGATCTCTAATTTATTCTTCTTATTTTTATCTCCCCAAATTGTCCTCTTTGTCTCAAAATTAATTTTCCAATAATTAAATAAAAAGAAAAACTAATTTCCTTCTCTTTAGGGTTTTTCCACTTTCTATGAGGTGGATGAGAATGTTATGTTATATGATGTTGCCTCCATTCAAATTATGCTTTGGCTTATGCTATGTTGAGTGCCATGAATGTTTACGATGATATGTCCTTGCCATAGCATGAACATAAAATTAGAGTATGTATGCATGTAGCTTGATTTACAATGTATTGTGTGGTCTTGACAATGTATGCAATTGCTACTAAGATTCCCCAAGAATCTTACCCCAATATTTAAACAAACCCTAAGGCCTTCAACAACCAAGGGCAAAGGAAAGGAGTTGGCTCTTACTTGAAGAGGTAGTAAGCCATAGTGACTTTATATGGCTTTGAACCTTTCTATTTTGGAAAAAATGTAATATTAAGCATGCTTTAAATTTCCAATAGTATGATTAAGGTTAGAAGTATACAAGCATGGTTAGAAATAGCTAATATAGCTAATGAAAGCATGTTATGATGGTAAATGGTCAATTAAGTTAAGTTACCCTTCCAGGGGGTAAAAAGTCAACTGAAAAGGATTAAAATTTGACCAATAACCATTTGAGTAAACAAGTGAGTTAGGTTATGAAATTTGGCAACCAAAGAGATCTGGTTTTTCTCTTTAAAATGAGAGGTAGTTTACCTGATTTCAATAATCGACCAGAAAGTTATGTCTTTCCAAAGTTAGGCAAAAATAAAGTAAAAATCTGAAAATGACCAAATGAACAGTAACTTTTTCAAAGAAAATTATGCTCAAATTTCAAGGCATTCAATCTAGAAACTATTTTTCCTCAAAAGGGTATCCAAAGAGCTTTCCATAGAACTTAGAATCACTCAATTTTGATTTTTCTACAATTAGTTATGAATTTTTAAAGTAGACAAAGATTTCAGTGAAATGTGAATAGTGCGCAGAAGCATTCTGTGACTTGAGGTCGCAACCTGAGAAGTTAAGGTCATGACCTAGAGGCAGAAATGGCCTCTGTGACTTCAAGTCACGATCTGGAAGCACTAAGTCACGACCTAAACTAGGAAAATAAAAAAGTTTCAAATTTTTAAGCCTTTTCTCATACTTAAAGGTCATATAAGATTTCAAACATGATTTTTCATAACTTGTAGTCTTCAAAAGTGATTCCAATGCTTCCGCAAGGCAAGTTATTTGGTATAAAATTAAGTTGTTACATTTTTTGTATCAGAGCAAATGGTTCTGGCACTCAGAACAAATTTTTAAATTTAAAGTTTTTATGCTTTGGATTTTGAGGAAAACATTTTACACTGTTGATTAATGAGTTTATTTAGTCATTAGGATTATAGTTAAGTGATGGCTGTCTGTGATAGTGGAAGTGGAAAATCAGAAGAGACCATTAGCAAGGTCATGCCCGGTGAGCCATATCCATGGTGGTACGACGAGAAATGGTGATACGAGGATATTGAGAGGTACGGAGAGCTTAGCACCAAATTCCCAACTATCCATGTAGATTACTTCGGTTTGAAGGGGAAGGCTACAGAGAGAGACATAGCCACAGTTGTCTCTAATGATGTACCATAAATCATTAAGATACCTAGTGATGATGGAGCAAGCCCAAGTCAGATCCATATACCTAAAATTAAGAAAGAGTTCCAATGCCTTGCTCAACTAGTTCAGGAGTTCCAGTTTAGAAGCTATTTCATTAAGCCGTATGAGCACTAGAAGGCTAATGTATACTTGAGGTTCTTAGAGGACATTAAGAGCCTCTATTATTGGGTGACTAGGGAGGATCATACCTTGGGGATGATGACTAGATCCTAGCCCTATATCATGTAATTCCCAGGACATGGAGATGGGATATAGGAGTCAACGAGATATGTGATCGCCTACCTAGATGTACTTTCCTGGAGATGGCCGAAGCCATTAAACCCTTTTATGGGCTACTTTTGTGTGAGCTAGTCACGGCTAGTGTTAGACTTATGATGTACATGGTATAAATACTTTTAGGCTGTATATAAGTTAGGCTAACTGCTAAAAACCCTACATAATCCTTTTGTTGCTGTACAAATGTTAGTTATATAAATATGAAAAGTATGTTTTTACGATAAATGATTGAGAAATTCCTTTATTCTCCCATAGTTAACTAAAGAACGAACAAAATGGTAAGAACACGAAGAGGAGCAAGAAACACTCCTGAGGAACCACATAGGGATCCTATCTAGCAAGTAATGAATAGACTGAATGAACAGTAACAAGTTGTACAGCAAATACAAGAGGCACAATTACGGCAGCAAGAAGAGAGAGATGCTATTATAGTAGCAGCGGTAGCAGTAGCGATTACTCAGTTACGACAACCTGAGCAAGCACAAGCTGAAGCAGCTCCACAAGTTCAACAGCGAGTACTTGAAGAGCAAGCAGGACTGGCTAAGAACCAAGGAGATATCCAGCAGTGGACTGCGAAATTCTACAATCACAATCCACCAGAGTTCAAGGGTTCACTAGAACCACAAATAGTTGAAGATTAGATCACCCAATTGGAGAAAATCTTTCAGGTAATGGGATGTTCATATGAGATTGAAGCTCAGATGGCAATTTATAAGCTGCAAAAAGAAGCGGATTAGTGGTAGAACAATACTGAGTTGGTACTACAAGCCAACAACACTCCAATAACTTGGGAGGTATTCAAGGAAAGGTTCTACCAGAAGTACTTTCCCCGATCAGTGCAAGATAAAATGGAAGTTGAGTTCCTAGTGTTGCAGCAGGGGAATAATGAAACTTTTGTTGACTACCTAGCAAAGCACATTCGGTTGTCCCGTTATTCTACTTATCTAAAACGTCTTAATGATGAATGGTGGAATACAGAGAAGTTGGTTAGAGGATTAAAGCTGACACTAAGAGAGGTCGTGGCGCCTCAACAGATAGAGAGTTTCAATAAGGCAGTAGAAGTCTGCCGTATTACTAAGTCGAGTCAGAATCATCAAGGGATGATGCCAGTAGCTTTGAGAACTAAGAGACCCCATCGAGGCTGAGTCAAGAAGGAACCTCTTATTTTAATAAGAAGAGGAAGAGGCCTGGTTCTGGCAGAAAGATGAGAAAAGGTAACAGACGTCCAGAGGGGTTTGATATCACACGGAAGGCCAAGGAATGTGAGAAGTGCGACAAGAATCATGGCGACAGAACATGTTTATTTAGTCAAAATATGTGCTATAGATGTGGGAGACCGTGACACTTTTCAAAGGAATGCCCACAAGGGATAGAAGGGGTGAGACAGCAAACCCAAGGCAGAGTGTTTGCCCTTACACAAGAAGAGGCTCGTAAGTCATCTGACATGATCCAAGGTATGATCACTGTTAATGATTGCCTTGTGTATGCCATGTTTGACTCAAGTGCTAGCTATAACACCTCATGTTTAAATCAATTAACTTTCCTTGCGGAAGCATTTGGAATCACTTTTGAAGGCTACAATTGATGAAAAATCAAGTTTGAAAATTTTCATTTACAGGTTACTATTCATTGTCACCTTAAAATGTGACAAATTTCGAAAATTCGTAACTAATTGTAGAAAAATTGAAATTGAGTGATTCTAAGTTCTACAGAAAGCTCTTTGGATAAAATTTTGAGGAAAAATAGTTTCTGAACTGATTGCCTTGAAATTCGAGCTCAATTTCCTTTGAAAAAGTTACTGCTCATTTGGTCATTTTCGGATTTTACTGTATTTTTGCCTAACTTTGGAAAGGCATAACTTTCTGCTTGGTTATCGGAATCGGGCAAACTACCCCTCATTTTAAAGAGAAACATTAGATCTATTTGGTTGCCAAATCTTATGACCTAACTCACTCGTTTGATAGGTCAAACTGGAGCTACAAACCCACTGCTCCAGGACTTACGTTTTATCCCTTAACATCTCTTTAATTCTTTTTATTTCTTTGGCATACATAACATGGCCTTACTCTTTCCCGTTCATGCTCATACACTTTCATTCATGCCATAAATATTATAATTAAATATATGGCATCATTGGCATCCATAACATAGTTCACAAAATAGTAGAATTATACATTTATCAACAGTCTCATCCATTAACAAGAATAATTCTCCGCTTACTTCTCCTTGCTTCTTATGCCATTATTGCCCATCATTGATTGACCTAAATGGTTGGTTAGGGAGGGGTGAGATTCGGGGGAATCTCAGTAGCAAACACTACCCATAAGCATGCAAGACATAATGCACATGCATGACATGTTATAACATTAACACATGAATGCCATGGAAAGTAAGCTAAAGCATTTCATGCTTCCATAACATATTGCCAAGGCAAAACATAACATAAACTTGCAAACATAACTTTGCAAACATTTCATCATAGCTTAGTCACATCATGGCAATACAATCACATCATGCAAGCATACATATCAAGCACACAGTATAGGTAAGTTCACTACCTTGCACCTCAAGCTTTCCTCTCACTTTTCCTTTGACTCCCTTGACTTTCCAACCATGTGGGCATTTTTTCAACATCACCAAACATCCTCTTGGATGTTCCAAAGGTCCTAAACATAACCATAATGATCACACAATCCATTAGGACCATTAGATGACATAAAGTTCAAGACTAGCTTTCTTGAACCTCAACCCTTTCTCTTAGTCTTAGGATTTTCTTTCTAACTTTTATAATATAAATCTTATCATTTCCCATCCTTAAGATCCATTTCTTGTCAATTAAGACCACTTTAGATGGCCTTAGATTCAAGAATACCAAATCTGGAAATTTTGGTTCGTGGGTACTGTTCACGCAGAATTTCCAGAATTTTTGCTCAACTTTGAAAATTCATAATTAATTCTAGCAAAATCCAAATTGAGTGGTTCCAAGTCTCACTGAAAGCTCCTTAAGTTAAATTTACATGAAAATTAGTTTCAGGAACCAATTCTACGCCGAATAACACCGGAATTGTACGGAACTCGAAACTCTTCCAAAAGTTCAACACTGTTTCCAGATTTCAAACCCTAACTTTGAAAAATCACCATAAATCGTACACATATCTAAATGAAGTGTTCTACCTATGGATTTAAAGCTCACAGAGTGTACTTTAAGGATGCAAAATTTCAGAATCAGATACGCAAAGTAACTAATTCGAAACAGGCATAAAATCAGGTGCTATAACCATCACATACCTTGTTTTAGAGTTTGATCTGGCTTGGAACCACTTGGCCTTTCTTTCTCCCTCTTCTTTCTCTCTCTAAAAACCATTTTTCAAGAGCTTCCCCATGGATTCCTTATGCTTGGACGAAATGGTAGGGAGGGGAGGGGGTATTTATAGAAAAACAGACTGAATCTGGACCGTTGATCTTAAAAATACGTGGCTCGATCTGGACCGTCCATTTTCTCTTTTGATCTTACGGTGACAAGTGTCCTATGACATCATGCTTACCTCATCATGATGACATCATGCTTATATCATCAAGCCACATGTCTTTAATCTGACCGCACACGTGTCTTGCATCCGACCGTACACGTGTCTTCCATCTAGCCGTACACGTAATATTTTCTTTTTCTCATCTAACTGTACACTTGTCACTTTCATGTCCTTTCATCATTTATGGCATTAAAATAGGGAGAAAATAAATGGAAAATTCGTGCAAAAATATTTTCTTAATTATTTCTCCACCTATCAAGCCAATCTTGCACCGTATCGGATACTTTTTGGGTCTTGACTTACCCTGTACCACCAGGACATGTTCTGACACTATTTTCTCATCTTAATAAGTACATATATGGTGCCACCTTAGAGGAGCAGAGGGAAAAATAATTAGCTCTACTGATAGGCTACTTAACCTTACTGAGTCATGCAGTAGAGATTTCACTATAACGGGTAGACAAAAGACTGTCTAAAATATTCCCATACTGCATTCTGATTTTTATGCTGTCCATAAATATCTTCTGGTGACTCAGCATGATGACTCGTAGGTGTCATGATTACGCTTGGTGACTCAGCATGATGACTCGTTGGTGTCATGATTACGCTTGATGACTCAGCATCGTCATGATGGCTCTTAGATATTTTCTTTGGTTTTGTCCCCTATTTAGGGGACAAAATTATTTAATATTTGACTGGAGCATTTTATTCAATCCAGAGCTCCAAAAATTCATCCAAAAATATCATAAAATTTCTCATATTCTAGAGAAAATCTGTGAATTTTCTCAGGTCATAACTCAACCTGTAGCCCCACTTAAAAATCATTCTTTAAAATGCCCCTTTTCGGCACAACTGGCTTTTAAGTATTCTTAAAGCCATTTTGCTAGTCTTCTGGGGATGAGACTAATTTTATAATTTTCTATAGTCTCTTAGATCATACATCCCCATTCTACCATAATTTTCTGAGGCTTTCTTATGACTCAAACAATTAAATCTACCTCTACATCTTAAATTGAGCCATAAACTTATAAATTCCTTTTAAGTTACCTCAGGGGTATTTTCGTCATCTCTCTTCACAAAAGAGTCTTAGAATATTATTTCCCATTTTCTGGGATTTTCTTAGAATTTTTTAAGTACTTTCCATTTTTACCCCTGATGGCTGTAACTTTCTGAATTTACGGTTTTACCCCTGCTTAGGCTCAACCTCATAAAACAATCTCTTTGAGGCTTCTAACTTAACCTTTGGTCTGTATCTAGCCTCTTTTCTCTTTCTGGGCATTTGAGACTTTATTGGAGCCTTTAACTTTGATTACCCTTTAGCCCCTTAAAACATTCACTTTGCAGTTTAGTCCCTAAAACTGCTTTAACTTTCTTTCTCATCTTTAAGACCTCTACTAAAAAGGGGTCTGGTAGCCTATCTTATTCAGGCTATTTCTAGTACTTCAGGGCCCAAAAATCGAGATGTTACACTAGCCATTCCTTTATATCGCACGATTATGTTGGGCGATTGGGTTTGACTGTTGATACCTTGCCATATGATATTGCTGTTTCTACTCCCACTAGTCTTAAAGTTGTGACTTCTAAAGCATGCCTAAACTGTGTGGTCTGTTATGAGCATTGCTGCACTGCCATTGACTTGATATGCATGCCTTTTCATGATATTAATGTGATAATTGGTTTGAATTGGTTGTCTGCTAATAACATACTTCTAGATTGTGGTAAGAAAGCATTAGTATTACCCTCTAAGGAAGTAATCCCTAGAAAAGAAGTAATTTTAAATTACATAATTGAAGCCGAAGCGAGTAGATGTTTACGGCACGGACGTCAAGGACATTTCGTATTCTTCTCAATTCAAGCAGAGGTAGAAGAAGGAATCAAAGAAATACCGGTGGTGAAAGACTTTCCAGAGGTATTTTCAATAGTGATCAGTGTAATTCTGCCTGAGCAAGAAGGGGAGTTCACAATTGACCTTGTACTAGGGACAGGACCGATATCCAAAGCCCCATATCAAATGGCTTCTAACGAAATAGTTGAGCTAAAGAGACAAATCGAGGAGCTATTAGAGAAGGGTTTCATAAGACCAAGTGCATTCCTTGGGGTGCTCCAGTACTCTTCGTGAAAAAGAAAGATGGTAGTCTAAGACTATGCATAGACTATTAAGAGCTAAACAAGGTGACGATAAAGAACAAATATCCTTTACCGCGAATCGATGATCCGTTAGATCAACTGGCAGGAGCAACGATATTCTTAAAGATCGATCTATGATCGAGATATCATCAACTGAGGATAAATATGGGAGATGTTTCGAAGACTGCATTTAGGACCCGATACAGACACTATCAGTTCCTAGTGATGCCGTTTGGATTGACGAATGCGCCTACTATTTTCATGGACTAAATGAACCAGATTTTTAGACTATACTTAGATCTGTTTGTAGTAGTTTTTATTGACAACATACTAGTGTACTCCAAAACTCAAGAAGAGCATGAGCAGTACTTGAGAATTGTGCTTAGTCTACTAAGGAGAAACAACTCTATGCCAAGCTCAGTAAATGTGAGTTTTGGTTAAAGGAAGTTAAATTTCTAGGCTATGTGATTAACCATGAAGGTGTGGCCGTAGATCCCAGTAAAGTAGAATCAGTATTGAACTGGGAGCTACCTAAGACAGTGACAGAGATATGAAGTTTCTTAGGGCTGACAGGTTACTATAGGAGATTTATCCAGGACTTCTCTAAAATTGCCCAATCATTGACAAAACTAACAAGGAAGAACCAGCAATTCTTGTGGGACGAGAAATGTGAGGTAAGTTTTCAGGAGCTGAAGCGAAGGCTAACCTCTACCCTAGTATTAGTTATTGCGTTCAAGATATTATTATCTTTTCATTACATTATCCATGATTTTGTGGTGTTTTCTAGCCCTTTTTAATGATAATTGTGCTTAATTTAGATTAAGAGTCCTTACTTTAAATTAGTGTCTTTTTAAGGATAAAATTGTCATAATTGGTTATTAGTTGTATTCAATTGATTTCTAGGACAATTGATACTTCAATTTGTTGCTTTTTATTGTAGGACACTAGAGATTGGGGCCAGAATTGCAGAACTCAAGGCACAAGAAGCAAGAGAGGAGTCTCTGCCTCAGTTCGCCGTGGCACACTTTTGATTTCGCTGCGGTGAACATCATCTGTCGAAGCAAAGCTCTCTGCTATGGTTCGTCGCGACGAACCCTTCATATCAGCAAATTTCAGACCCGACCATTTCGGGAAATTTTGACCTACCTACCCCCAAGAACCGACCCATGCACGCAATTTTCGGGTTAGAAACCCTATTTTGGGTATGGTGAGGTCAGACCCTTATTATTCAGCCACCACATACATTTCTATCATCATCTTCTCTCATCTCTCCCACAGAAACCCTAATCCTCCATCTCCATCTTCTTCACCTTCCATTTTTCCTGCACTTCTTCTTCATCCACTTTCATTTCCTTCATCTCCTGACCATTATGGCTGAAGATTCACCTCTGGTTGGAGCTGATTCCAAGGCTATGATGAGCTGAGCTTTTCAACTCTTGAAGATGGTGGAGTAGCATGAGTTCCCAAGCTTCAAAGGGGAGTTTTAGTTTTAATCTTTAGTTTTTAGCTAGGCATTTATGATTTCCTAGGTTTAGGAGTTGTAAAGTCTTAGTTAGATGCTTTGATTAATTCTGTAATTAGTGGTTACTGATTAACATTTGTAATTTGGATTGATTGATGTTGAACATTGTGCTTAAATATATGTAGTTGCATATATGCTTATTGTAACTCTCATTATTCTCTCCTATCTTGCATGGTTGTATTTGGGTGCTGAGTTTATTGTGTGTTACATTAAGCCAATTGCATGATCATTCCAAATTTACACATTAGGGATGCTAAACAAAGTTTACATTAATGAGTTCATTAATGTAAGTTTTGGACTCATTGAGTTAATGAGGTTCTGATTAAGAAAACCTAATGATTTGTGAAACTCCCATATTTAAGTGAACTATGATTGCATCAAAACCATTTTCAAGAGATTTCCTATCATTCATTTCCATTACATCATTATTATCTCAAAAACTCCAAAAACATAGTATCTTAGATTTGTTTTCATTGCATTCAATTTTGGCACATTTCATTAAATGTTAAAAACCCAAAAACCCTTTTTCATTACTTTGCATAGCATTTAGTCTAACTTAGGTAATTAATTAAGGCTCCCAAAAGAGAAACGACCCGAGTTTGCATTAGCATAGCTTGGATTTAATTTTGAGTGAGAACCCCAAAGAAAACGATAAGAAAGGCTCTCTTCAAGTGGCGCCATTACCGGGGAGCCAAGAAATTGGTTCTCTAGGTTAGCTTGTGCTATTTGATTGTCAATTGAGGTTTTGATCTTTTTGGGTAGCATCTTAGGTAGTTTAGTTGCATATTTGTTTATAGTATAGGTTTTCATCTTGCATAGCATCAAAATTTTTGGAAATACAAACAAATATACTGATTTTCTTGATTTTCAGCATCTCTCACGTTGCATCAGTGGAGTCCCGTATCTGATAAGCATTCTGTCAACTTTCGCAGCGGCCAACTTTCTCCTTCGTTGCGGCCAACTGTCTGAATTACTGAAGGATTCCTCTTGGGATACATTCGCCACGGCAAACATTTTCTTTCGTCGCGGCCAACTCCCTGCACTCAGATATCTGGTCGCCTCTGTCAACCTTCGCCGCGGCCAACCTCTACTTTCATCGCGGTGAACCCTTCTGGAAGATTTTGAAACTTACACTTTTTGCTTCTTTTTCTGTGCATACATACTCATACTCACCCATACACTTTCATACTCACCCATACACTTGGATAGTTATCCATATACTTGCATTCATCACATTGCATGCTTTTAGTTGACTTTGTGTGCTGCAAGTCAATTTTGTTTGCTCTTTCTCTTGTGACTTTTATCTTGCATGCCACGGAAAACAAAACTTGTGCCCTATAACCCTGAGATTGAGAGAAGACTCAGAGAGATAAGAAGAGAGAAAAGAATTGAGGGGACAAGGGAGTTGGTGATTGAGCAAGAGAATATTTCTGTGGAATCTAGCCTATCCAGTAGTGAGAGTGAGCCTACTAACCAAGAAATAATGGCTGAATTACCACAAAACCAACCTAATCCTAACCCCAATGCCAACCAAGTGAGGAATGGAGACAATGGAGGGAATGGAGAACAAGTGAGAGTAGGAGAAAATAATGGAAACCCTAGGAGAAGAACAATTAGGGAAGCCACAACTTTTGATGTAAATTTTGACCCTTTTACTGCGGCTTGTCCAAATTTTGAAGTTAACTTTGAGATTAAAGGTTTATTGATTAACTCTCTTCCCAAATTTCATGGCTTGACAGGAGAAGACCCATACCTCCATCTGCAATCTCTTTCCATATTTGTCAAAGCATGAAGCCTGTGGGAGCATCATTGGACCAAGTACTATGGAAGGTTTTTCATCTATCCTTGGAAGGAAAAGCTAGGGAATGGTACATGAGCCTCCCAAGACATGTAGCTGATGCATACCACAGTTGGGGGAACTTAAGGAAGGCATTTCTGGAGAAATACTTTTCGGCTTCTCGTACTTCATCAATGAGGAAGGAGATTTATTCTGCCAAGCAAGACTATGACAAATCTCTCTATGATTACTGGAATAGATTTCAGGACATACTTTCAAGATGCCCACATCATCAAATTCCGGATGAACAGCTTGTGCAGTACTTCTATGATGGGTTGAAGAACCAAGAGAAGGGTATGTTGGATGTTGCATCGGGAGGATCTTTGATAGACTCCACTGCTGAGGAGGCTTGGGATTTGATAAAGAAGATGGCCCTGAATCATCAACAACATGGTGTGATAGATACTAGAGGAGTGCATAAGGTGGGAGCTGCTTCAGTGCACAGTAGGAGAATGGACGCTTTGGAATCAAAAGTAGATTCTTTGGGAAGCCAAGTGACATCTCAATTGTCTTTGATCACTGCTGAATTGAAGAATATGAGTGTGCATCGCCCATCTGCTCCTATGGACATTACAGCGCCTAGTTGTGAAACATGTGGATCAGTCATGCATATTTCTAGCGTTTGTCCAGGCCGCTATGAGGAAGTGTCTGCAGTCTTCCAAGGCCGTCCAAATCAAAAGTGGGACCCCTATTCCAACACTTACAATGAGGGATGGAAAGCAAACCCTCGATTGGGCTGGAGGAATGATGATAGTAGACCTCCAAACAGATTTCAGAAGAGTGGAGGAGCTGGTCCATCTTCAAACCAGTTCCAAAACCAATCTCAAGCCCTAACTGTCCCACCTAAGGATGAAACTAATCAACTCCTACAAAATATGATGGCCTTAATGAAGGAAGAAAGGACTGCTAATGCTACTCAGTTCAACTCTTTAGCTTCACTAATTCAACAAGACTCATCCAAGAATGATGCTAGATTTAGTGCTTT
The DNA here is from genome assembly GCF_004799145.2 of Neltuma alba. Lineage (NCBI taxonomy): Eukaryota > Viridiplantae > Streptophyta > Magnoliopsida > Fabales > Fabaceae > Neltuma > Neltuma alba. The sequence goes on from NW_021635040.1 coordinate 390,829, forward strand.
GGAAAAGAGGATGGAGCAATGGGAGACTAAATCTGAGAACATCAACTCCTATGTAACTCAGTTGTCCAACAACATGAGTCAGCAACAAGCAGGGAGCAGTGGCACAATCCCCTCCAATACTATTATCAATCCTAAGGGCTTGAATGCTATTACCCTTAGGAGTAGGAAGCAAGTGAAATTCAGAGAAGAGGAGGATGAAGTTATAGATGAGGAGATCTTGTGTGATGAGCTACCACAAGCACCTACAAAAGTGAAGCATTCTGAAAGCTCCAAGGAGAAGAGGCTAAAGCTGAAAGAAGTCTCAAAAGAACATGATGGCAAGGAGACAACTGTGGAATCTGAGCCAAGCAATCATGGAGCCTCAAGCAAGGAAGGTAAGGAGGTAAACATCAATGAACTACCTTTCTCTAATGCTTATTTGAAAAATGTGAAAATAGGTAAGGAGAGGCAAGATCATGAGTTGCTTGAGACATTTAGGAAGGTAGAAGTGAATATACCCTTGCTTGACCTTATTAAAAAGATTCCTAAGTATGCTAAGGTCTTAAAAGAATTATGTACTCAAAAGAGGAGATTTAAACCTAATGAAAGAGTCCAACTACCCTCTAATGTGTCTGCTTTGTTTAAACCCCAAATTCCTGTAAAGTGTCAAGACCCTGGATCTTTCACTATCCCTTGCACTATAGGAAAGGTTACTATAGGGGGAGCCTTGTTAGATCTAGGTGCAACCATTAATGTCATGCCTAAGTTCGTATACACCTCTCTAGGAGTCAAGACTCTTAAGTCTACCACTGTTGTGCTCCAACTAGCTGATAGGACTATTAGGTATCCTGAGGGCATTATTGAAGACATTTTAGTCCAAGTTAAGGGATTGGTGTTTCCTGCTGATTTTTATGTGCTTGACATGTCTTCTGAATGTGTGAATGATACTACACTCATCCTTGGTCGACCTTTCTTAAGGACTGCTAATACCATGATTAGCATGAAAGAGGGTACCATAACTATAGAGGTGGGTGATCATAAAGTTTCTTTTAACATGTATGAAGCAATGAAACATCCTTATGAGGACTATTCACTTTTGGGGGTTAACATGATAGACATTGCTATTGAGGATGCATGCTCTGAAGTTGAATTGCAAAATGACTCTTTCTATTCTGATATTTACACTGATGAATCTATTGATGAGGATGAATCCATTTCTTCTTTTTCATCTCTTTACTCTACACCTTCTTCTTGCTCATGTGGTGGTGATGTTACATGCCTTAATTGTACTGTGTTTAATTGTATGCTCTCCATCCCACATGCTTTTTCTGTTTCCTCCCTTGACTCCAAGTTAGACTATGATTCCTCTATTATCAGTGATAATTCCCTTGGGGAAAGGTTTCCTGTTGTTATTTCAGATATGGAGGAAGAAGTCATGGAGAAGAATCCCTCTAAGGCGGTTGTTGTAGATCAACTAGAAGTTGGTTCAACGCTTGGAGAGGAAGCTAACTGCAAGGTTGAGGAACTCTCACTGGTTGAAGGAAAGGGGAGTAATCTGTTCTCTCTTGAACTTCATAAATTAATTCCTTCTATTGTGCAACCACCTACACTTGATTTGAAACCCCTACCCCCTACTGTGAAGTATGCTTTTCTATAGTCTGATGAGCAATTACCTGTCATTATAGCTAACTCCCTATCTAAGGTTGAGGAAGAAAGACTCCTTACTGTATTGAGAGAGCATAAGAGGGCTATTGGGTGGACTTTAGCGGACATTCCGGGGATTAGCCCAGCCATTTGCACACATAGGATCTTGCTTAGTGAAGGTTCCAAACCAGTGGGACAACCCCGAGAAGACTAAACCCCCTGATTCTTGATGTGGTTAAGAAGAAAATTACCAAACTTTTAAGTGCTGGGATCATCTATCCCATATGTGATAGTGAGTGGGTTAGTTCGATACATGTAGTGCCTAAAACAAGTGGGGTTACTGTGGTTAGAAATGATAGGGATGAGCTTATTCTACAAGAGTTCAGAATTCCTGGCGTGTGTGCATAGATTATAGAAAACTCAATGATGCCACACGAAAAGATCATTTCCCTCTTCCTTTCATAGACCAGATGCTTGAGAGACTTGCAAGCAAATCTCATTACTGCTTTCTAGATGGTTTCTCTGGGTACTTTCAAGTACCTATTGCACCAGAGGACCAAGATAAAACTACTTTCACATGTCTTTTTGGTACCTTCGCCTATTGTAGGATGCCTTTTGGGTTATGTAATGCTCTAGGGACTTTCCAACGTTGTATAATGGCTATATTCTGTGATTTCTTAGAGGAATATATGGAAGTCTTTATGGATGATTTTACTGTTTAAGGTGGTTCTTTTGATGATTGTCTTGCTAGTCTTGAAAAATTTTTAAAAAGATGCATTGAAAAGAATTTGATTTTAAACTTCGAAAAGTGTCATTTTCTGGTCAATGAAGGGATAGTGCTAGGTCATTTGATTTCTAAAAAGGGAATTAAAGTTGATAAACCTAAGATTGAGGTTATATCTTCTTTGCCTTATCCTGCTTGTGTTAAAGATATTAGATCATTTTTGGGTCATGCGGGATTTTATAGGCGGTTTATAAAAGATTTTAGCAAGATTGCTTTACCTCTCTCAAAGCTTTTACAAAAAGATGTGAAATTTGATTTTGATGATTCTTGTAGAGTTGCTTTTGATGATTTAAAGTCTAAACTCATTTCTCCTCCTATTCTTGTTGCACCTAACTGGACTTTGCCCTTTGAGATTTCATGTGACGCTTCTAATTTTGCTATAGGAGCTATTGTTAGGCTAGAGGGAGGAGAAGCTCTCAAGAGTCATTGCCTATGCTTCGAAAACACTGGATGCAGCTCAAGTCAACTATACAACAACAAAAAAAGAGCTATTTGCAGTTGTTTTTGCTTTAGAAAAGTTTAGGCCTTACTTGTTAAACTCTCATGTGACTGTTTTCACTGATCATGTAGCTGTTCGCTATCTTCTTAAGAAACCACAATCTAAGCCAAGATTGATTAGGTGGGCATTACTTCTCCAGGAATTTGACATTGAAATAAAGGATTGAGTAGGGGCAGAGAACCATGTAGCCGATCACTTAAGTAGGCTACCAGATGATACACGGGGAGTAGACTCTTCTGAACTCACCTGTGATTCCTTTCCTGATTCAGTATTATGTGCCTTAGCTGTTAAAGAGCCTTGGTATGCGCATATTGTTAATTATCTTATAACTGGACTCACCCCTCCTTTTATGTCTAAATTCCAGGCACAAAAACTTCAAAGCGAATCGAGACACTACATTTGGGATGCCCCTCACCTATGGCGGATATGTAGTGACCAGGTTATAAGAAAGTGTGTGCCTAGTGAAGAGTTTGAGTCTATCATTGCAGCTTGCCATTCCATGGTTTGTGGTGGTCATTTCAATGTAAGGAGAACATCTAAGAAGATTTTAGATTCTGGTTTTTATTGGCCAACCCTTTCTAAAGATTCTTATGATTTTTGTCGGTCCTGTGACAAATGTCAATGTTTTGGAGGGTTAGGTAAAAGACACAAAATGCCTCAACAACCTTTACTGTTTTGTGAAATTTTTGATGTTTGGGAAATTGACTTCATGGGTCCCTTTCCTCTGTCCTTTGGTTTTATATACATTCTTCTAGCTGTTGATTACGTCTCCAAATGGATAGAGGCTGTACCTACTAGAAAAGATGATGCCCAGGCAGTTTCTAAGTTTCTTAAGTCCAACATTTTCTGTAGGTTTGGGATTTCAAGGGCTGTGGTGAGTGATAGAGGTACACATTTTTGTAATAAGGTAGTAGATAACTTGTTTTCTAAATTTGGTGTCACCCACAAAGTCTCCACTGCATATCACCCCCAAACAATGGCCAAGCTGAAGTGTCCAATCGAGAGGTGAAAAAGATACTGTAGAAGATAGTCAAACCATCCAAGAAAGATTGGAGCCTAAGATTAGAGGAAGCACTGTGGTCCTATAGAACTGCCTATAAGTCACCAATTGGAATGTCTCCATATCGCTTAGTCTTTGGCAAAGCATGCCACCTCCCAGTAGAATTGGAGCATAAAGCATATTGGGCAGTCAAACAATGTAACATGGACTTGGAATCTTCAGGGATGGAGAGGAAGTTGCAGCTGCAAGAATTAGAGGAGTTGAGATTGGAGGCTTATGAGAGCTCTCGACTTTACAAAGAGAAGACAAAATTTGTCCATGATAAGGGTCTCCTACGGAAGAATTTCAAGGTGGGAGACAAGGTACTGATGTTTAAGGCCAGATTCACGTTTAAGCAAGGAAAGTTCAATACCCGTTGGGATGGGCCTTACACAGTCACAAAGGTGCATAATTTTGGAATGGTGGAGCTTCTTAATGAGGAAACTGGAGCAAAGCTTAAAGTTAATGGCCATCAACTGAAGCTCTACCATGAGAACCAAAAGCCTCCTTAGCTCCCTGGTCGTTTCTTTCCTTCACTCATTTACATGCTTTTGCTTAATTATTGATCTTGCTATGTTTTGTGCATTGTATGTTGAATGAGTGTGGGGGAGAAACCCTTTTCAGTAGGAAAGTAGTGTAGTTATTGTTTGAATTCAATAAGACCCCCTAGAAGTTTTGATCTCTTTCCTATCTTGTTTTGCGCTTGATGATTTGGTGCTTGAAATGAATTATATGATTCAGATTGATTGAGAAAGTTTGTCTGTGGTATACTGCTTAATCATGGACTTGTTGAACACCTTCTGATCTCTTTTGATGCACTTTAAAGTTTTTGAAGTATCCAGCTTCATCTGTTGTTTGGTGTAGTGTTTATCTGATGTTTGAATGTTTTATGTATTTTTCTGTCCTCTCTGTGACACTTCGCCGTGGCAAACCCTAGCCTTTGCCTCGGCGAAGTGGTTCGTTTTCTCTTGTGTTGCTCTTGGTGATGTTTCGCCGCGGCGAACATCTGATTTCACCGCGGTGCAGGTCGCCAATCTCTGTGTGTTCCTCTCGGAATGGTTTGGCCGCAGCGAACCCGCCGTTTCTGCGCTGGACGGTTTCGTTTTTTCCCTGATTTTCGCATGATTTTCCCATTTTGCCCCCCATTCTGAGTCACCCACCCTTCTCTCCTGAGCCCTTTTCTGTCTTTTCCCCTTCCATTCATTTAAACCTCCTTTAACCTATTCAATTATCCCAAAACCGTCACTCCTCTCATTCTGAACCCCCCTTTCGCACGTCCTCCATCATTTGAGTCGTTCCAGCATTCTCTCTTCTCCCTTTCCTCTACCCGTCGGCTCCCCTCCCCCTTCCATCTCCCTCCAACCATCGCTTTCCCCCTCTTTCTTCTCTTCTCCATTACCTCTTTCAAGTTTTCGGTTCCCTCTTTCTCTACTCCAGCCGTGCGCACCTGCTTCTCTCCCCCTCTCATTGTGGTATGTTTTTCTCCCTTTCTTTGTTCTTTCCTTTAGTTTATTTTTGATTAGTTGTTATTTAGCTTATTTGTTCTGGTATTGTGTTGTTGGGTTGGGTTATTTTGTTGTTCGATTGTAGTTACGTAGCCTGTAGGTTATCTAATGATTCATAGTACATTGTGTTTTTCTTTAATCTCTTTGCTTAATTTGAAAACTTTTGGTCCTTTGAAAACCTATGAATCATTATATAACCATTTGCTACTATCTAGGTTGTAATTTTGGTTTTTTCTGGGTTCTTTAGGTTGTGGTTGTTTGTTCTGTGTTTAGTGTTTCTGTTGTGTGTTGCTACAGGAAAATGCCTCGCACCAAACGCCCTGAACCCTTGCCCGCGTCTGACTCTGACTCAGAGGAAACCTTGTCTTATGACGACCTCTATAAGTTAGTAGACCAGCGCCCCCTCCTTAAGGAGAGACCCTTTCCTCTTGACCCACTAGACAACCCCTTTGTCCAAAGACTCCGGGAGTCCCAATTGACCAGATTGGTTTGTTCGCGAGAAATGGGCTTTTACACCTACGCCCGCCACTTTTACACCTACGCCCGCCTTAATGGCATGTTATCCATCCTGTTCCGTGACCACCGTGTGAATTATTCCTTCACCACAGATAACATATCCCGCTACTACCGACTTCCTGAGGTTCGTCATTTCCACTATTCGCATTACAGAGATAATTATCCTTTTGATGAGATTGTCCAGACCCTGTGCCGGGATGGTGCCACTTGGCATCATCCCCGCACTGCTGAGCTTTACTTGAAACGCTCTGATTTCCGGCCTGAGGCGAGGCCGTGGCTGTACCTGGTTTGCAACAACATCTTACCCACTTCCCATCTCCAGAACCTTCCTAAATGCCAAGCCCTTTATGTTTTTCTCCTCATGACCAGAAAAACTTTCAATGTAGCTGAAACCATCCAATCAGCCCTCTACGATTCCGTCAACACCAAAAAACTCACCAATAGCATCATCTTCCCCCACCTTATCTCTAACATTTTCCGCGCGTGCAGGGTACCTAAATTTGATAATGACAGCTATTTTGAACCTGTACCCCTTTTCCGGTATGAGCGCCTCAAACAGCCTACCATTGCACCCCACCCTCCTATCCATCCGGTTTACGATGTTAGTGCAGGCCCGGCAGCTGCTGAGCCAGCCGAGGAAGGCCAAGATGCTCCTGAACCTTCCCAGCCAATCACCTTAGATGCACTTGCGAATGACATTGACGAGCCGTCCGAGGATGTTCACCAGTTACACATTACACTCCTCCGGGAGATTAAGCGGCAAAAGGACCGTGATGCATTGTATGACCGAGATCGTCGCTACCGCCGCCGTATTAATACCTTGATCGCGGACCGGTTGAACTTTGCCTTACCAGCTAAGGAGGAGGAGCCACAGAGTAGTATGGGTATGGACGGAGCAGGCACATCTGATGCAGGACCATCAGGGTCCGGGGCAGATGATCCTGGGCAGCAGCTGTAGTTTTTAGTCTCTGTGTTTCTGTTGTTTTCTGTTGTTTCGTTTGTTCTGTTGTTCTGAGGCTGGATATTTCTGAACCTTTATCATGCTCCGTTAGTTTTGAACTTGTTTAGATGGATGCTTTCTAATTGGTTTGTTATGATCTTTGTTTGATTTTCACCCCTGCACTTCATTTCTGGTATTTGCTGTCATTGATTCTCACCTTGAGGATAATGTTGTGTTTAAGTGTGGGGGAGGGACTTATTGTGGATTCTTGCAAATATTTCTCATGCATCCATGCATCTATTTGATTTTGAGGTGTTTTTGAACTTATAAATTGGTTGAATTGTGAATATTTTGAGTTTAGTTGCTAAAGAGTTGAAAATTGCTCAGGATTTTTCGCTTTCTGCCACCCTTCGCCGCGGCAAACATTTTCTTTCGCCGCGGCGAAGCCCCCTTTCTTTCACGTTAATTAGCTCTCGGGCACACTTCGCTGCGGCGAAGGCCGGCCCTTTCTCCAAATTTCATTTCTGCCACCCTTCGCCGCGGCGACCCCCCTTTTAAAAAAAAATTTAAATAATAAATTCCTTTCAATTTCAGCTGGTCTTCAGAAATTTTTCCTGGCTTAGATTCTTTATGCTCCTGCATCTTTTTTTTAAAAATTGATAGAAAGTTCAAAGTCTACTTGTGCTTTTAGAAAACTTCCCATGCTTTTAAATGAGGGTTGAACTTGGGCTAGTTATTCTCATGTTTTTGACAGATAGTAAATGATGATATGCTTTGAAACTATGACTATGTGATTGTAACCCTTGAGATTGATTAATTGAGATTTTAGCCTTGTTGGAAGGATTTTTGGGCCTAAAGTTATTAAATTGAGTGAATCTGCTTATTTCATATTTCTCTAGAACTTGTTTTAATTCTTAATCGAAGCTTAGTGAATCAATTTTTGTAAATATAATAGAGGCATTCGATTTCAAAACCTCATTTCCCAAACACAAACCCAATCATTTTACTGTTGTAAACCCCTTTGGACCTTCATCTTGAGTACATGCATGCAATTATTTTGTAGTTAAAAAAAAGGAAAAAAAAAGCAAAGAAAAGAAAGAATAAAGATATAAAAATTATAAAATAAAAATTAAGTAGCTTCTTCCCTTGCTTTTATTTAGATTAATTCTTTCTTAATAATTTGTATGTTTGTACTCATTTCCATTTTCATTCTCATTCCATTCATTTCACTTGGCCTTCATTCAAATTCTAACCCTTAAAAGTCCTCTTGATTTGCAAAGTTGTTTCCTGTGGTGGAGAGGTAGAATTATTACAAGCCTATGGTAGAAATTGGATTGAGTAGACTTGGAGTGAAATAACCCTAAAACAAGTGAGTTAAGAGTGAAACACTTATTCCGTGAGATAGATCTTTCTTGATCAATCTTTTGAGTTAATTGTCCATTGTGCTCATTTTCTTAGCATATCCTTGTTTATTGATATCAACCCTGTGAGAGTTTCTTACTAATCTTCTGCTTTCATCTTTAAGCATGGTAGTGTTTCTCTTTGTGCTAGTATCTCTTTGAATTATTCTTGAGCTTTGTCCAGGAGTACAAAGGTCTAAGTGTGGGGGAATTTGATTGAGCTCACCATATTATTATCTTTTCATTACATTATCCATGATTTTGTGGTGTTTTCTAGCCCTTTTTAATGATAATTGTGCTTAATTTAGATTAAGAGTCCTTACTTTAAATTAGTGTCTTTTTGAGGATAAAATTGTCATAATTGGTTATTAGTTGTATTCAATTGATTTCTAGGACAATTGATACTTTAATTTGTTGCTTTTTATTGTAGGACACTAGAGATTGGGGCCAGAATTGAAGAACTCAAGGCACAAGAAGCAAAAAAGGAGTCTCTGCCTCAGTTCGCCGTGGCATACTTTTGATTTCGCCGCGACGAACATCATCTGTTGAAGCAAAGCTCTCTGCCATGGTTCGTCGCGACGAACCCCTCGTATCAGCAAATTTCAGACCCGACCATTTCGAGAAATTTTGACCTACCCACCCCCAGGAACCGACCCATGCACGCAATTTTCGGGTTAGAAACCCTATTTTGGGTATGGTGAGGTGAGACCCTTATTATTCAACCACCACATACGTTTCTATCATCATCTTCTCTCATCTCTCCCACAGAAACCCTAATCCTCCATCTCCATCTTCTTCACCTTCCATTTTTCCTACACTTCTTCTTCATCCACTTTCATTTCGTTCATCTCCTGACCATTATGGCTGAAGATTCACCTCTGGTTGGAGCTGATTCCAAGGCTATGATGAGCTGAGCTTTTCAACTCTTGAAGATGGTGGAGTAGCATGAGTTCCCAAGTTTCAAAGGGGAGTTTTAGTTTTAATCTTTAGTTTTTAGCTAGGCATTTATGATTTCCTAGGTTTAGGAGTTGTAAAGCCTTAGTTAGATGCTTTGATTAATTCTGTAATCAGTGGTTACTGATTAACATTTGTAATTTGGATTGATTGATGTTGAACATTGTGCTTAAATATATGTAGTTGCATATATGCTTATTGTAACTCTCATTATTCTCTCCTATCTTGCATGGTTGTATTTGGGTGCTGAGTTTATTGTGTGTTACATTAAGCCAATTGCATGATCATTCCAAATTTACACATTAGGGATGCTAAACAAAGTTTACATTAATGAGTTCATTAATGTAAGCTTTGGACTCATTGAGTTAATGAGGTTCTGATTAAGAAAACCTAATGATTTGTGAAACTCCCATATTTAAGTGAACTATGATTGCATCAAAACCATTTTCAAGAGATTTCCTATCATTCATTTCCATTACATCATTATTATCTTAAAAACTCCAAAAACATAGTATCTTAGATTTGTTTTCATTGCATTCAATTTTGGCACATTTCATTAAATGTTAAAAACCCAAAAACCCCTTTTCATTACTTTGCATAGCATTTAGTCTAACTTAGGTAATTAATTAAGGCTCCCAAAAGAGAAACGACCCGAGTTTGCATTATACTGCATAGCTTGGATTTAATTTTGAGTGAGAACCCCAAAGCGAACGATAAGAAAGGCTCTCTTCAATTAGTTATCCCCGATCTGACACTACCGTATGTAGTGTACACAGATGCTAGCAAACAGGGATTGGGATGTGTACTGATGCAGCAAGGGAGAGTTGTCGCTTACGCCTCGCGCCAATTAAAGTCTCACAAGGAAAATTACCCCACTCATGACCTACAGCTTACAACGATAGTGTATGCCTTGAAGATATGGAGGCATTATTTGTATAAGGCAACTATAGAATTGTTCTGTGATCACAAGAGTCTCAAGTACCTGTAAGATTAGAAAGAACTTAACATGAGATAAAGGAGATGGATGGAGTTGCTGAAAGATTATGACTACCAGATCAAGTATCATCCAGGAAAGGCCAATGTAGTGGCTGATGCCTTGAGAAGAAAAGTGGTGCAGGTAGCCACCCTCATGAAATTGGGGTCCTATTTATCATATGCAATTAACGGCAAATGATGTGGCTAATGAGCCATTAGTGCAGAGTACAACTGCTGATATGATAAAACAAATTAAAGAAGCTCAAAGTAGGGATCCTTTAGCAAAGATCCTTCGAGCTAAAGTCTTGAGCAACGAGACAAGAGATTTTGAGATCTCAACAGAGGGAGTGATAGAATTCAAAAAAGGACCGTATGTCCCTCCCATAAATGATCTCAAAAAGCAAATTCTAGACGAGGCACATAAAAGCAAGTATATGATTTATCCAGGAGTGGCTAAGATCTATCAAGACATCAAGATATTATTTTGGTGGCCTGGTATGAAACGAGATGTCACCAAGTACGTGATGAAGTGCCTTACGTGCCAAAAAGTGAGGGCGGAAGACCAGAAGCTGTCAGGATCTTTACAACCCCTTAATATTCCTGAATGAAAATAGGATAGTATCTCTATGGACTTCATAATAGGACTACCTCATACGTAGTCAGGGTACGATGCAATATGGGTCATAGTTGACAGACTGACAAAGTTGGTCTATTTCCTGGCTATTAAGGTTAAATATTCGCTAGAGAAGTTGGCAAGGTTGTACATTAAAGAGATCATAAGATTTCATGGGGTTCCAGAGTACATTGTGTCACACAGGGATCCAAGATTCATGTTGAGATTTTGGAAAGCGGTGCAAGAAGCCATAGGCACGGTACTGAGTTTCAGTACGGCTTACCATCCACAGATGGATGCACAAACAGAACGAACGATACAAACACTAGAAGATATGCTGAGAGCGTGCGTTTTGGATTTCAAAGGGAGCTGGGATGAATATCTGCCTTTGGCAGAGTTCGCATACAACAACAGTTACCATTCCGGTATCCAAATGGCGCCATATGAGGCATTATACGGGAGAAAGTGTAGATCCCCGCTTTGTTGGACAGAACTCGGAGAGAGAAAAGTTTGGGGTCCAGACATAGTGGGTCGTACCTCCGAACAGATTAAACAGATCAAACAAAGGTTACTTATGGCTCAAAGCAGACAGAAGAGTTACGCCGATAGTAGGAGAAAGCCATTAGAGTTTGACGTTGGGGACCATGTATTCCTGAAAGTATCTGCAACTACTGGAGTACGATGATCCATTAAGGCAAGAAAGCTGACGCCTAAATATGTGGGACCATTCCAAATTCTCTCAAAAGTAGGACTAGTAGCCTATCGACTGGCCTTGCCCCCGAATTTGATTCAGCTGCACAATGTCTTCCATGTTTCTCAATTAAAGAAGTACAATCCAGACCCAGAGCATGTGCTAGAATATGATCAGATTGAACTAAAAACAATCTGACATTTGAAGTAAGACCAACACAAATAGTGGACCGGAGAGTCAAGCAGTTGAGGAACAAGGGAATTCCTTTTGTCAAAGTGATTTGGAAAGATCTAAATCAAGAAGAGGCCATGTGGGAAAAGGAAGACGAGATGAGGAGCAAGTATCCAGAGCTCTTCACTTAAGGTAAGGTATGTGTTAAAATTTCCAGGACGAAATTTATTTTAAGGGGGTAGAAATGTAACATCCCAAAATTTCTAACCTAGAAATAGGGAAATATGTCATACCCTAATATCTTTAGCATGATTAATGAAAGATTTAGGATTGACCAAGACCAGGTGAGATAGACAATAGATGAACAGCACAACAATTGAAGTGAGAACTGAAAAAGGACCAAATTGTCATTTTTAAAATGATTGGTCTATAAAGGGCATTATCGTAATTAGTGTCTGAAAATCCTAAAAATTTCCAGTAAATCATGGAAAATAGAATTAATACCGTAGAATGGTATTTGAGGTCTAGAAAGTAAATACACGTTAAAATAATTTATTAAAAATTATTTTAATTATTAATATTCTGGCTAAATTAAGGAAAATTAGCCAATATTAATTATTAAAAATATCTAGAGATCTCAAAAAATTATGAAAATTTAAAATAAATTAATTTAGGAATTATGGAAATTTATACAATTGATTCCAACCCTAAATGATGAGGAGGTTAGCTTTAATTGAATTTAGAGCTAAATTAATATCGGTAGATTGTCTGTTTTTACAGAAAAGGCAATTTAAGAAGTTATAGGGGGAGAAAAATTATGAAATTAATCAGGAAAGTTTCCTTTACTGAGATATAATTAATGGTGAGTTGATATAAGAATTTTGAGATACTAGAATTTTTTGACTATCAGATAAAATAAACCAATACTATATTAAGACTCAGTGGACTGTCAGGACAACAAGGGTGATAAAAATTTTTACAGATTGCCAAGGACACATGTCATGCCCAAATTGGCCAAGAGAGGGAAAAAGAAAATAAAAAGAAAAAGAAAAATAAAAAGAAAATAACAAATCAAGTTAGGTTAAAATCTAATTAGGGATAAGTAAGATAATTAAGGTTAAGCCATCTTCTGTAGGATCGTGACACATGGCAAACATAGTTCATTGGATGGTTAGGATTTGTACATGTGGAAAGAGGTAAAAATTGGAGGGCTACGATTAAGTCTTATGCAAGAAGGGCATATGTGGAATTAGTGAAATTTGAAGCCTATAAATACCCCCACATGTTCATTTTGTGTGAAACCTTTCAAGTAGGAAACCTCTTGCAAATTATCATGTAGAGAGAGAAAGAGGAGAGTTCTAGTGAGAGAAAGTCATTTGGAAGCAAGGTAAGCTTCTACAACTCTTCTATTTCAAGTTATAATGATGATATGTTGGTTTTAGGCATATGGAAAGTCATTTTTCTAAGGGGAAGTGCTGCCCAGATTTCCTCAAAATGGATAGGAAGGGTTTAGGTTATGTATGGTTAAGATTAAGCATGATTAAAGGTTAAGGATTAAGTCAAGTTCAATGGGAAGGGATTGGATTTTCATAAAACTAATATGATAGATGGATTATACATGAAAAATTATGTAGGAAAAGCCCAAGAAAGTTCAAGAATCAAAACTAGAAAAATAAACCCTAAAAATCAAGAAAAAGGGTTTAAGGGGTTATGTTAAGTTATGAAGTTGTAATCATACTTAATATTGTGTCATTGGTTTCCTAATAGGCTATACACAACAAAGGGACAAAGATCTAATCAAGAGGAAAAAGTCTAAGAGGAAGGAAAGCATTCAAGGTAGCTTTGCAATTCATTATATTAGAGTGTCACCTTACTTTGTATGATTATGGCTATGTGTTTTGCTAACCTGTTATGCTATGAGGTGGATGAGAATGTTATGTTATATGATGATGCTCCATTCAAATTATGCCTTGGCTTATGCTATGTTGAGGGCCATGAATGTTTACGATGATATGTCCTTGCTATAGCATGAACATAAAGGTAGAGTATGCATGCATCTATCTTGATTTACAATGTATTGTGACCTTGATAATGTATGCAATTGCTACTAAGATTCCCTAAGAATCTTACCCCAATATTTAAACAAACCCTAGGGCCTTCAACAACCAAGGGCAAAGGAAAGGATTTGGCTCTTACTTGAAAAGGTAGTAAGCCATAGTGACTTTATATGGCTTTGAACCCTTCTATTTTGGAAAAAATGTAATATTAAACATGCTTTAAGTTTCCAATAGCATAAGTAAGGTTAGAAGTATACAAGCATGGTTAGAAATAGCTAATATAGCTAATGAAAGTATGTTATGACGGTAAATGGTCAACTAAGTTAAGTTACCCTTCCAAGGGGGTAAAAAGTCAACTGAAAGGGATTAAAATTTGACCAATGACCATTTGAGTAAATGAGTGGGTTAGGTTATAAAATTTGGTAAGCAAAGAGATCTAGTTTTTCTCTTTAAAATGAGAAGTAGTTTGCCTAATTCTGATAACCGAGCAGAAAGTTATGCCATCCCAAAGTTAGGCAAAAATAAACTAAAAATCCGAAAATGACCAAATGAACAGTAACCTTTTCAAAGAAAATTAGGCTTAAGTTTCAAGGCAATCGTCCAGAAACTATTTTTCCTCAAAAGGGTATCCAAAGAGCTTTCCATAGAACTTAGAATCACTCAATTTTGATTTTTCTACAATTAGTTATGAATTTTTAAAGTTGGCAAAGATTTCAGTGAAATGTGAATAGTACGCAGAAGCATTCTGTGAATTGAAATCGCAACCTGAGAAGTTGAGGTCACGACTTGGAGGCAGAAATGGCCTTTGTGACTTCAAGTCACGACCTGAAAGCACTAAGTCATGACCTAAACTGGGAAAATGAAAAAGTTTCAAATTTTTAAGCCTTTTCTCATACTTAAGGGTCATATAAGATTTCAAATGTGACTTTTCATAACTTGTAGTCTTCAAAAGTGATTCCAAATGCTTCCGCAAGGCAAGTTATTTGGTATAAAATTAAGGTGTTACAGCTCATGAATAAATTTCTTCAGTCCGGCAAGTGGCTTTGCTTAAAGAGTCTATACTTTAAGTTCCAGCTGTAAGTGGTCGTAGAGACACTTAAGGGGCATCAAGATGAGATGACTGAAGGGGCTGCCTCCTGTCAAGCTTTGCCATTGTCGCTGCTGTTGCTGCAACTATTGCGGCATCCCTCTCTTGTTCCTAGTGAGCTTGTGCAGCCCTTATATCCTCGATGATCTTTTGCTATTGCTCAAGACGGTCTAAAATTAACTGTAATGGATCGGGAGAAACCCTCGTGTCCTGAGTTAGGGGTCTCTTTGGCGAAGGGTTTTATCAAGTTCTGACCATCGTGTTTAACTAATTAGATAGCATAACAAAGAAACAGGAAATAAATATCATGCTTGCATTTCATTTAACAAACTAGGTGTTAGATATGATTAGTTTTAATGATGTCAAATAATAGAGCAAAAAGTTTGCATAAATTATTTACCTCATATTTTGACTAACCATCATACTTAATATCCTGTGTGGTTTCCTCAAGAAAAGAAAGGAGTTATTATGTTGAACTTTGAGTTGTGAAGAATGATCAAGAGGAAGAAGAAGAAGAGAGATTGAGAAAAGAAGAACTTGCAAGACCAAATGGAAATATCAAGATTAAAGTTCATAGATTTGATGTTAAAGGTTGCTATGCTCAATCAAAAGTTTGAATGGCTCAATCGAAAGCTAAAATGCACAAACCGGAAGTTATATAATCATATATTGAGTCACCCTTCATATAAACATGGAAAATAAGCTTCAAGGGTGATTTTCATGGGCATTTATCGATCACTTGATCGATCATCCACTTATCGATCAAGTTATCGATAAAACACATACTCTGTTATGCTCTATTCTTCGTTCATCTCTGACATAGGTTCGGTATTTCTCTAATATCTCTTAAACCACAAATCCGTTTAAGGTGAAACTTAATTCATATGAAACTAGACTCAGAACACGGTTCATGGACACCAAAATAAGCTTCAAAGAGTTTCATATGAGGGAGATATGTTGTTTGAAACATTGAAGTAAGGATTAACACCTTGATTCCGACCTTCAGTCACTCTGATGAAGATAACTTCGTAACTACAACGAATTTTGGGGTGATTCTTGTTGGATTAGAAAGTAGACTCAAAGAGCTTTCTAGGGATAGGTCATTTGAAAATTTAGAGTTGAATTGGAAGATTTATGATCACTCAAAGTTGACCTTCATTTTGCTTGAATCAGAATTCGAAATTATTGAGGTAAAAACCAGAAGTTCTACATAGATTGATTAAGCTCTTAAACAAACATGCTACCCAAACATGTTATTGAGTAAAAGCTCTAGAAGAGATGAAGAAATGAAAAGCCACTATCATATGTTACTCGAGCCTGATCAAGCGACTACATACTCATCGAGTTACTGGTACTATCTCCTCAATTCTTCTCTTTTATCTTCATACATATTATTAAGGTTTTATCAGTAACATGTTGGATAAATGATTTTTGGATAACGTTATAGATGAATATGTTTATCGATCACTTGATCGATAAGTGTCAAGTTTTATCGATCACGTGATAGATAATTTAGTCTGCTCAATAACTTGCTAGATTGATCGATCAACTAATCGATCATTGGTATAGTTGCTTAATATAAGATGTTGCAGGAAATAATCGATCACTTAATCAATCAGACCTTTATCGATAACTTGTTTGAATATTACATGTCTTCTTACTCGATATAGTGCTCTGTCAAAACCATTTGTTCAAAATCTTTTATCGATCAATTGATCGATCAAACATTTATCGATCAAATGATCGATTATTATCTTCACTGCATTAACTTATGTTGAATCATTTTTTCGATCACCTAATCGATCATTGATTTATCGATAAAATGATCGATCATCCGATTTCCTGAAACTCCTGTTTTCACATAACGTGATCGATAATCAGTTTCTTTACCTTACAGGATTAAATCTCTGTTTTCATTTTATCGATCACTTAATCGAATATTCATTGATCGATCACCTGTTCGATTAATCCACATAGTCTGTGTTTTTCGCTGAATATATTCTTACTCATTGTTTATCGATAACCTTATCCATCATCCATTTATCAATAATTTGTTCGATCATCAATGACTGAAGTTTCATTTCTGTAACACTTGGATTATCGATAATCTGGTCGATCAACAAGTGTTCGATCATGGAATGTTTTCCATTTAAACATCAGTCGACTATGATGATTCTTAAAATCAATGATCTATTTTCTTTCAAGCTTTTCTCAACCTTCTTTTAACATATAACTCTTTATCGAAAAGACACGAAGGCAAACGAAACTTGAAAGGGATTAACCGTGCATATTTCATTCGGAGTTCACTGTGTTCATGTTTCATCATTTATCGATCATTTCTTCGATTATCACATGATCCATAACCTATTCGATAATTGCATATATCTGCTATATCTTTTCTTCATATAATTAATCGATAATATGATCGATCAAAGGATTATCGATCAAGGCATCGATTAAGTAAGTTTATCTTACTTTCTGAATATCTGAAGATCTGATGATTGATTCCATGTTTTCCAACTTATTGTTTCAAAGATTATCAGATACTTATCACTTGATCTGAGGAAGATTATTTCAGGTAAAGAGCCACAACGAATTTATGATGTGAAGAATCGACTTTTGTCAGAAGCTTCCAACGGCTAGTTTCAACGGTCATATTCTTCAAGCCAAACGGGAAGAAAGTGCTCAACGGTCAAGTACCCAATATCATCTATAAATAGAAGAGCATTCAAAACAAGAAAAAGGAGAAGAGTCTGAGCTTACAACATCAAGTGCTAAAATGCTGAATCAACATATTGTCATTTAGAGCTCCGAGAGAAAACTCCCTGTCTCTGTACTTCATAAACTAAAACTTATGTATTCGTAAGATAGAGAGGAGAGTTTCCCAAACGTACTTAAGATTCATCTATCACTTCTTTGAGAGAAGAAATATTCAATCTTCATTATCATTATCAGATTGTATCCTTATGGTGTGTAAGGGGGAGTATTTACCTCAGTGAGAGGTTGCTGATTCGATAGACTGATTAGTCTAAGGATTGTAAGTTGCGTCACAAGTGCCCGGATCAAACTTGTGGTTGTAGTGGTTCTCAAGTACCCGTGTTAAACTTGAGGGAGATAGTGGATCGAAAATCTCAGGGGGAGCCTGGGGACTGGACGTAGGTCAGTGAGCACTGAACCAGGATAAATCACAGTTTGCATCTTCTCTTCCCTTACCTCTTTATATTTCCAGCTAAACCATCTTACTACTATGATTATGCTTATATCGATTCATTGTTTTTATACTCAGAATTTCTTATGAATTTTATTACATTGTAAAAAGGTTTTTAATTTTAATTAACACCTAATTCACCCCCCTCTTGGGTGATCAGCCATTCTTATACTAGGCATACATCATTCAACAATGTAGTTCAAAACATACATACACCAAGCAATGTCAGCCTAACCTATTATGGTTAGCTGCACCAAAATACATCCTACGTTAGTGATAAGAGGGTCCTAGTCATCTAAAGAAAATGAACAATAACAAAGCCCTCGAGGCTTCGGATCAAATCCTTCACATCATCTCTAAGTATGTAGTTCAGGCAGACCATCTCATAGGTCTAGAAAGGGGTGTTAGGTAGGACCTCTACCATCTCACTTAGCCAATCAAAAGGTTCCAATTAAGCATTGCCTAGTGTATGGGCTTGGTATAGCTCTCTCACACCCTGGAGGTAATCTAGGTGTACTCTCAGGTCTGCATCCACATTCCTCCTAATGTGACGCCCTAGAAACCTCAGTCTATCACTCAACTAACCCACATGTAGATCTCATGACTAGGCAAAGCTGGGGCAGATATGATTGGTATTGCAGGTGTTATAGGTGTTACAAGAGCTGGGGGTATAACTGGTCCGATACTAAGTCTAGGAATGATAATTAGATGCACAACTAGGGTAACAGGTTGTCTGATAGACTGAATGTAAAAAGCCTAGGTCCAATAGTTCTTAGTACAAGCCAGTTACAGGATTTATTAGGTCACTGAGTCTGGGAAGAAGGCTTTTCAGCCGGAAGACAAGATCTGATCTCCTTTTTTTTTAGCCTAGAAATGGATGAGGGAGCCCTCTCGAGAAAGCAACTGTCCTTACTAAACTATGCGCTAAAAAGCCTATCTCCTACAGGGACTCCTTCCTGGGCAAGACTGATGAAGAATGTGAAGCCCTTGTGGAAGCTGACGAGCAAATATGGAATGAGGAAGATCTTTGCTCGTACACTATTACTGAGGAGCTTAAAAAGATGATGGAAGTTTAACTATTCTTTAGTGATCCCTAGCAGCTCAACATAGTGTTCACTGCAATACCAGTAATCGTTAGAGCTCACTGACGAATAGCCTGGGCTAGCATCTCCCATAGTCCATTCTACTGGATCCTCCTCTTCAGTGAGGTCAATAATGTTAAGATCCCAATCATTGACTGACAACTCAGATCTAGTGTCCCAATCCATTGTGGCTTCCATCCTGTAAAAACTTGTCAGTTCCTCCTTAACCAACCCCAAAATCTAACAAACAAACTTAAGTAGAGCGTTCTATTCTATACTAGAACCTCCACTCTTATACTAAAAATATTACACCTTATTATCAGATCGACTTAGAGTTCAATTAGAACCAGTTTATAGCACATTGGATGGTTTTGGGCTCAATTTTATCACAAAACGCTGATTTTCGAATTTTTACTGTTCATCGGGTAAAAATCCAGTTTTCTGGCCCAACTTCAAAAATTCATAACTTAATCTAGAAAAATTGAAATAGAGTGGTTCAAAATTATATAAAAATTTCTTTGAATTCTCTTTCAATAAAACATAATCTTGTGAACTAATTTCATTTGAAGGAGTGTCAAATTTTTGTGAAAGTTACCTCTATCCTTTTGGTAAAAACTCTTTTTCCAAATTCTGGACCTTAACTTTGAAAAATCATTAAAAATCGTGTAATTGGCCAATTTTAACGTGTTAGATATAAAAATGAAGCTCAGGACATGATCTACACTCATGCCAAATTTTGTGAATTTTGTGATTTGATGCATTTGGTAACCTAGTCAAAACGTTACTCAATGCTAGCTGTGTAGTTAGGGTTACAGCACTGAACAACATAATATTTACATAACCAAAAACCACCAAAATTCTTATGGTTTGGCACCATAATTAACCTTGAATCTGTAGCTTGCCATTTGATGATTCAACCCCTAAAAGGTCAGATTTTATTTAGAAGGAATGGGATTTCAAAGAAATCCTAATAGCAAAATTAACCAACTATATCATTAACAAGCATCATTATTATGCATAACCACATTAACTACTATTGGTGAACTAGCATGCTTATCATTTGGCAAACTCAATCATGCAAAGGCCAAAGCAAGAAAGTGCAAAGAGCAGCCATATCATAATCAAGAAATTTCATCCACATAATAGCAACTAATCATGTAATAATCAACAATGCAAAGTTAATGTTAGTAGTTAGGTTCAACTTTGCTACCTTGCTCCAAAGACTTGTGCTTTCTTTGCTTTTCTTTGTTCCCTTCACAAATGTCAAACCCTAACATAAGAAACCACAAAAAGGGCAGCAAGAATCATCAACCATTCCAAATAAAATTAGCAATATAACTCAAGAACTCTTAAACCCTTTGAAAGCTTTTATCTTTGTTCTTGAAATTTTAGAGTTTGTGTTCTTTAACCCTAAAAATTTCCTCTTGACTTATTCCGACATGATTTTTCACTTAGATTCTAAATATGTGCTTGGATTTAAGAAAATAAAACTCCTCCTTTCAGTTTCTCTTGACCGAAACTATAGGGTTCATTATCCAACAATTACAACTTTGATTTTAATGCTTCCAACATTTGTTCTTTAGGTTTATCCTACATCATTTTTCATTTTGAACACAATGGAAGCATTAAAACATTGAAAAACTCATCCTAAGATTCATTTACTACCTTGTCTGAACTGAACCTCAAGAGAGACAACAAAGAAAACACTTCCAAAACAACCTACAACCACTTGTAACCACTAAGAACTATCATGCTTTAAAGTGTTCTTAGCAAGTTTGACCAACAAAACTTCTTCCCCTACCATATATATATTTTGGCCAACAAGAGAAGAGAAACTAGGATTTTCAACCATACAACTCAAGTAAACAAAGCAAGGCACAACTTAGAACCAAAAACTAACCTTAAACCTTACTTAGATGATCAAAGCTAGTACCTTTCTCCTTGATTCCTCTTGAAGTTCTCTCTTTTCCCTCTTGGTTTCCTCTTGGCTAAAAATAATATCTAAAAATAGGGGAAGGAGTGCTTCTTTAATGAACTAAAATTCCCAACCATCATCATAAATGCAAATCCAAGTGTCATTACCCCTTTTAATCTTGTATTCTCTTTCTTAATTAACTAATTCCAAAAGAAATTAATTACCAAAAGTCAAAATCCTCTTCATTTGAGGTGTGACACTTGGCAAATTCAAATCCTCTCCATTAGGGGCTTGACGCATGGCTAAATGTGAGCTATTTGAATTGGAAGACTCTAGTCTTTGCTTTATCAGTGCACTTTGGCTCCGGGTTTAATTTCTTTTCTATAATTACAGTACTCTGGCCTCTGTAATTATTTTTTGTCAGATCCATAATTTATTCTCCTTATTTTTATCTTCCACTTTTGAAGAGAATTAGGAAAAATCTTGGATACTTGAGGGTCTCTTTTTAATTCCATAATCTCTTATAATTCCTTGGGATATCATAAGAATTTTCTTGGAATTTTATTTTCCTTAAAAATATTTATTTGGAATTTTTCAAATAAAAGCCCTTAAATTAGGCTAAATTAGCCTTAAATTCCTTTGTGATTCTCTAAGAGTAATTTGGTCATAAAACCAATTTTATAATCTCCTATAATTCTCAAAAGGATATTATTCTTATTTTTTCTTAATTTTCTAAGGCTTGGAATTATTTTTTCGTAATTATTCTTGACCAATTTTTTCTTAATTAGTCAAATTTTCATAATTGGCTTGGAAAATCATAATAATTATTTCCCACCAAAATTCTTCTATTTCTCCTTATCATTTTTGGCCCTTAATTATTTAGGAATATTCCTTACTCCTAATTACCCTATTGTCGGATGTGGCATTTCTCCCCCCTAAATAAATTTCGTCCTCAAAATTTAAAGCATAACTTAATAGAAAAGTTCGAGGTACTTTTCCCTCATCTCAGTTTTCATCTCCCATATGGCTTCTTCTGAGGAAAGACCTTTCTAGACTACTTTGGCCAGTAGAATCTGCTTGTTCCTTAGCTGCTTGACCTTTTGATCAATGATTCACTATAGTTTGACCTCAAAAGGCAGATTTTCTTGGAGCACAATGTCATCACAGCTTATGACATGTGTCGGGTCTAGATGATACTTCTTCAGTTGGGAGACATAGAAGACATTGTGAATTTAACTCAAGTTTGGGGGAAAAGCCAACTTGTAAGCTACTGGTCGAGCTTTGGACAAAATCTGAAATGGTCCAACATACTTTGGACTCAACTTCTTGGTCTTCAGGGATCGACCAACTACCATTATTGGTGATACTTTGAGGAAAACGGGATCACCAACCTTGAACTCTAACGGTCTCCTTCTCGTATCTGTATAGCTCTTTTGTCTACTCTGAGCTGTTAGAAGTCTTTGCTAAATAGCTTTAATCTTTCGGGAAGTCTGATCCAATATATTTGGACCAAGGTTGCTTTTTTCACTAAGCTCTATCCAACATAAGGGAGATCTACAGTTCCTCCCACAGAGTGCTTCATACGGCGCCATTCAAATACTTGAATGGAAACTATTATTGTTGGTGAATTCGGCTAATGGTAAGTATGTATGCCAATTACTGCCAAAATCCAAAACGTAAACATGTACCATATCCTCTAACGTTTAAATCATTCCTTCTGTCTGTTTATTTGTCTGGGGATGGTAGGCTGTACTGAATCTAAAAGTAGCGTTTATTTCTTTCTGTAGGGACCTCTAAAACTTAGAAGTAAATCTTGGATCTCAGTCTGAAACAATACTGCTTGGGACACCATATAGCCTAACAATCTCTTTGATGTAAAGTCTTGCTAATTTTTCTAAAGAATCTTTAACACATGGCAAGAAAGTGTTCGAACTTAGTTAGACGATCCATTATAACCCATATCACATCATGTTTAGCTGTTGTCATCAGTAACCCCACTATGAAATCCATAGATATACTATCCCATTTCCACTCAATGATATCCAGGGGTCGTAACTCTCCTGTAGGCTTCTGATGTTCTATTTTCACCTTATGGCAAGTGAGACACTTTGCCACATACTCCGTAATATCCTTCTTCATTCCAAGCTACTAGAAAAGTTCTCTAACATCATGGTACATCTTTGTCATTCCTGGATGAAGAGTATGCTTACTCTTATGGGCTTCTGACAGTATCTTTTTTCTAAGGTCGGCTACTTGGGGCACGTAAGTTCTTCCTTTAAACTTTAATAACCCCTCTTGAGAAATTGTAAAGTTCTTAGTCTCACCTCTAGACAACTTCCCTTTGAAAATTTTTGCTAGCCAATCCTACGATTGTGCTTCTATGATTTGATCCTCAAGCAGAGCTGTAAACTGGGTTCTACCTCTGCTTCCTTCTACTAGCTGTATTTGATATAGAGGACGCCAATCTCTAAAATCCTCTACTAGCTTCTGCTTCTTGATCATTATTGATGCTACCTGCACTACCTTTTTGCTCAAGGCATCCGCAACCATATTCACTTTACCAGGATGGTACTTGATCTGGAAATCATAATCCTTAGTAAATCCATCCATCTTCACTGCCTCATATTTAACTCTTTTTGACCTTGGAGGTACTTGAGGCTTTTACGATCACCAAACAATTCTATTGTTGCTCTGTACAGGTAATGTCTCCATATCTTCAATGCATAAACTATCACTGCCAATTCCAGGTCATGGATTAGGTAATTCTCCTCATGAGATATCAGCTGGCGTGAGACATAGGATACTATCTGCCCTTACTGCATAAGCACACATCCCAGTCCCTACTTGCTAGCATCTGTATAAACCATATAGGGTTGCGAAGAATCATGGAGTATAAGTACAGGAGTAGAGGTGAGCTTCCTCTTCAGCTCCTGAAAACTAGCCTCAATCTTCTCATCCAACAAGAACAGCTAGTTCTTCCTGGTTAACTTGGTCAGCGGAAGAGCAATCCGAGAAAAGTCTTGGATGAATCTTCTGTAATACCCCGCTAATATGAGGAAACTTCTGATCTCGGTCACCATCTTGGGTCTCTCCTAGTTGAGTACTACCTCAATCTTACTGGGGTTGATAGCCACTCACTCTTGGGAAATCACGTGGCCAAGAAATCAGACTTCTTGTAGCCGAAAGTCACACTTACTAAGTTTGGCCACAAGTTGCTTCTCTTTGAGGGTATTTAAGACAATTCTCAAGTGCGTCTCATGCTCTTCAGGAGATTTGGAGTACACTAGGATGTCATCATTGAATACTACCACGAACAGATATAGGTAAGGGTGAAAGATCATGTTCATGTAGTCCATAAATATCGTATGTGCATTGGTCAATCCAAATAGCATCACTAAGAACTCATAGTGCCCATAGCGAGTTCTAAACACAGTCTTAGGGACATCATTAGGCTTAATCTTAAGTTGGTGGTAGCCAGATCTTAAATCAATTTTAGAGAACACATTAGTACTAACTATCTGGTCTAACTAATCATCTATCCTAGGAAGTGGATACTTGTTCCTAACTATGGCTTTATTCAACTCCTTGTAGTCTATACATAATCTTAGACTACTGTCTTTCTTCTTGCCAAATAACATTGGAGCACCCCATGGTGATACGCTTGGTCTAAATAAAACCTTTCTCAAGTAATTCCTCTATCTGCTTCTTAAGTTCCCCCATTTCATTTGGAGCCATTCTGTAAGGGGCCTTAGAAATTAGTCCTACTCCTAGTACAATATCAATCGTGAATTCTACTTCTTTGTCTGGAGGTAGTCCTGTGACCTCTATCAGAAATACTTCTGGAAACTCCTTAACAACTGGGATTTCTCCTATCCCTTCCTCAACCTCTACTTGCATCAAGAAGAAGACGAGGAATCCTTGGCAACCTTTTTATAGGCATCTTCCTGCTTGGGCCTCTATTATGAAGTTCAATCTAACTTCTAGATTCAACTCTAATTCTCTCGGGGGTAAGATCAGGATTTTATTCTTACAGTCCATTAGGATGTTATGGGACGACAGCCAATTTAATCTGATCAGCACATCAATTTCATGGAAGCGCATACATATTAAGTCTATGGTAGTATAACAGTGCTCATAACAAACTATACAGTTTAAGCACACATCAGATGTAATTTCCCTATTATGTGTTAGTATGGACACATGTATGTCATACGAAAACGTGTTCATAATCAAGCTAAGTCTTTTAACGTAGGCATACGAGATAAAAGAATAAGTAGCAACTGAATCAAACATTACAATACTAGCAAGTTGTTAATCCTTATCGTACCTTGGATCACCTCCGGAGATTTCCGGGCTTCTTCCCACATGAGAGCAAACACCCGGCCTTGGGTGTGCCGTCGTGCCTTTTTTGTGTTTTGCAGGCATTCTCTTGAGAAATGTTCAGGTTTGTCACATGTGTAGCAAACATTCTATCCAGCTATGCACGGTCTATAACCGTGGTTCTTGCCACACTTTGTACACTCCTTGCCCTTCTACGGCTTACCGCTTTTCTTGTTCTTGCGGTTGTCCCAAGGTCACTTTCTCTTCTTACTCGTATTAGATGAGGTACTACCCTGACCTCCCTTCTCTACTCTGGGAGTAGTCTTGATCAGCAAATGATGGTTCAAGCTGCTTTCTGTGATTCTGCATGCCTCAACTGCCTTGTTGAACTGTTCAAATTGTCTAGGAGCAATCATCTCCCTTAAGGATTGCCTCAGTCCTTGAGCTATCTTCTCCATCATCCACCTCTGTTCGTCTCGATAACGAAGATAGCTGGAGTAGTAAGAGAGACGGATGAACTTAGCCAAGTACTCATTAAATGGCTCGTCATCTCTTTGCTTCAGGGTCAGAAATTCTGCTTCCCTCTCATCTCGGACTGATCTCAGAAAATACTTCTCATAGAACTGCTCCAGGAGCACTTCCTAAGCCACCCTCATGTTCCGAGCATCCAGAAGAATCTCAGTTTTCTTCCACCAATGATCAACATCTTTCTCTAAGGGCTTTATTCAACTCCTTGTAGTCTATGCACAGTCTTAGACTAGGGGTGTTCAAGGCTGGCTCGTCCCAGTCGACCCGTTCCAGTCCCAATCTTATGGGGACGGGATGGACCCGTCCTGAAATTTTTCAGGACGGGACAAAAAAGGGACCAGGACGAGACGAGACACAGGATGGGGTCGTCCCATCCCAATCCTGTCCCGGTTCCTTTCTTTTTTTAATTTTTTATCCTATTTATATAATATCATTTTTTTCATATTTTTTTAAGATTTGAGACTATTGTATGGAACTATGGATATATTTATTTAGAGTTTTTATATTTGTTGATGATTTGAGATTATTGATGATTAGAAATTTTAGCAAGTTTTTATTGTGTTAAAAGCTTTTGTTTAGAGTTTTTAATGACTATTATATGTAATATTTTGAGCTTTTGTTTAAGAGTGTCCAAACAAATAAAAAAGAAATAAAAAGATGCTTTTATAAGGCCTAAGCCCAAAAAACTATAATTAAAAAATTCAAATTTTATTAAAAAATTAAAAAAATTAAAAAAAACTTCAAGACGTCCCGGTCGCGTCTCGGATCCGTCCCGTCCCAATTGGGATCGGGACAACGCCAGGACGGGCCGGGACATGGGACAGATTGTCTGTCCCATTACTGTTCATTAGGACGGAACCGGGACAGGCCTGTCCCGGTCCCTATCTATCCCGTGAACAGGCCTATCTTAGACTACTATCCTTCTTCTTGACAAATAATACTGGAGCACCCCATAGCGAAATGCTCAATCTAATAAAACCTTTCTCAAGTAACTCCTCTATTTGCTTCTTTAGTTTCACCATTTTGTTTGAAGCCATTCTGTAATGGGCTTTAGAAATCAGTCCCACTCCAAGTACAATATCGATCGTAAATTCTATTTCTCAGTTTGGAGGTAATTCTATGACCTCTGTCAGAAACACTTTTGAAAACTCCTTAACAACTGGGATTTCTCTTATCCCTTCCTCAACTTCTACTTGCATTAAGAAGAAAACGAGGAATCCTTGACAACCTTTCTGTAAACATTCGCCCGCTTGGGCTTTCGTTATGAAGTTCAACCTAACTTTAGGATTCAACTCTATTTTTCTTGGGGGTAGGATTAAGGTTTTGTTCTTATAGTCTAGTACGATGTTATGGGATGACAACCAATTCAATCCAATTACCATATCAATTTCATGAAAGGGCATACATATCAAATCCAAGGTAGTGCCATAATGCTCATAACGAACTATACAGTTTAATCACACATCAGATATAACTATCCTGGAGTGTGTTGGTGTGGACACATATATGTCATAAGGCAACATGTTCATAACTAAGCCAAGTCTTTTAACACAGGCATACGAGATAAAAGAATGACTAATACCCGAATCAAATATTGTAGTCACTGGGGAGTTGTTAATAATGATCGTATCTTGGATCATTTCCAGAGACTTCCGGGCTTCTTCTCCTGTGAGGACAAACACTTATCCTTGAGTGTTCATCCTTGACTTCTCTGTGTTCTATAAAAATTCTCTTGAGAAGTGTCTGAGCTTGTAGTAGGTGTAGTAGACATTCTATCATGCCATACACGATTTGTCACTATGACTCTTGCCATAGGTTGGGCATTCCTCACCCTTCAGTGGTTTGCCTCCCTTCTTGTTCTTTCAGCTGTCCTATGGCATTTTCCTCTTCTCGTTGACATTAGAAGAGGTGCCACCTTGTTCTACCTTCTCTGGCTTGAGAGTAGACTTAACCATCAGATGATGGTTCAAGCTATTCTCTATAATTCGACAGGTTTTAACTGTCTCGTTGAAGTGCTTGAACTACCTGGGAGCAATCATCTCCCTTAAGGACTGCTTTAGTCCTCTGACCATCTTCTCGATCATCTACCTCTTATCATCTTGGTAATTGAGGTAGTTAGAGTAGTACGAAAGATGGATGAACTTAGACAGGTACTTGTTGAAGGGCTCATTCTCCTTTTACTTCAGGGTCTGAAATTCTGCTTCCTGTTCGTCCCTAACTGACCTCAGAAAATACTTCTCATAAAACTGCTCTAGGAACACTTTCCATGTCACTCTCGTGTTCTGAGAGTCAACAACGAGTTTGGTGTTCTTTCACCAACTGTCAGCGTCCTTCTTTAGCTCGTAGATCACCATTTGGGCTTTCTACTTAGTCAGATGTCCAATACTTTAAAAATTTTCTCCAAGTAGTTAATCTAGTCCTCCACTGCTTGGACATCAAACACTCTATCAAAGGGTGGTGGATTGTACTTGTAGAAACAAGTCATCCACTGCTGGATGCTGTCGAGGTCTACTGCTGGCATTGCCAGTCTAGGCAGTTGTTCTGATGCTTGAGCTACAGATGTTTCTTCTTCTGGATGCCTCCTGTCGAGGTTAACCACTGTTGCTGCTACCACTGCAGCTATTGCGGCGTCCCTTTCTTGTTCCTGGTAAGCTTGTGCTGCTCTCATTTTTTCTATGGTCTTTTACTACTACTCTAAGCGGTCCAAAATCAATTGTAACGGATCAAGAGGGACCATTGCATCGTGTCCTAAGGCTCTCTCTGGCAAGGCATTTCTTCTTATTCCTTTGTAATACTTTAAAGATTTTCTCTAAGCAGTTAATCCAGTCCTTTGCTGCTTGGACGTTAAACACTCCATCAAAAGATGGCAAATTATACTTGCAGAAATGAGTCATCCACTACTGGATGTTGTCAGGGTCTACTGCTAGCATTACCGATCTAGGTAACTACTCTGATGCTTGAGCTGTGGAAGTTTTTACTTCTGGCTACCTCATATCGAGATTAGCCACTGCCGCTGCTACCGCTGCAGCAATTACAGCGTCTCTTTCTTGTTCCTGACGAGCTTGTACATCCCTCGTATCTTTAATGGTCTTTTGTTGCTGCTCTAGGCACTCCAAAATTAACTATAGCGGATCGGAAGGGACCCTTGCATTGTGTCCTGCGAGTCTCTCTGATGAAGTGTTTCTTCAGGTTCTAACCATTATTCTAATCATTACGATAACTAAACAAATATATATCGAAGGAACAAGAAATAAATAACATGCTTGGATTTCATTCAACCAAATACGTACATGAACAACATCCATACATCAAGCAAAAGCGGCAGTTCAATACATACATGCTCATCCAAACATACACCTAAGCTCGTTGGACTAACCTATGTCAGTGATAAGAGGATCCTAGCTGTTTAAAGAAAATAAATAATGACAAAGCCTTCAAGGCTCTGGATCCAATTCTCCACATCATCTCTAAGTATATGGTCTAGGCAGACAATCTCATAACCAAAAGGGTATGTTAGGTAGTACGTGTACCATCTCTCACAACCAATCAAAAGGTTCCAGATAAGGGTTTCCCAATCTGTGGGCCTGATACAGCTCTCTCACAGCTTGGAGGTAATCTAGGTGCACTCTTAGGTCTATGTCCACATTCCTTCTAATGTGACACCCTAGAAACCTTAGTCTATCACACAGTTGATCCACATTACAGATCTCAGGCTCAGGTGGAACTAGGACAGGTACTACCAATACTACAAATACTAGGGTTACCACCAGTCTGGTACTGGGTCCAACAAAATCAGTTGGGTGTATGGCTATGTCTGAGGGGGCAGGCTTTCTATGCTCAGGAATCCTAAAGTCTCTAGGTGTTTGAATCAAATCGGTTCTAGGGTCCACCAGATCTCTGGGTTTAGGAAGGTTCAATAACTCCTCCAAAGGAATCCCTGATAGCTCAGCCCAGTGCTCAGGGCGGTTACTAGAGCTTACTAATGAATGGCCCAGACTGGCATTCCCAATAACCCATTCCACTGGATCGTCCTCCTCAATCACCATAATACATTCAATATCTCCTTGGTTGACCAACCGTTCAGACATAACATCACAATCCATGGTATTCTCCATCTTAAATCCTATAAAAATTGTCAACTCCACCTCAAATGACCCATTATCTAATGAATAGACTTAAGCAGAGTGTTCTATCCTATGCCAGAACCTTTGCTCTGATACCAAAAATATTACACCTTATTTCTAGAATGACTTAGAGTTCATTTAAAACCATTTTATGTGGTCTTAAGCTCAAAAATTTCACTTTGGGTGTTACTTTTTTGAAATTTACTGTTCATGTGGTAAGTTCCAGATTTCTATTCCAACTTCAAAAAATCATAACTTAATCTAGAAAAATCAAAACAAAGTAGTTTAAAATTTTATGAAAATCTCTTTGAAATCTCTTTCAATGAAAAATAATATTGTGAACCAATTCCTTTTGAAAAAATGTTAGATTTTTATGGAAGTTACCACTGTTACTTTGGTAAAAATCCTATTTTCAGATTTCAAACCTTAACTTTGGAAATTCGCGAAAAATCACACAGTTGTCCAATTTTAGCATGCTACCTATCAATTTGAAGCTCAGGATGTAAACTTTAAGTATACCAAATTTATGGGTTAAATTCAATCAGAAACTTAATCAAAATGCTGCTCTCAGTTGATAGTCTACTTAGGGTTACAACATCCATATGACATAATTATATATAACCAAAAGTCAAAAGATTTTTATGGCTTAACACCATAATCACCCTTGAATTTGCAGCTTCCCTTTGGATGATTTAACCTCTAAAATGTTAGATTACATTTAGGAAGGGATGAGATTTCAATTAAATCTCAGTGGTAAGAATAATCAACCATAACATCAACATGCATCATCATTAAAACATTTCAACATTAGCTACTATAGGAGAACTAATCTTCTTATAAATAGGTAACCTGAACATGCAATAGCCATAGCAACAAAATGCAAGGAGCAACCACATCATAATCATTATAGTTCAACCACATGATGGCAGGGATTCATGCCATAACAAACAATGCAAGGTTAACATTAGTAGTTAATTAAGTCTTACTATCTTGCTCTAATAGCTCGTTGGTTCTTTGATCTTCTTCCTCTCCTCCATAAATATCAAATCCTAACATCATAATCCATAAAAGGGGCATCCATATTACAAACCAAACAACATAAAAACAAAGGCAATAATCGAGTAACCCTTAACCCCTTAACCTTTGAATTTTGGAGTTTTGTTTCCCTAAATCCTAAAAATTCTTTCATGATTCATTCCTACATGATTTTTCATGTAGAATCCAAATATGGGCTTAGATTTATCAAAAAAGATTTTCTTCCCTAAGATCTGTAGTTGGACGAAACCTAGGGCTTGATTTTCAAAAATCACAACTTTGATTCTAATGCTTCTAACACTTATTCTTTAGGTTTATCCTACACCATTTTCCTTGTTAAACATAATGGAAGCATCAAAACTTTGAAAATCTCACCCTAGCTTTGCAGCTTTCATCTTTGTTGAACCATACCCCTAAAGAACCAACCATGAAATTTTTCTAAAACAACATAAAACCACTTGAAACATCCTTAAATAAAAGTGTTCTAACTATGTTTAACAATAAAACTTCCTTCCCTAATCATTTAGCAATTCGGCTAGTAGCAACCAAAGGGAATAACCAGAAATTTCAACCATCAAACTCAAGAGAATTAAGCAAGAAACAACATAGTACCATTCATTAACCTTAGCTCCAAGCTCACTTGACCAAAGGTGGTTGCTTTCTTCTTGCTTGAACTTCAAACACTCCGTCAAAGGATGGTGGATTATGCTTGCAAAAATGAGTCATCTACTATTGGATGCTGTTAGGGTCTACTGCTGGTGTTACCGATCTAGGCAACTGTTCTGATACTTGACCTGAAAAGTTTCTTCTTCTGGCTGCCTCCTGTCAAGGTTAGCCATTACTGCTTCTACCATTGCAGTAATTGCGGCATCTCTTTCTTGTTCCTGGTGAGCTTATGCTGCCCATATATCTTTAATGGTCTTTTTGCTGTTCTAGATTATCCAAAATTAATTGTAGTGAATCAGGAGGGACCTTGCATCGCGGCTTGTGGGTCTCTTCCGCGAAGTAATCTAAGTAGGTGGTCAAGTCCTTACTACTGCAAAATACTATATTTGGCATCTGTTAAATATGAATTATTACTACTACATATGGGATGTAGTAGAATCAACAGAGGCAAAAAATAGCAATTATGGCTTCTATTAGCTTGAAACAGGCGTCGTAATAGGTGCACTATGGTCTCTGTTGCACCCCAATAGATGGCATAATGTAGCTATTATGGCGTTTGTTGTGAACCCAACAGACGCCGTAATAGTAAATCATGGCGTCTGTTATGGTTGCAACAGATGTCGTAATTAGCATATATTTTTTTAAAAAAATTTCTTAATTAAATATAAATCCCTCCCTTGAGAACCTACTATTACATACAACTAGTTTATGTATGCATATAATATTATATACAACCAATTTACAACATATACAAGCAAAGTTGGCAAATGATTGGTTCAAAAAGGCATGTATCTAATGTTAGCAACTTTTACAAAAGGATAAACATGCATAACTTACTACATATTTTCTACTCTAATTTTGCCAAATGTAAGAAGTATTCTGACCAAATGTTGCATATCTCTCTCATCTGTAGCTCAGAATACAAGTCCAAACTTTGAAAATGCTACAAATTCCAAAAAAAAACTTTATGTAAGAAATATGCTAAGGAGGACTACATATAAATTAAAATTATGTTTTATATATAATACCTTGTGAAATGAATTAGCAATACCCCTGGTAATGATTTCATACATGTATCTCATTACATAATATCCGCATTCCACATCTTTTGATTGTTTATGGCACTATGAATATACACAAAAGAAGAACGATTAAATTCAAAAAACCAATAATATAAGTAATATAGTCATTGTTTAAATTTAAAACACTTACCTTTAAATGGATCCAAGTGATATCACATTAACCATTCTTTTCCATTAACTTAGAATGCATCTTCAAAGATCTATCATTAAATACTTGTAAGAAAATGATAATCCTAACAATATTGCAAAATAAAATTGAAGCCCATACTTAAAATTCAAAAACTGCCTTCGTTTCTTCACTCACTACCCAATATAAAGAACAAAACCAATATATAGTGCATTTATGTGGGCAAATGACAGCGAGCCTCCAATGATCACTACAATGTGAGTTTATGTTAATATAATATCATTAAAAAAGGTTTATACTTAACTAAGACATAAATTAGAACCAAATACCTTTCTATAAATGGTGCAAGCCAACACTTTTTGTTTCCTTCTTTAGTCGTCTTTCCAATATACAATGTCCTTTTACTTATGCTATTTCCAGATGATTGAATATAATATGGGCATAAGAATCCATAATTATTAATCCTACCCAATTCTTTGCACAGATTGTGGAGATACCTATAATGACAAATAAGTTAGCAGCAAATGAAAAATCATAAATGTTGAATTAAAAATAAAGTGCTTACTTACATAAGAAAAAATTGAATAATGGAGATGTTCAACCAATCAAAAGCAATCAGGTCAGTAAGATCCGACTTGAAGATTTTTAAATTAATAAGGTACCCCACAATCTCTGGACTCAAATTCAATTCAATGAAGTTGTCCATATCAACAACAACTGAAGCCAACAGTCTCAAGCCATCTTGTTTTGGCTTGACGCTGGGTTCAACTGGATATTGACGATTTGAACTGCAAGAATCCTTTGACCGTTGAACTATAAATAATAAGAAGTTAGAAACACATACCATATTAATTAAGGAATAAAAGAAAATCATAAGGTTATTTATACCTCATCTGTAACTTGATGGACTAGGTTTCTTAGCCAAAGAATGAAATTTTGTTTGGCTTCTACTATTTTCACCTTATCATTAGGGAATGGCACTGAGGCATTAGTATCCACAACCTCTTCAACCACCACCTTCACCTGGTGATCTAGTATCTTAAGGTGGTGGATCTTTATTGCAAAGTTGTATACCTTTCCATATGCAACTAAACGTCTCTCAGGATCTTCCACATAAAGTATACATGGCATTCCTTCCTCCACACAACTACCTTTTGTGCTTAGTGGCATAGGAGATTGTTGTGCCTTCTGAATATGCATTAAAGTAAAAGATTTCATCATTGATTGCATTTGCATTATCTTCTCTTGGAAATCTTTCTCCAATGCTGTCACTCGTGCATCAGCTTTCTTTTTGCTTCCTCTCGTTCTGCCTTAGCTTTCTTTTCTACTTCCTTTATCATAATTTGCACTTATTGCAATGGTACACCTCCCAAGCCATAAGAAGAAGATGGTGGCCCAAAATATTCTCTAATATCCACCCCTCTATACCCCTTAACATGGCCAGGGTGCTCTTCCTTTCCTAATGCTGTGGCTAGTATATCCTTCCTACTAGAAGGAACAAAAGCCCCTTGAGCAATCACTTCTTCTAGAGAATCCTATAACACACATGCAAAATATGCAATTAAGAAACTGTCCCCTAAGCGCATAACAAATTTGTTAATTATTAAATACTTACAATCTTTTTTGCTACTTCTCTAGCCTCGTTAGTGAGGAACTCTCCTTTTTTATTCATTCGTGCTCTCTTTCATGCTTGTCGACGATTAATAGGAGATGGAGGAGAAATATCTCCATCATCCTTTACCCCTGCAACTTGTCTTTTTGCATCCCACTTCTCTTCCATCATTTTCTTGGCAAGCAATACATATCCTCCACGAGACAAGGAGTATCGGTAGATATTTTTCTTTTGCTTCTCCTTACCTTTTTTACTTTTTTCCTGTTATAAACAATAAAACGTATTTATAAAAAAGAAGACTTAAAAAAATAGTAATACAATATCACATTCTTTTTCTACTTACCAATAAATTAGGATGATGTCTACTTTCAACAAATTTCATCCACGTCTCATAATTAATATAAGGGTATTTCTCTTAAGGCTTATCAAAGTTAATGTCACCATCAGCATCATTATCATTTTCAGAACCATTCTTATTAAATATACATTTTCTTGTAAGTTTTGACTTAAAATCCTTCCATCGCCCTGCTGCATATGATAGCCATTTCTCTCATAAATAGTGTATCAGGTATGTCATAAGTAATCTGCAAAGTAACCCACAACAACAATGAAATTAGTAATAGCATATCTTTCAATACTATAGATAAATAAAAAATAGTATGGTATGCAGTGAGAGGAACCTTTATAGTATCCCAAACTTCATCTCTGTCCTCTTCTTCCACTTTATCCCATTCATCCTCCAAAACACTAATTTTTTGCCATGCAGCAAGTGCAACAAAACTTGTAAATGTATTTCCTTCTTTCCAACCAATTGGCTCTCCTCTCTTATTAAACTCAATATGAATCTTCTCGCCTTCTTGTATTTGAGCCAACTTGGTAAGCCGTGTGACAACCTTTCTACTTCTTTTTGACTTTGCCTTTTTGCTACTAGCACTAGACAAGTTCTCCATGAATTCCTTCTAAAATAACAACATAAATAAGGTTAGTAACAAAAAAATAAATTTAAATTATAATATAAAATGAAATGAAATGAAAGCATCTTGAAAAAACATACAAAAAAATAAATTTTCACCTCTAATATTATACTATAATCATAACTTGGTTTATTCATTCTCCCATAAACCTTCGTCATGATCAGTTCGTACACAATACATATCATCATCATCATGGTCACTTGTTATGCTAGATATACCATCTAATTAGGGCAAGGCTGACATCAAAAGAAAAGTCTCACTAATATCAAAACTTGATTTATTATTTTCATCATGAGCAATTAGACTTTTTTCATGGAGAACCACAGACCAATTCTTATTAGCTGGATCAGTAATGTAAAAAACTTGTTTCGCATGTATTGCCATGATCAAAGGCTCCTCCTTTTAACCTACCTTATCAAGATTCACTAATATAAGACTTGACTTATCTGTTTTAACACCATTACTATCAATCCATTTACACTTGAAAATTGGCACCTTAAATTTAAAGTAGTCGACTTCCCATATTTCTTCAATGATCCCAAAATACTGCATGGATGCCAATTTAGGATTTTTATCCTTGGAACTAGAAAAATGCATTGCTTCTGCTACTACCATAATCCCACTATTTTGCATTATGCTCTTATCATCTTGATATTTTGTATAGAATGAATACCTATTAATGTCATATCCACTCCAAGTTGTGACATTAAAGTTAGACCTACTAGATAACCATCTTATTATATCAGAAATATATGACTTTTGACGATCCTGCTTAATCCTTGCCCTAAACTATAATGAGAAAGATTTGTTGTGCTCATTAAGCAACTATTTATCTATCTTTTTAGGATTCTAATCCCTTAGTTCCTCTTTATGGATGGATAAGTAATATTGAACTTCATCAGTGTTATTCAAGATGTACAGATGTGCTTGTCCCACTTCATCACGTGTCATAGGCTTCACATGAAAACCCCGCGTCCCTTGCCTTATAACCCTCAGTCCCTCATGGCGAGACTTGGGAAGTCCTATAGGTTTTACTTCTAATAGGTATTCATTACAAAATTGAACAACTTCCTCAGTAACATATCTTTCAACAATAGACGCTTCGGGTCGATATGGATTCTTCACATACCCTTTCAAGATTTTCATGTATCACTTAAATGGGTACACCAATGCAAGTAAACAGGACCATAAAACTTTATCTCACTCACTAGGTGTATAATTAAATGTACCATGATATCAAAAAATAAAGGCACAAAGTACATTTCAAGTTGGTATAAAATAATGACAACATCATTTTGCAATTCATCCAATTTCTTAGGGTCAATGACTTTACAACATATAGCATTGAAAAAGGAACATAACTTGGTAATAGTCTTTCTCACTTTTTCCTCCAATACGTCTCGAATTGCTATTGGTAAGAATTGTTGCATCAGTATGTAATAATCATGAGACTTTATGCCTACTAATTTTAAATCTTTCATCGACACAAGCATTTTCACATTCGAAGAATATCCTTGTGGCACCTTAATACCATGTAAACACTCACAAAAGCTTTTTTTTCCCTCTCTTTTAGACAATGTATGATGAGCTGGGCATATGCAAATCCTCTTTCCATCAGTTCTTGGACCCAAGTGTGTTCGTATGCCCATTTCAAGTAAGTCTAATCTTGCTTTCTTACCATCCTTAGTTTTTCCTTTTATGTATAAAAGTGCTCCAATTAGAGTTTAACATACTTATTTTTCCACATGCATCACATCAATACTATGCTTGACCTCAAGACTTTGCCAATAAGGGAGATCAAAGAAGATAGACTTCTTCTTCCACAAGTTCTTTTGAGTTGCTTTCTTCTGGCCTTTACCCAATACCACATTGATGTCCTTCACCCGCTGATATACTTGGTCTGTAATAAATGGCTCTGGAGGGTCATCATATCTTGAAGGCCATTAAATGCCTTTTTTTTTTCTTTGATAAGGATGTCCTTGTTTCAAAAATTTTCGGTGACTAAGATACACTGTCTTCTTTCCATGAGATAGTTGTTGGTAGGATGTCCTATCTTCAGAAATAGGGCATGCTTTATGCCCTTAACGCTATATCTAGACAAGTTTCCATACACAGGAAAATCAATTATTGTACAAAAAAATCATAGCTCTTAGCTTGAAAGACTCCTGATGATACGCATCAAACACATCTACACCTGCCT
This sequence comes from Neltuma alba, assembly GCF_004799145.2. Classification (NCBI taxonomy): domain Eukaryota; kingdom Viridiplantae; phylum Streptophyta; class Magnoliopsida; order Fabales; family Fabaceae; genus Neltuma; species Neltuma alba. Next base: position 428,556 of record NW_021635040.1, read on the forward strand.
CCCACATCATCTTCAAATCATCAATCAATAGTGCCAAGTAAACATCTATATCGTTTCCCGGCTGTTTTGGACTTGAAATATTCAAAGATTAAATGACATACTTGCGTTTCATATACAACCAAGAAGGTAGATTATAAGTTACTAGCAAAATAGGCCATGAGCTATGTTGACTACTAAGGTTTCCATAAGGATTCATCCTATCAGTGCAAAGTCCAAGCCTAAGATTTATAGGCTCACGGCCAAATTCAGGAAACAATTGATCAAATCCTTTCCACTGTGAAGAATTAGCCGGATGTCAGAGCATTCCATCAATTTTCCTCTCTTCAGCATGCCATTTCAATTTTTTTGCCTCATTTGCATTAGCAAATAAAGGTTTAAACCTTGGTATTATTAGAAGATACCATAATACCTTTATAGGAGGCCTCTTACTAATCACATCACCACCTCGATCTCCTTCACTTTATACCATGATATACCACACACCGGACACGCATCTAGCTCATCATATTCTTTTCTATATAATATACAATTATTAGAGCAAGCATGTATCTTTTTATACCCTAATCCCATTGGGCACAATATCTTCTTAGCCTTATAGTTACGATCTAGAAGTTCATTGCCTTCTGGAAACATTTCTTTCAATAGTGTAAGCAATTCTGTGAAATCTTTATTGCTCCACCCATTTTTGACTTTCAAGTTGACTAGCTTCAACACTGCTGTTAGCTGTGTGTACTTTGTGTACCCAGGATAGAAAGGCTTTTCAGTGTCATCATTTAGGCTGTCATATTTATGTAACTTCTCAACACCCTCAACACCAACATCATGGCTCATATCCTCTATTCAATCATCCAAGTTCGTATCATCTTCCTCAATCTAGGACACACTATGTTTTTTAGATTCACCATGTAATACCCATTATGTGTGTGCTTTGTAGAACCCAAAACAAATTAGGTGATCTTTTATTTCTATAGCACTTCGTCGCAACCCATTTAAAACACTTAACAGAAGGATAATAAAACAATCCATTATTATTAGGGATATTGTTCTTTGCAAATTCTAAAAATTGGTCCACCCCATGCTCATATTCATCACTCGTTCTTAGAGTATCAATCCAACTACGATCCATAGTTACCTAGTTCAAATATTAACATAGAATTATTTTTTGAGGTTACAAAAAAAGGGGCAGCATGACAAAATCCCAATGTGTCAATCCAACTATGATCCATAAGGTTTTACAATACTTGTAAAATAAAATAAAAAGGGAATGGGTCTTTTCAAATTACCTTGAGCAAACAAAATCCCAATGTGTCTTTAAGCTCTCTAACGTAAAGTGGAAGATATACTCTACGCTGAAAATCAAATAGATGAACATGTTAAAATTAAACTAAAAGGCTTTTACCAAAAGATTTCTTGTCACATAGCTTGACGTGTTTCAAACTACTAAACTACTTGAAAATAAAATCAAACAACCCCAACCTATTTACTAGAAAAATTAGACAATGAAACAATCATTATTTATTGATGCCTTGACACTTTATATAATATATATATATATATATATATATAATAAGCTCGGGGCAAGTGATGAAGAGAGGGAATGGAATGGAATAATAGAACGTATATTCACTAACACACACACACACACACTCTATAATATGAAGTCATTATCATTTATTATGAGAAGTATCAGAAAATTACACAGAAGTTGAAGACTTGCAGTTCATGTTCAGGCTTTGATTGAAATCCCACCATATCCTATAAAGGAGCTAACTATGGCAATTAAGAAGCTTAAGATAACACTACTAGCTAATTGCTAGAGTAATGTAACCTTTACTCTTTTTGTTTTTTTTTGGAGTAATTAATTGAGATACTTCTATAAAAAAAATACAGCAAACAATTTAAAACAGGTCTTATTATTAAAAGCACAGAAATAAACTCTTGAAAAATTTCGTATATATATAAAACATGCATCGTGTGGGAAGATGTGGGATTAATCAAGTGGTTTTATGCATCTTTTTTATTTTATTTGTCACTCTCCTATTTTGAGGTTTATAGGATTTGCACTAAATGTAGATGCAAATCCACACACACACACACACACATATATCTAATAAACTTATGAAAAAATACCACATCATTTATGAATTATAAGCAATATCATTTATATAAAGCTTCATGTAATGCACAAAACCCCACCATCTAATTGTTTTATATTCTGTAATCAAATGTCCTTAATTGTAAAGGTGTTGATGTGAAGGTTCGAATAATTTCTGTTACTTCCAACCTAGTCTCAAAATTAGAGCCAAGCAGAATCACATAATTCGAAGCTCGAGCTTAGCACTCTGCAACATCGCAAAAATCACTACGCTACCAAACCCGACCAGCCCTAGTTACCAACCTACGTTTGTAATCACAGACAGAATCTTCACTAGCATAGCAACAAAACAACTAGGTTACCATAAATGAGAAATTGAATATACACGTATATCAGGCATTTAATTCCAAATAGCTTAACTGTGAAGGTCACTTTATTTTATACTTGTTTTACTTCTCTAAATCCTAGAAACTCTAATTTCCATGAAGAAGTTCACTCATGTTTCACTAATCAATGTAAGACAAGAAAAATATGCCTTAGAATCGGAAGTAACTCTAATCATACTACTAATATATAGATAATTACTCAAGCTCTATTACTCAGTTCTGGCTCTAGCATACATGTAAAGCCATAAATTACTAATACATAACACTAATCTGTACATACAACTGCTATCCACAGGGGTCAGAGGCTCAGAGTAGATCATTTGGAAACACACAAGCCAGTTCGATAGATAAGTAGCTTCCAGTCATTGATTATTGCGAGAATCTGCATTCTCGCATTCTGGTAATTGTTTAATCCAGATTTAACTCAAAAAGTGAACAAATGAATTGGCCCTGTGTTTGAGAATTAAATCAATCAATGCCAACAGTGTGGCTCACAATAAAATTGGCTTCAAATATTGGGCATATCTATGAGAATGAGACTAACTTTCAAAGTGAACAAAGAACTAAGAAGGAAATAATGAAGAAATAAGTCTGCGTGAGTTTGTTCCTTTTTTCCCTCTAAAACCATATTGATAAAAGTCAAACAAACATAGTAATGATATTTGCATTCAAATTCCAGCATGTTTCCTTCTAGTGATTTCGGTCATTATGTAGGTGTTGAACGCATCAACCGAAGCAAAAAAATAGACCAGGGAAGAACATACCAGAAAAACTACTGCAAAGAACTTCCATGAAAAAATAGATGGTAGGAGTAAGGGTCATACAAAGTAATTAGACCAAGGCAAAACATACGAAGTCTCTGACTCAAGTAACCTTGTTACTTCATCCTGAAACCAAATCCCACATATATGTTACAGCTTGGGTCTAGAGCATCATTTTCCAATCAGTTGAACAATCAGCAGTTAACAGTTGAACAAGCAAATTTGAAATAGATACTGGAATAATTATAAAGTTCCCATCTTTCACGATTGGCTTTGTTTTTCTCGAATGCAGGTATGAAAGCAGGAAACTTGCCTTAATTAGTTTTGTGTGAAGAATCAGCTCACTTGCTTGGTTAGAGAAAGATCGAATAAACAATAAACCAAAGCATAAGTAAAAGCTAGAGAAAGGAGTTTCTAGAGAGACAACCAAAGCAGTTTGTTCTCCTTGCTTGAGATGGGTCTGTCTTTCCCCGCCCCGAACAAAATCTTTTCAAAGGATGACCTTTTCCATTGTATATCTATGCTCTCAACCACTCACTGGGGGCAGCACCCCCCTAGTGGCTTGCTTTAGCTTTCGAATCAAAATCCTCGCCCTCCTTCCTTGCACGCAACAGCTTCATTGTCTTGTAGTTCAAGGTGATGCTGTCTCGTTTTGCAATTGAAGGATCAGCAACCCATACCTGATGGTGCCAAAACTGAAGAAAAGATAATGCTCTTGATAGAGAAAACGATAAAGCAAAGTTGTCAGGCAAAGGATCCAGGGGAAGGAAAGAAGAAAGAGTGGATGGCGCCAACAGAAAATGCAGTGGAGGGAAAGAAAAAAAATTTTCAACAAAAGCCCGATATGAGCATCAGAAGTTTGGACCAGGACCAGCACCGATATGCAAATAAATTTAATTGTTTGTTTTTGAAAAAACAATAGAAACGAATATTCTCATAAGAAAATAAATTATATGAAAAAAAGTTTTACATACATAAACCAAAAATTTAAAGTATATAAATTATATGAAACTAAAAAAATTACCACCTAAAGATTTTGAGTTAAAAAGCAATTAAAAGCAAAGGTATCATAAATCAACTTTAAAAAATCAAAATTTAAATTGTACAAATAAGCAGACAAAAAATAGAAAATAAAAATGATTTAAAAAAATATCATAAAAAGTAAAAGACTGTAAGCAATTATGCCACCGGTTTGCAGGGAAATCAGGCGTCACGTATGCATAATGCTTACAAAAGAATTAAAAATATATTAAAAATTACTTAAATAATTTCTTTAAAATATATATTAAGTTTATAAAATATTCTAAATATTACTACTACGGTTTTTTGAGCAACGGACTTTATAAATACATTACTGCTACTGTTCTCTAATGAACAGATGCTATAATTGATATTAAACTTATTATTTATTATCAACAAAAAGCATAAAAAAGTAATTACTTAATAATTTCTTAAATACTGCATAATAATTACCTTAAAAACCAAAAACTTTAAATTTTACTTATGAACAACAAAATAAATACAAAAAACGTAATTACTTAACAATTGCTTAATAGATTAAGCAAAAATATATTACTACTACTATTGTTTAATGAATTACAACTACTATTTTTCATGACCAGATGCGTTAAATATATTACTACTACTATCCACTGTCAACAGATGCCATATATTATAATACTACAACTGTTTATTGTCAACAGACGCCATAATCATATTACTACTATTGTTCATTTCCAACAAACACCATAATTCATATTACAATGTCTGTTGATAATTCACCAGATGCAAAAATTGATTAAATTTGTTATTACTTCTGTTCTATATGCAACAGATGCAAAAATAGAGTTATTAAATTAGTATTTTGCACTAGTGCCTGCTAATCCACATCTGTTTTGATGTGACGTGCCAAGAACTTCAACTTCTCTCTCAGCTAAACATGACTACGAATCTCTAGTTCGAGTGGAACTAGGGTAGATGTGATAGGTATCGGGGGTACTGGTGGTACAGTACTAGGGCCAACTATGTCACTTGGGTGGGAGCCTGGAAAGAAAGACTGACTAGGCTTAGAAAAGTTGAACCTAGAAACATGTGGTGGTGGACTTGGAACTACTACATATTCCACGCAAAAACCAAATCCAGGGAGTTTCCCTAAACTCGGCGCTAGGTTAGACCCTATGACTGAGTATCCTGGGCGAGCATCTTTCAACCACTTAGTCGGGTCTTCTTTTTTTATCATTAAACGCTTACCCCTGTTGTCACATTCGGTAATATAGTAATTAGAAATAAGGATAACCTAAACAATTAAGGGCCAAAAATGATAAGGAGAAATAGAAGAATTTTGGGTGGAAAATAATTATTATGATTTTCCAATTCAATTACAAAAGTTTGACTAATTAAGAAAAATTAGTCAAAAATTAATTATGGAAAAATATTTTCAAGTCTCAAAAAATTAAGAAAAAATAGGGACAATATCCCTTGAGAATCATACAATGATATATGATTAGTTTTATGATCAAATTACCCTTAGAAAAATTACAAAGGAATTTAAGGGTGATTTGGGCTAATTTAAGGCCTTTTATTTGAAAAATTCCAAATAAATATTTTTAAGGAGAATAAAATTCCAAGAAAATTTCTATGATGTTTCAAGGAATTATAAAAGATTATGGGTTTAAAAGGAGACCCTCAAATGTCCAAGATTTTTTCTAATTCTTTTGACAAGTGGAAAAATCATTAATGAAAAAGAAAAATAGTTTTCCTTTTTATTTAATTAACGAGAAATTGAGATTGAGTTAAATAAGGCATTTTGGGAAGAGAAAAATGAGCAGAATAAATTATGAATCTAACAGAAAATAATTACAGAGGCTAGAGTATTGTAACTATAGAAAAGAAGTTAAACCCGAAGTAAAAATGCACCGATAAAGTGAAGACTAGAGTCTTGCACTTTCTTTGGCCCACAATTTGCCACTTGTCAAGCCCTTAATGGAGAGTCTTTAAAATTGCCAAGTGTTAAGCCTTAAATGGAGAGGATCTTGACTTTTGGAATTAATTACATTTGGATTTACTTAATTAAGGAAGAGGTTTCAAGACTAAGTAGGGAGTTGACACTAGGCACATCATTAAATATTAGTAGTTGAGATATGTTGGCATTAAAAGAGAGCTCTCCTTCCCCCATTTTTAGACCTTCAATTCGGCCATGGGAGAGAAACGGAGAGAAAGAGTGATTTTGAAGAGAAATCAAGGGAAAAGCAAGCTACGTTGGTCTTCCAACTAAGACTCAAGGTAGTAAGTTGTTTTAAGATGTTTCTTGCTTTGTTTTCTTGAGTTTTATGGTTGAAAAAATCTGTTCTTGTCCCTTTATGGTGCTGGCCAAAATAAACATTGAGTAGGGAAGGAAGTTTTGGTTGCTAAACATAGTTAGAACACCTTATTTCATGGTTGTTTCAAATGGTTTTATGTTGTTTTTGAAAAGATTTCATGGTTCAATCTTATGAGGTACTGTTCGTCCACCTCAAGAACCATAACCTAAGATGAAATATTCAAAGTTTTGATGCTTTCATTGTGTTTAGAAAGAAAAATGGTATATGATAAACCTAAAGAATAAGTGTTAGAAGCACTAGAATCAAAGTTATGATTTTTGGAAAAGAAACCCTAAGTGTTTGGCCAACTTGGTTCTTGAGGAAGTAAATTTCTTTTCTTAAATCTAAGTGCATATTTGGAATCTGCATGAAAAATCATATAGGAATGAACCAAGAAAGAATTTTTAGGCTTAAGGAAACCAAAGCTCCAAAAACAAAGATTAAAAATAAAAAGGATAAGGGGTTACTTATCTGTTACCTTTGATTTTTGCATGGTTTGGTTGGTAATGTGGTTGCCTATTTTGTGCATGGTGATATTAAGGTTTGACATTCGTAGAGGGAAGGAAGAAGAGGAAAGAAATCAAGAGCATTTGGAGTAAGGTGGCAAAGTTTAACCTAACTACTAACACTGACATTGCATTGTTTATTATTACATGGATAATTGCTATCATGTGAGTAAACTATAATGATTATGATGTGGCTCCTCCTTGCATTTTATTATCTTGGCTTTTACATGTTTGAGATTGCCCAATTATAAGAGTATTAGTTCTTCAGTGGTAGCTAAGATTGTTATGCATAATGATGATGCTTGCTTTGTATTATAGTTTGTTAATTTTGCTATTGGGATTTTATTAAAATCTCACCCCCTTCCAAAAATAATCTAACATTAAGAGCTAAATCATCCAAGGGGAAGCTATAAATTCAAGGGTAAATTATGGTGTTAAACCATAAAAATCATTTGACTTTTGGTTATGTATAATTATGTCACATGGATGCTGTAACCCTAAGTAGGCCATTGACTTGGAGCTACCTTTTGATTAAGTTCCTAAACAAATTTTATCACAAAATTTGGTACGCATATATATCACGTCCTAAGCTTCAATTTGATAGGTAGCACGTTAAAAATAGACAACCGTGCAAGTTTTAGTGAATTTTCAAAGTTAAGGTCCAAATTTTGGAAAAAGGATTTTTACAAAAGGAATTGGTTCACAAAATTATTTTTCCTTGGAAGAGCATTTAAAGAGCTTTCCATAAAATTTTGAACCATGCCATTTTAATATTTCTAGATTGAGTTATGATTTTTTGAAGTTGAAACAAAAATCCAGAACTTATCACATGAACAGTATTTTTCCAAAATTAACATCCCAAGAGAGGTTTTTGAGCTCAAAATCATCCAATGTGGTCTAAAATGATTCTAATTGAACTCTAAGTCGTAAGGTGTACACCTATAGTGTCACACCTTACTTATATAGTACCTTAGTATTCATTTAGACCCATTCCAAACCACTTTGGATGGTCTTAAACTTAAAAATTTCAATTTGGACGTTAATTTTCGGAATATTACTGTTTACGGTCCAATTTTCAAATTACAGGTCTAACTTTGAAAAATCATAACTAATTCTAGAAAAATCGTATGGAGGTGTTCCAAAATTCTACGGAAAGATCTTTCAATGTTCTTTAAGGGAAAAATACTCAATTGGACTTATTCTTGCCCAATTCGTACAATTTATTGGGTAAAGATTACTATTTGTTTGGTAAAATCTGGACTCTCCAGATTCTGCGTCTTAACTTTGATAACTCATATCTCTTTGTATCCACATCCAAATGATGTGATTTACCACTCATTTTAAAGCTGGGGACATGTATTATAAGTGTACCAAATTCCGTAGCTTAACTCATTCATATGATAGGTCAAACTGAAGCTCAAAACTAATTGCTTCAGGACCTACGTTTTATCCTTTAATATCTCCTTACTTTAATTCTTTTTATTTCTTTGACATACATAGCATGGGCTTAATCTTTCTCATTCATACTCATATACTTTCATTCATGCCATAAACATCCTAAGCATATACATTGAAGTAATGGCATTCATAACATAATTTACAGCATAGTAGAATTATACATTGAATAATAATATCAATCATTAGCATTAATAATTCTCCACTTCTTCTCCTTGCTTCTCATGCCCTTAGTGCCCATCATTGATTTGACCTAAATGGTTGGTTAGGGAGGGGGTGAGATTCAGGGAAATCTCAGTAGCAAACATTACAACATACATGCACAAGATGGATGCTAGTGTATGGTATGTAGTTTTTCATAAACTTAAGTTAACTAGTGACATGCCATCATGCTTTATGCTTGGTATAAAAATGCATGGCCATGGGAACATATTAAAAATAGCATTTCCAGCAACAATCATCATGTCACAACATCATTCAAACAACAAATACAAACCAACACATAAGCATACCATGTCAAGCACATAAAGGGTAAGTTCACTACCTTGCACCTCAAGCTTTCCTCTTACTTTTCCTTTGACTCCCTTGACTTTCCAACTATGTGGGCATTTGGTCAATATCACTAAATATCCTCTTGGATGTTCCAAAGGTTCTAAACATAACCATAATGATGACACAATCCATTAGGACCATTAGATTACATAAAGTTCAAGACTAGCTTTTTTGAACCTCAACCCCTTTCTCTTAGTCTTAGGGTTTTCTTTCTAGCTTTTCTAACATAAATCTCATCATTTCCCATCCTTATGATCCATTTCTTGTCAATTAGGACCACTTTAGATGGCTTTAGATTCAAGAATATCAAATCTGGAAATTTTGGTTCGCGGGTACTGTTCATGCAGAATCTCCAGAATTTTTGCTCAACTTTAAAAATTCATAATTAAATCTATAAAAATCCAAATTGAGTGCTTCCAAGTCTCATTGAAAGATTACTAAGTTAAATTTAAAGAAAAAATAGTTTCAGGAACCAATTCTACGTCGAACAGTACCAGAATTGTACGGAACTCGACAATCTCCCAAAAGTTCAACACTGTTTCCAGATTTCAAACCCTAACTTTGAAAAATCACCATAAATCGTACACATATCCAAATGGAGTGTTCTACCCATGGATTTAAAGCTCACAGAGTGTACTACAAGAATACCAAATTTCAGAATCAGATGTGAACAGTAAATAATTCGAAATAGGCATCAAATCAGATGCTACAGCCACCACATACCTTGATCTTGAAGCTTGAACTTTGTTCCTTCTTCTTGGCCTTTACCCCTACGTTTTTCTCTCTAAATTTTGGCAGAGTTTCCCCTCTATAACTCATGTTGGATGAAAATATGAAGGGGAAGAGGCTCTATTTATAGCCAAAAAGTTGGCTTGAATGGACCAAAATGCCCTTGGTAGCTAGAAGAAGGAGTAAGGGTAATTTGGAAGTTCAAGTAGACTTTTGCATCATCATTGCATCATCTTATTACATCATGCTTACCTCAATCCTTCTAGAAGATACCAAGTGTCATGAAAGTGGTGGAGGAGATGGGAGATTAGATCCTAGCCGTTGGATCAAATTTGTTTCATAAGCTTCCTCCGAATTTACTTGGCCCACGTTTCTCCGGCTTTCTTTATGGCCTTTCGGAGCTCAGAAAATTGTTCTGTCTACTTTATAAATTCCCTTTAATTCTAGATAATATCTATGAATTTTCTTAGGCCATAACACTTCCTTTAAATCTTGCATAAAAATTCATTTACCAAAATACCCTTTTATCGGCAAAACCAGCTCTTTAATTTATTAAAGCCACTCCACTGGCCTTTTGGTTGCGGGACTAATTTTATAAATTAGTACAACCTTTCAACCATTTAACCTCATTTTTGTATATATTTTTGAGGTCTCTTGCTATTTTAAATAATTACCTCACATGGTTTACTTTTTACTTGTAATAACCTCATAAATTCCGTTGAAGCTGCCTCAGGGGTATTTTCATCTTTTCTCTTCATAGAAGAGCCTTAGAATATTATTTCCCATTTTCTAGGATTTTCTTGAAATTCTCTGTGTACTCTTCCATTTTTACCCCTGTTGGTCATAACTTTCAGAATTTACAGTTTAGTCCCTGCTTGGACTTAACTTCATTAATCCTTTCTTTGAGGTTTCTAACTTAACCTTTGGCCTGTGTCTAGTCTCTTTTCTCTCTCTCTGGGCCTTCAAGACTTTACTGGAGCCTCTAAATTTATTACACTTTAGCCCCTTAAAACTTTTACTTTGCAGTTTAGTCCCTGAAACTACTTTGACTTCCTTTCTCATCTTTGGGACTTTTGCTAAAAAAGGGTCTGATAGCCTATCTAATTCAGGCTATTACTGGTACTTCTAGGCCCAAAAATTTGGATGTTACATATAGGGTATCTCTCCCTAGTTCCCTGAACCTTCAGACCTTGTATCCCAATCCATAGTATTCTCCATCTTGATTCCTGCAAAATATGTCAACTTTCCCTTCAACTGACACATTTTCTAATAGGCTAGACTTAAGCAGAGCATTTGATCCTATGTCAGAACATCCATTCTGATATAAAAAATATTACACCTTACTTCTAGAATACCTTAAAGTTTAATTAGAACCATTTCTGACCACAATGGATGGTCTTCAGTCAAAAATTTCAATCTGGACGTTACTTTTCGTAAATTCACTGTTCATTAGGTAAGTTTTAGATTTTTTGTACCAATTTCAAAAATTCATAAATTAATTTATAAAAATCAAAATGGAGTGGCTCAAAATTTTATGAAAAGCTCTTTGAATGCTCTTTCAGGAAAAAATAATCTTGTGAACCAGTTCATCTTGAATTAGTGCCAGAATTTTTGGAAATTCACTGTTGTTACTTTGGTAAAAACCTCTTTTCTAGATTTCCATCCTTAATTTTGAAAAATCATCAAAAATCACATAGTTGTCCAATTTTAACATGCTACCTATTAAATTGAATCTTAGGATGTGATCTATAAGCATAGCAAATTTTGTGGTTAAATTCATTCGGTCAATTAATCAAAACATAGCTCCAAGTCGATGGTCTACTTAGGGTTACAGCATCCATGTAACATAATTATACATAACCAAAAGTCAAATGATTTTTATGGCTTAACACCATAATCACCCTTGAATCTGCAGCTTTCCTTTGGATGATTTAGCCCTTAAAATGTTAGATTACATTTGGGAGGAAAGAGATTTCAATGAAATCCTAGTAGTAAGAATAATCAACCATAACATCAATATGCATCATCGATAAAGCATTTCGACATTAGCTACCATATGAGAACTAATCTTCTTATAAATAGGTAACCTCAACATGCAATAGCCATGGCAACAAAATGCGAGAAGCAACCATATCACAATCATCATAGTTCAACCACATGATAGCAAGCATTCTGTAACATCCCAAAATTTCTAACCTAGAAATAGGAAAATATGTCATACCCTGATATTTTTAGTATGATTAATGAAAGATTTAGGGCTGACCAAGGCCAGGTGAGATAAATGATAGATAAATAGTACAACAATTGAAGTGAGAACTGAAAAAGGACCAAATTGTCATTTTTAAAATGATTGGTCTACAAAGGGCATTATCGTAATTAGCGTCAAGAAATCCTAAAAATTTCCAGTAAATCATGGAAAATAGAATTAATGCCATGGAACAGTATTTGAGGTTTAGAAAGTAAATACAAATTGAAAATAATTTATGAAAAAATTATTTTAATTATTAATATTCTGGCTAAATTAAGAAAAATTACACAATATTAATTATTAAAAATATCTAGAGATCTTAGAAAATTATGAAAATTTAAAGGAAATTCATTTAGGAATTATGAAAATTCATAAAATTAATTCCAACCCTAAATGATGAGGAGGTTAGCTTTAATTGAATGTAGAGCTAAATTAGTATTAGTAAACTGCCTATTTTTACAGAAACGGCAATTTAAGGAGTTATACAGGGAGAAAAATTATGAAATTAATCTGAGAAGTTCCCTTTACTGAGATATAATTAATGGTGAGCTGGTATAAGAATTTTGAGATACTAGAATTTTTCGGCTATCAAATAAAATAAACCAGTACTGTATTAAGACTCAGTGGACTGTCAGGACAACAGGGGTGATAAAATTTCCTATAGATTGCCAAGGACACATGTCACGCCTAAATTGGCCAAGAAAGGGAAAAAGAAAATAAAAAGAAAAAGAAAAATAAAATAATAAATAAAATTAGATTAAAATCTAATTAGGGATAAGTAAGATGATTAAGGTTTAAGCCATCTTCCATAAGATCTTGACACATGGCAAACATAGTTCATTGGATGGCTAGGATTTAACCATCTAACTTTGAAAAGTCAAAAGTTTCTAGAAAGGCAATTAGCTAAGTTAATCAAGGAATTAAGAGAGTTAACCTTGATTAAGGCCTAATTAATCTTAATGGATAAGAAGAGATGACATAAGCCCTAATGACTCATCATCCAAGTGTCAACATACTAAGCTACATAGCCTAAAATTTATACATGTGGAAAGAGGTAAAAATTAGAGGGCTAAGATTAAGTCTTATGTAAAAATGACATACGTGGAATTAGTGAAATATAAAGTCTATAAATACCCCCCACATGTTCATTTCATGCAAGACCTTTCAAGTAGGAAACCTCTTGCAAATTTTCATGTAGAGAGAGAAAGAGAAGAATTATAGTGAGAGAAAGTCATTTGGAAGAAAGGTAAGCTTCTACAACTCTTCTATTTCAAGTTATAATGATGGTATGTTAGTTTTAGACTATTTTAATGATGATAGAAAGTCATTTTTCTAAGGGGAAGTGCTGCCCAAATTTCCTCAAAATGGATAGGAAGGGTTTAGGTTATGTATGGTTAAGATTAAGCATGGTTAAAAGTTAAGGATTAAGTAATTACATATTAGTTTGATTGAAAATCCTTTTCCCTATTACTATATATATGGTTTGGCCAAGTCAAGTTCAATGGGAAGGGATTGGATTTTCATAAAAATAATATGATAAATGGATTCTACATGAAAAATTATGTAGGAAAAGCCCAAGAAAGTTCAAGAACCAAAGCTTGAAAAAAATAAACCCTAAAAATCAAGAAAAGGGGTTTAAGGCGTTATATTAAGTTGTGAAGTTGTAATGATACTTAATGTTGTGTCATTGATTGCCTAATAGGCTATACACAACAAAGGGGCAAAGATCTAGTTAAGAGGAAAGAGTTCAAAAGAAGGAAAGCATTCAAGGTAGCTTTTGCAATTCATTATATTAGAGTGTCACCTTACTTTGTATGATTATGGCTATGTGTTTTGCTAACCTGTTATGCTATGAGGTGGATGAGAATGTTATGTTATATGATGTTGCCTCCGTACAAATTATGCCTTGGCTTATGCTATGTTGAGTGCCATGAATGTTTATGATTGTATGTCCTTGCTATAGCATGAACATAAAGTTAAAGTATGCATGCATGTAGCTTGATTTACAATGTGTTGTGTGACTTGATAATGTATGCAATTGCTACTAAGATTCCCCAAGAATCTTACCCCAATATTTATACAAACCCTAGGGCCCTCAACATCCAAGGGCAACAGAAAGGAGTTGGCTCTTACTTGAAGAGGTAGTAAGCCATAGTAACTTTATATGGCTTTGAACCTTTCTATTTGGAGGAATGTAATATGAAGCATGCTTTAAGTTTCCAATAGTATGATTAAGGCTAGAGGTATATGAGCATGAGTAGAATAGTCCAAGTATGATTAGAAATAGCTAATATAGCTAGGGAGAGTATGCTATGATGTTAAGTGGTCAATTAAGTTAAGTTATCCTTCCAAAGGGGGTAAAAAGTCAACCAAAACGGATTAAAGTTTGACCAATGACCATTTGAATAAACGAGTGAGTTAGATTTTGAAATTTGGTGAGCAAAGAGATCTTATTTTTCTTTTTAAAATGAGAGGTAGTTCACCTGATTCCGATAACTGAGCAGAAAGTTATGCCTTTCCAAAGTTAGGCAAAAATAAAGTAAAAATCCGAAAATGACCAAATGAACAGTAACTTTTTCAAAGAAAATTGGGCTCGAATTTCAAGGCAATCAGTCCAGAAACTATTTTTCCTCAAAATTTTATCCAAGGAGCTTTCCATAGAACTTGGAATCACTCTATTTTGATTTTTCTACAATTAGGTATGAATTTTCAAAGTTGTCATATTTTAGGGTGACAATGAATAGTAACCCGTAAATCAAAATTTTCAAACTTGATTTTTCATAACTTGTAGTCTTCAAAAGTGATTCTAAATGCTTCAGCAAGATAAGTTATTTGGTATAAACATAAGGTGTTACACATTCATGCCATAATAAACAATAAAAGCTCAACATTAGTAGATAATTAAGTCTTACTACCTTGCTTCAAAAGCTCTTTGGTTCTTTGATCTTCTTTCTCTCTTCTACAAATATCAAACCCTAACATCACAATCCATAAAAAGGGCAGCCACATTACCAACCAAACCACACAAAAACAAAGGCAATAATCAAGTAACCCTTAACTCGTTAATCTTTGAATTTTGGAGCTTTGTTTCCTTAAATCCTAAAAATTCTTTCTTGATTTATTCCTACATGATTTTTCATGTAGAATCCAAATATGGGTTTAGATTACAAAAATAAATTTTCTTCCTCAACATCTATGGTTGGCCGAATCATACCCCTAGAGAACCAACCATGAAATCTTTTTAGAAACAACATAAAACCACTTGAAACATCCTTGAATAAAAGTATTCTAACTATGTTTAACAACAAAACTTCCTTCCCTACTCATTTAGCAATTTGTCCAGTACCAACCAAAGGGAATAACCAGAAATTTCAACCATCAAACTCAAGAGAATCAAGCAAGAAACAACATAGAACCATCCACTAACCTTAACTCCAAGCTCACTTCACCAATAATGGTTGCTTTCCCCTTGCTTGGACTAAAAAATATGGATGGCAAGAGCTCTTCTCTCCTTGGCTGAAACTAGGGTCTGAAAAATGGGGAGGAATAACTCTCTTAAAGCCAAAATATCCCAACTACCATAATTAATGCCATGCTAGGTGTCACCTCCCTAATTAGTCTTGAAGCCTCTCTCTTAATTAAGCAATTCCAATTGTAATTAACTTCCAAAAGACAAAATCCTCTCCATTTAAGGCTTGACACTTGGCAGCTTTAAATACTTTCTATTAGGGACTTGACACATGGCAAAATATGGACCAAGTAAAGTGCAAGACTCTAGTCTTCACTTTATCAGTGTACTTTTACTTCGGGTTTAATTCTTTTCTATAATTACAGTACTCTGCCCTCTGTAATTATTTTTTGTCAGATCCATAATTTATTCCCCTTATTTTTCTCTTCCCAAAATTTCCTCTTTAACTCAATCTCAAATTCCTATTAATTAAACAAAAGAAAACTATTTTTCCCTTTTTATTGAGATTTCTCTACTTGTCATGGGAATTATGAAATATCTTGGATATTTGAGGGATTCTTTTTAATCCCATAATCTCTTATAATTTCTTGGAATATCATAAAAATTTTCTTAGAATTTTATTCCTCTTTAAATATTTATTTGGAATTTTCCAAATAAAAGATCTTAAGTTAGCCTAAATCACCCTTAAATTCCTTTGTAATTTTTCTAAAGGTAATTTAGTCATAAAACCAATTATACATCATCATATAATTCCCAATGAGTGTTATCCTTATTAATTCTTAATTTTCTGAGGCTTAAAATATTTTTTCATAATTATTTTTGACCAATTTCCCTTATTAGTCAAACTTTCATAATTGACTTGGAAAAATCCTAGTAAATATTTTCCATCAAAATTCTTTTATTCCTTCTTATCCTTTTTGGCCTTTAAATACTTAGGAATATTCTTACTCCTAAATACCAGATTACTGGATGTGACTCTCATGGAGCTAAGAGTGATACAGATGAGATAGTACTTGAGATTCTCCCATATATGGAGGAGATCATAAAAGGAGACAGTGGAGAGGCGTGTGACAGTGATGAGGATAAGAATCAGTGATACTTGATGGTGAGAAGGGTCGAGTAAAGAAGGAAAGAAAGGAAGAAGGGAATCAGAATGGGGAGAGGCAATTGGGAGAGAGTGATAGAAAGGAAAACTATTGAGGAAGGACCTAATTAAAAGACTAAGGATGAATAATTTTTTGACAACTGTAAAATAAATATTTTTAATAAATTTTCAAAACTTATATAATAAATATTTGACCGTTATTGTCACACCTTACTTTTATATCTCATTTTATATCAATTGGAACCATTTAGAAGCACTTATCATGGTCTTGGGTTGGAAAAATTCAAGCTTTAAATTTTCTTAAATTCGAATTACTATTCATTATAACTCTTACAAAGGTCAAACTTCAAAAATCCATAACTAATTCTAAAAAATTAGAAATGAGATGGTTCTAAGTTATATAGAAAGCTCTTGGCATGCTCTTTAAAGAAAACAATACTCATTGGTACCTAGAACTCATGCATTAATCCCATATTTCATTCAAAGTGGTACAGTTCATTTAGTCATTTTTTAATTTTTTAGGATTTATGCCAAACTTTGGAAGGGCATACCTTTCTATATAAAACTCCAAATTTTGTGAATTACCACTTGTTTTAAAGCTGCAAATCTATAAGCATCCTAGATTTCAACTCAATACTCATTCAATTGCTCAAAATCACATTGGTCAAACTTGACCCTTAAAAAGTCAACTTTTATCCTTTTTTCATGAGATTCTTTTTCTTTTTTCCTTTCCTTTTATATAACCTTTCCCATCATATGACACATACTTAAACATAATTCCTTAGTCAATTTCTCATAGGTAGAGCATCCTTAATCATTAATGTAATATTCTAACAAAGTTCACAATTATACATGACAATGTATATAGTTACAAAACAACATCTCAACAACAATGGACTCCCTCATTCTCCAAGTGAATCCCTTTCCTTTTCTCTTGCTTGATCCAACTCCTAGTTGGTGAATATGGAAATATAAAGGAATGAGATTTCATAGAAATCTTCATTTTATAACAATTGGAATCATTTGGAATCACTATTCAAATCTTAAGCATGAGAAAGTTTTAAAATTTTAACTTTGGTTTCAAGTTATTATTCACTATTCACTGAAATTTTTGCCAAATTTGAAAATTTATAACTGATTATAGAAAAATCAAAATGGGATTGTTCCAAGTTCTATAGAAAGCTCTTGACATGCTCTTTAGAGAAAAAGTACTCATTGGTATCTAAATCTCATGCATCAATCTCAGATTCCATTCAAAGTGGTACTTTTCATTTGGTCATTTTTTAATTTTTTTAGGATTTATACCCAACTTTAGAAGTGCATATCTTTCTATACAAAACTCTAAATTTAGTGATCTGCTACTTGTTTTAAAGCTAAAAATGAGATCTATAAGCATGTCAATTTTCAGATCCAGATTCATCTAATTGCTCAAAATTACATTGGTCAAATTTTGCTTCGAAAAAGTCAACCTTTATCCCCCTTTTTGCAATTTTTGCTCTTTTCTTTTCTTTTCTTTTCCTTTCACATAACCTTTCCAATCATATACCATGTACTCATAAATAAATCTTTGGTCAATTACTCACATGTACTCATCTTTAATCATTGATATAATATTCCAAGCTAGTTTACAACAATATGTAACAATATATAATATTACATAACAACATTTCAATATTAATAAACCTCCTCCTCTTTCAAGAGAATCCCTTTCCTTTCTCCTTGCCATTGATAACACCACCTGGGATTCCTATTACTGTTTATACATTGAGGGGAGTGAGATTTTATAGAAATCTCAGTAGCAATGAACCATGATTATCATGTCAATCTAGCAATGCATAATGTGCTATGTCATAGAGCTTCAAGACATCATCAAATCACATAAAATCATTTATGCATCATATCAAGAGAGAAAACATTCACACTTTCACATTGACATATTACTATGCATTTGGCCAAAGCATATCAAATGTCATAAAATCAACAATTGTCATGACATAAATTCCTCAATTCAAGCAATCAACATAAACACATTAAACAAGCAAGATAAACAAACATTATAATTCAACACTACCTTGTTCACTTACTATAATTCGTCCTCTTCAAGGGGTCAATGTCCTTCTTGATTCCTCTCCACAAAACCTATCAATTCATAGATAAACACATTCCAATTTATTAATAATTCAAGCATAGATACTAACGCTTGACATTAATCTTCATTAAACCCTTTTTTTCTTGATTTTTTGACATACTTCCTCTTTGTTTTCATAAATCTCTTAGTCTATTCCTACACAATTTTGTATGTAGAATCCAAATATCAAATCAGATTTATGAAAATCAAACTCCTTCCCTCTCAACTAGCCTTGGCCGAATAGGGGTCAATATTTTTTCAAAAATTTTATTTTTGATTCTAATGATTTTGAGCACTTCCTCTTAGTGTTTCCTTTTAAACCCATTGGAATCATCAAAATACATCAAAACCAACACCTGCCTCAAAATTCAACTTAGCTGAAATGAAACATAATGAACCCTAAGTTGGTTTTCTTCCAAAAATCAATACAAACATTACTTAAACATGATTGTTCTAACTAATTTTCAAGGCTTCTATCCTTTCCTAACTCATTCTCATGTTGACCAAATTTATGGCAGCAAAACATCTCCAAAAATAATTCAATTTTCTAACCAAAACAAATTTTAATCTTAACCAAACCAAAGTTCAAACATACCTTGGTGAATCCTTGATCAAAACTTGATGATTCCTTGTCCAAATGCACTTATCAAGTTCAATTTGCAGCTCAAGAAAATAAATTGACAACACCTCCCCTCTATTATCAATTTTCTACCTATTTAGTGTATTTTGGGAGGTATATATAGGCAAATGCATTGACCCCTTCCCCATCTAATCTTTGCATGATTTTTACCACATAAGAGGGACACTTGGCTACCATCAAGTGCTTAAAAATTCCAGATCATGCCATGTGTACAAGCCTTAGAACATTCCAAGATATTTATGTGAAATTGGGCTTAGTTGGGCCTTAGTTAATTAGTCAGGTTTTATACAAAATTTGGGTCTTCCTCTGGCCCAATATGGGGCCTACTCATGGTCTAGGATGGCCCACAAATTATATCATCATCCCGATCCATTTTAAAGTTTTATTAATTACTATTCACTTGTAGCATTTTATAATTTTTTTAGACCTCCAAAAATACATTTCTCTCCATGAAAAATCCTCCTTTCATATAATGATATGATCTAAAAATTTTTAGAATTTTTCTCTGCCTCTAACTATTTATTTTGATTTTTTCCTGATTTGGTGTCTATTGGTAAACTGTGGGAGAATAAATTCCTTACAATTAATTCCTATCCTGACAAGTCCTAAAACCAATTTTATATATTAAAAAATATTTAAATAATTAATCCATATTTTTTCCATAATTATTGAGGCCTCTAACTATTTAAAATAATTTTTTTCTCCTAATTTTTTACTATTTTCCAAAAATTTTCTAGAATTTTCTTAAATTTTTCCGTTTTGCCCTTCTTCAACCGATAATTTCAAAAATATCAGTTCAGACCTTATCCGGATATTATGTCATTCCTGGCTTTGTCAGCTAGTCTACCTTCCATATTGGCCCTTGACTTAATTTTTTATCTCCATCACTAGGGTTAATTTTGCAAGATGTGACATTTCTTCCCCCTTAAGTAAATTTCATCCTCAAAATTTACACATACCTTAGATAAAAAGCTTTAATTGACTGCTCTTCACATCGTCTTCCTTTTTCCATGTTGTCTCCTTTTGTGTTAAGTCCTCCCAGATCCCCTTTGACTGTTGAAATGATTTTATTTCGTAGCTGCTTAATTCACCAATCCGTAATCTTTATCGGCGTTACTCTGAATGTTAAGTTGTCTCGCAACACGATATCTTCATATTTCAAAACATCAAAGGGATGATACTTCCTCAGTTAAGAAACATGGAAGACGTCATGTATCAGATCAGAATTAAGGGTAGGACTAATTCATAAGCTACCAGCTTATTTGTTAATAATATTTAGAAGGGTCTTCGGTGTTAATTTCTTTACCTTCGGAGTTTGACCCATTCCTATGGTTAGTATCTCCAACCACAACCTTTAACAATTAATCCTTTTTTTATGCTTGCATATCCTTGTCTACATATCTTTTTTGTTTACTATATGCGGTTGACCATCCTTGTTAATCATCCTCATTCACCTTTGACTTAATTCATCATCTTTGGACTGTAAACTGTTATTATACTTAGTTTAGTCCATCACAATAGTGATTAGTATTTCCTACCATATAAGGTAGTTTAGTCCATCACAATAGTGATTAGTATTTCCTACCATATAAGGCTTTAAACCAAGCCATCTACATGATGGAAGAATAACTATTATCATAGGTAATGTTTAACAGGTATATAGGCACCTTCAACCATCTTTCTCTTTACCTTAAGGCCTGTGTTCCTTCTTTCACCTTTTCATCTCATAATCAGCTTGCCTGAATTTACACTGCTCAGGACTTATAGCTCTTTGGCCCGATTGACAACAATGGTATTTATGGAAAATCAAGGGTACTCTCTCAGTACTAGTTAACTACTGAAGGGGATTTCTATATGTTAAACTCATCCTTGGTCATCCCGTTACCAAGCCTAAAAAAGAATCACCCTCACGAATTAATGTGTTAT
Organism: Neltuma alba; assembly: GCF_004799145.2. Lineage (NCBI taxonomy): Eukaryota > Viridiplantae > Streptophyta > Magnoliopsida > Fabales > Fabaceae > Neltuma > Neltuma alba. The sequence goes on from NW_021635040.1 coordinate 449,915, forward strand.
CTTTTTCCCATGCCTCAAGAGGCTTTACTGTAACATCCTGAGTTTTATCGGGTTTTAATAGCCTCTTTTGGGTTGATTTTGAGGATAGATTAATGATTTAATCTTGATCTTGGTGTTTGGGTTGGATTTGAGGTTTGTTGGAGGAATAGGTGAACGTACCCCTCTCAGGGTATGTTCGCCGCGGCGCACCGGGAGTTTCAGAGGGGAGTGTCTTCTCGGGAAGGTTTGGCCGCGGTGAAGTCTAGGGGACGCCGCGGCGAAGTTGTTCAAGTGAGCGAGGCTTCTCTTTCGGGAAGGTTTCGCTGCGGCGAAGGTAGGGGTATGCCGCGGCGAATGTTTTCTGAGCGAGCGAGAGTTTCCTCTTGGGAAGCTTTCGCCGCGGCGAAAATTGGGGTTCACCGCGGCGAAGTCAGGTTTTCAGGCGAGTAATCCCTCTCAGGATTAGTTCACCGCGGCGAAAGGTCGCGAATCTATATATTCGTGGGAGCAATTCAGCGTGCGAAAAATAAGAAAATCTGAGGTAGAGAGAGGCTCTGCTAGGGTTTCGGTATTTTGGCTTGGAGGGGGAATTTCTAAGGATCCATTACCTCAAGTAAGTGATTTTAACCTCTAATCTTCTTTCTTTCTTGAAATTTCTTGGAATTTCTGAGGATTTTTGGTAGAACCCTAGGATTTTCTAAATTGTGATGGAATTGAGGTTTTTGACCGATTGTTTTGAGTTTAATTGATTGCATTGGGTTAGTTTAAGTATTTAATCGGTGTAGTTTCCTTGGATTTAAAGAATCTTGAATTTTTGGAGCTAGGGTTTATGGAATTGGATGATTTGGGATTGAGGATGACAATGTAGAGATTGATTTTGGGTTTTGTGAATTGGGTTATGTTAAGGAGGGTTAAATTGGATGTTTAATCGGTTTAGAATTGTTGTTGGAACCTTAATTACTCAAATGGGATGTTTGGGTGTAGAATTCCATAGTGGGTCCTTGAGGTTGTGAATCTTAATTGATGTTTGGAAAGGAATTAAGGTGTTAATGGATTGGTATGACTTTGGAGTGTTGCCTTGATAGATATACCCTTTGAGTTGGGTAGAGTTTTGATGGGAGATAGGAATTTTGTGTCCCCAAGTGTTGTGTTGACCACATTATTAGTTTGAAAGCTAATATATGATGGTTGTGTGTTTGTGTGCTTGTGTAGACTGGTTGTGAGTCTTGGTGGTGCACGGGGCCACATCGTTGGTTTGTTGTTCCTTGCTCAGGCAAGAGGTAACCACTTTCCAATCCTTAGTACTTGCTTCTGTGGTACTGTGAGTAGATTTGTGTTTTGTGCTTTAAGTAGTAATTATGTTCGAACTGTATGTTGTATATAAAAAGGAAAAACCGTCTTGTGGGGTTTTTAATTGATGATGAATGAAATCTTGAAATTGTGAAGGATATGCCACTGAATGAGGTTAATTGTAAAATGATTATTACTCTTTGATTATGATTTGAGCATGATGCATTAATTGGGAATTGGTGAGAGTTTTGTTTGTTACTACCACGTGGTAAGGCCTCCATTAATGCATGATGGTTGGCTTAGTACGTCCCCCATAGTGAGGGATAGGCCTTTTGGCTCCCTACGTCCCCCAGAGTGAGGGATAGGCCTTTTATGGCTCCTTACGTCCCCCATAGTGAGGGATAGGCCGGCTTCGGCTCCTGAAAATCCCCCAAAGTGAGGGATTTGGTTGATGGGATTGCATCATTGCACTTACATGAATTGTTGTGGCTATCGTTTTATATTATTTGTGAACTGTCCCACTTGACACCTCACGAGCACCTATTTAGTAGTACCTAGTATTGGAAAGGTTGGTTACTGGGACTTTGTCTCACCCCGTGGTTTACAATGTTTTCAGGTGAAGGTTCCGGGCGTAGGCCATCGGGAAGAGACGCAGAGGCTTGAGCTCGGTTAGTTTTAGGCCTCTAGCATTTGTATATGTATGACTAGTATATATTGCCACATTTAGGATTGCTTTTTGATATATTTGATTACCCGGCCTTGTTGTAAACTGGAGAGAATGTATCTCCTTATTTTGGTTGGCCGGAGGCCATTGCTAGTGTTTGATGAACTCTGGATTATATGGTTGAAAACTATTTAGATGGGCTGATTTTGATGTATGTGTTACCCGGGCCGGAGGCTCGGAGGCCCAATGGATATGAATGGATTATTTTATTGCATGCAACGTCTTACGGGTTGACCCGAGCTTGAAAGTCAATTTCTAAAAATATGAAATTTTCCTACTACTATGGTAGCTCGTTTTAGCAGCTCTCTTTTTCTACCATAGTAGAGGTTTTATGATGGGTTAAAATGTCTTGAGGTAGAGGGTTTTTACATTTACCCTCTCGGCTTATCATTTCATCCCATTCTCATACCTCGAGAGGCCTTACCCTCTCGGCTAGCATGTTCCCGTTAGGCTTGGCTTACTATGACCTCGAGAGCTACTATGATCTATTGTAAGCCTCTTCAGGATCTACTATGACCGTGGAATATCATAACCGTCAATTTACCAAGTTAAGATCTTTAGAAGATTTTAGACCACGAGATTGAGTAATAAAATAAGTTGCCTCCACTCTGTGGGTAACTTGACTGATTATTCCCTAAGATTGACCAGATACACCAATATTGTCTTCTAAGACCTCACTTAATACTTTTTGTCAATTTTAGAGTTCTTAGTCATTTCATATCCCTTTAAACCCTTAGTTGGGTACTTTAGGCCCTTTTCCTTTCATGGTGCCCTTTTTAATCTCTAGGCACTGGCTTACCTCTAGAGCCTATTAGCTTATCATCAAGCTAGTGCCAATCTGCCTTATTTTAGGACTCTGCAGTCCTTGCCACCTCTTATCAACTCTAAACAGCATCGAGAGAGGGCTTACATTATCATGTTTTCATTACTCATTACCATACTATGGTACTCTGTTAAGTTCAAGGAGTCATACTTATTTGCCTCATAATTCCTTTCCCATTACTCTTGACCAATTTCACTCTCTTTAGGGTAAGATCCACTCCGTGCCCTACCTTAGCTGTATCCAACTATCATCATTACCAAAATTACTGATAGAGGATATATCACTATCAACTCTATTTGACTATTCACTATAATTTCTGCTGATAATGGCTTACTCTCGTGAGGACAATATAATTTCTATGATGGAGGATCATATCCACTTTTAGAGAGGCACTTCGTGGCCAAGACCTTCCTTGTATTCAATCCCTGTCAGGGTACACTCCTCAATTCCATATCCTTATTAGAGGGAGCCTCTCTACTATAGAATTATATAATTCCATAGACAGTGGCATTCCTTATTAGGAGCTTTGTCTCTTGAATTTCACATTATCCTCAATTCAAGCAATCAACATAAACACATTAAACAAGCAAATAAACAATCAAATTATAATTCAATGCTACCTTGTTCACTTACTATAATTCGGCCTCTTCAAGGGGTCAATGTCCACCTTGAGTCCTCTCCACAAAAACTATCAATTTATAGATAAACACATTTCAATTTATCAATAATTCAAGTATAGACACTAATACTTGACATTAAGCTTAATTAAACCCTTTTTTTCTTGATTTTTAACATAATTACTCCCTCTTTGTTTCCATAAATCTTTTGGTCTATTTTTTCACAAATTTTTATGTAGAATCCAAATATCAAATTAGATTTAGGAAAATCAAACTCCTTCTGTCTCAACTAGCCTTGGCCGAATAGGGGTCTATGTATTTTTCAAGAATTTCATTTTTGATTCCAATGATTTTAAGCACTTTCTCTTGGTGTTTCCCTACACAAAAATACCTTTTAAACCCATTGGAATCATCAAAACCAACTCCTACCTCAAAATTCTAGCTTGGCCAAAATGAAACATAATAAATCCGAAGTTGGTTTTCTTCCAAAAATCAATACAAACATCACTTAAACATGATTGTTCTAACTTAATTTTAAGGCTTCTATCCTTCCCTAACTCATTCTCATATTGACCAAATTTTTGGCAGCAAAACACCTCCAAAAATAATTCAATTTTCTAACCAAAACAAGCTTTAATCTTAACTAAACCGAAGCTCAAACATACCTTGATGAATCCTTCATTAAAGCTTGATGATTCCTTGTCTAAATACACTTATCAAGTTTAGTTTGTAGGTCAGGAAAATAAATTGGCAGCACCTCCCCTCTATTGTCAATTTTCTACCTATTTAGTGTATTTTAGGGGGGTATATATAGACAAATGAATTTGCCCCTTCCCCATCTGATCTTGGCATGGTTTTTACCATATAAGAGGTACACTTGGTTGCCATCAAGTGCTTAAAAATTCTATATCATGCCATGTGTACAAGCCCTAGAATATTCCAAGATATTTATGTAAAAATTGGGCTTAATTGGGCCTTAATTAATTGGTCATTTTTTACACGAAATTTGGGCCTTCTTTTAGCCTAATATGGGGCCCACTCATAGTCTAGGATGACCCCAAAAGATGGCCCACAAATTATATCATTATCCCGAATGATTTTAAAGTTTTATCGGTTACTATTCACTTGTAACATTTTGTAATTCTTCTAAACCTCCAAAAATACATTTCTATTCATAAAAAATCATATTTTCATACAAGGATATGATTTGGAAATTTTTAGAATTTTTCTCCACCTCTAACTATTTATTTTGAATTTTCCCCAATTAGGCCTCTATTTGTAAACTGTGGAAGAATAAATTCCTTAAAATTAATTCCTGTACTTCCAAGGCCTAAAACTAATTTTATAAATTCAAAAAAAATTTAAATAATTAAATCCACATTTTTCTGAAATTATTGAGGCCTCTAACTATTTAAAATAATTATTTTCACCCAAGTTTTTACTATTTTCCCGAAAAACCTCTGTTTTCAGAAAATTTTGCAATAATTCATTTTCACATCAATTTTCCCTTTAGAGCCTCCATTGAGGTTCCAAACCTCTAATTCACATTTTTTCTATTTTTTGGAAATTTTCTAGAATTTTGTCAAATTTTTTGTTTTGGCCTTCCTGGTTTGATAATTTCAAAAATATCAGTCAGGATCTTATCCGGATATTATGTCATACCTAGCTTTGTCAGCCAGTCTACCTTCTGTATTAGCCCTTGACTTAAATTTTCATCTCTGTCACCAGGGTTAATTTTTACAGGATGTGACAAATCTCAATAGCAATGAACCATAATTATCATGTTAATCATGCTTTACAAAACATGACATGTCATAATGCACAATAATCAATTCCAATTTCATGAATAGCACATTATTTCATTAAGAAAATTTGTACATATTCACATTTCATATCAATACGTATTTGGCCAAAGCATGTCAAATATCAAAGGGCATTCTATACTATAGTATAAATCCATCATTTCATAGCAAGGCAAAGTGTTATATCATGCAAAAATTGACCCTGGTAAGGGATATGAAAAATTAAGTCAAGGGCCAATATGGAAGGTAGACTAGCTGATGAAGCCAGACATGACATAAAATTCAGATAGGGTTCGGACTGATATTTTTAAAATTATCAGTCCAGGAAGGGAGGGAAAATTTAGGGAAAATTCTAAAAAATTCTTAAAAAATGGTAAAAGATAAATGAGAGGTTTTGGAACCTCAATAGAGGCCCTGAAGGTGAAAATGGCATGAAAATAGTCATTTACAGAATTTCCTAAAAACAAAAGTTTTCAGGAAAAATAGTGAAAATAATTATATTAATTTTTTAGAGGCCTCAATAATTTTGAAAAAAAATATGAAATAACTATATAAATATTTATTTCAATTTATAAAATTGATTTCATGTCCTAAAACTATAGGAATTAATTTTAGAGAATTTATTCCCAAAAGTTTTACTGATTAAGGGCCTATTCGAAGAAAATTCAAAATAAATAGTTAGAGATGGAGAAAAATCCTAAAATTTTTTCAGATGATATTCTTATATTAAAAGAGGATTTTTCATATAGAAAAATGTAATTTTGGAGGTCTAGAAAAATTATAAAAAGTTACAAGTAAATAGTAACCGATAAGCTTTATTTTTGTCTGAAATTAATATTTATGAGTGGTCCAACTTTTTTTCCTTTTGGGGTTAGAATTGGGCTTCATTTTGGGCTAATAAAAGCCCAAAATTTCGTGCAAAATGCTGGCCCAATAATTAAATGAATTTAAGTCCAATTTCAGTCAAAATATCATTAAGAATGTTCTGGAGACAGGACACATGGCATGATCTAAAAATTAGAGGGTTTGATGGCAACCACATGGCCATTTTTACTGGCCAAATTTTGGCCATTGATGGGGGGAAGAGGTCAGATTTTTTTATCTATAAATACCCCCTAATTTCTATACAATTCGGCCAAAATAGAGATCCTAAGGGGAGGTGCTGCCAAACTGAATTCTTGACCTTGGAAGAGAACTTGTAAGCATGCCAATTGAGGAGGAAGTGTCAAGCTTTGATCAAGGGTTGATTGAGGTAAGTTTGAGCTTTGTTTTAGTTAAGTACAAAGCTTGTTTTGGTTGGAAATTCAAGTTGTTTTCTAAGGTTGTATGCTGTCCAAAATTCAGCTAGTATGGAGAATGATTAGGAAAGTATAGAAACCATGATTTGAGCTTTGAAATTACATGTTTAACTGATGTTTGGATTGAATTTTGGAAGAAAACTAAGTTAGGGATTTATACTACCCTTATTCAACCAATGTAAAATGAAGGGGAAGGAATGCAATTTTGTAAAATCTGATTTGATATTTGGATTCAACATGAAAAATTGTGTAGGAATGGACCAAAAGATTTATGAAAACAAAGAGGGAGTAATTATGTCGAAAATCAAGGAAAAATGAGTTTAATTGAGCTTAATGTCAAGCATTAGTGTTTATCCTTAAATTATTGATGAATTGGGATGTGTTTATGCATAAATTGATACGTATTGTGCAAAGGAAAAAGAAGGAACCAAGAGAATTAAAGAGGCCAAGAATCTTGGACTACAAGAGGTAGCATGGAATTTACAATTTATAATGTTAACTTACTTGGTTGTTGCTTGAATGATTGCTATGTTATGTTTGAGATTATTTGATGAGCATGATACATTAGTTGGTTGCATTGTATGCCTTAGAAACATGCATTAACAATGTTGTGTATCAGTGAATTGTGATAATATTTGCATAGCATAGAATATTCATGAATCTATATGTAACATACCTTACCTGTTTGACATTATCATTGTAATTCCAACTATTAGGATTTCTATAAAATATCATTCCTTTATATTCCAGTATTCACCAACTAGGGATTAGATCAAGCAAGGAAAAAGAAAAGGGATCAATTTGGAGGGTGGTTGAGCTTAATGTTATTGAAATTATGTTTTGTAAATTGTTATGAGTTGTTATGTATATTTATGGATTATGTTGGAATGTTGTATCAATGATAAGGATGCTTTACATTTGAACAATTGGTCAATAAACTATGGTTAAGTATGTGTTATATGATTGGAAAGGTTAGGTGAAAGGAAAGGAAAAGAAAAAGCAAGAATTTCATGGAATAGCGATAAAAGTTGACTTCTTGAGTGATAAAATTTCATGCAATTGGATGAGTCTTGAGCTGAAACTTGGCAGGCTTATAGATCTTATTTTTAGCTTTAAAACAAAGGATAATTCATTAAATTTAGAGTTATGTATAGAAAGTTATGCTCTTCCAAAGTTGGGTATAAATCCTAAAAAATTGAAAAATAACCAAATGAACAGTACCACTTGTAATGAAATCTGGGATATATGCATGAGTTCTAGATATCAATGAGTATTTTTTTTTCTTTAAAGAATATGTCAAGAGCTTTTCAGAAAACTTAGAACCATCTCATTTTGATTTTTCTATAATTAGTTATGATTTTTTAAAGTTAGACTTGTAATCTGGAAAAATGCATAGTGAATAGTACTCAAGCGCTCTCTGTGATCCCAAGTCATGACTTGGCAACAAAGGTTGCCTTTGTGACCTCAAGTCGTGATCTTGATTGAGCATAAATTTTCTATATTATTTGATGATATTTTAAAGGTTTTTGCATACTTTTTGGCTACTTCTGGTAATATTTGTGCTTAACAAAGTTGAGGGTCTTTGTTTTGAATTAGTCTCGTTTGAGGGTAAAATTATCATAATTAGTTAGTAATTGCATTTAATTGATTTTTAGGACAATCAATACTTTAAAACTTTGCTCTTCATTGCAAGACACTCAAAAAAAGGTGGAGCTAAGAGTGGAGACCAAGAAATTGCAACACGCAAGATCAAGAGTAACAGTACTGGAAGAGTTTGCTATGGCAAAGATAATATTTCACTGCAGTATAACCTAATGATTTCATCAGGGATCTCTTAGCCACACTTTATCACTACCACATGGTGAAGCCACAAGATTGGGTAATTTAGCTCTTAGGGATGGCTCGTCACGGCAAAGTCATTCCTTGGCCACGGCAAAACCTTCAAATCAGCAACCCAGATCCGAACCCTTTTCAGAAAATTCACTTACCTACTCATGAGAACTGACCCAGTACACCCTATTACACAACCTCCATCTCTCACTCTCTCTCATCTCTCTCATTCTCTCCCACTTCCTCTTGTCTAACCCTAATTTCTTCTATTTCTACTGTTAAACTTCTATGGGTAGCTCAGATTCATTCTCAGTTGTTATGCTTCAAAGCTTAATGTGTGGCTATGCATTTCTTTTCCTCTTGAAGGTGGATGATGGCTTGAGTTCAAGGAGCTAAAAAAGGAGTAGCTTAATCCATGGTTTAGTTACAGATTTATGAATTCTAAGTTTAGGGTTTGTAACTTATAGCTAAGCTATTTGATTATAGTTGTAATCATTTTTGGATATTCATTATGTGTAGTTGGATTGGTTTATGTAGAATCATTGTGCTCAAATATATGAAGTCACATATATTTTCCATTGTAATCTTCTTGATTCTTTCTTATCTCACATGGTTTTGTTTTGATATTGAGCTAATTTTTTATTGCATTGGCTAATCCCACCACATATACTAAGTGTACTTAATAGGATCTTATGAAACAGGGTCCTATTGCTTAAGATCGTCGACTCAAAGAGTACTTTGAGGTTTTTCCTTCAGAAACTTAATGAATTTCTACTCCGACCAATTGAATTTTGAACTATGATAGCCTAAGTTCACTTTCAAGAGGATTCTATCACTGTTTGAACACTTGTTCTCTTTCATTGTACTTTTAATCTCCTAAAATCCAAAAAATATTTTTACATTTAATTCAGTTCAATTCATAGTTTCTAATGAAAACCCTCTTTCTCCTATTTAGTTTACATTTCATGGCATATAGTTAACTTAGGTCCATTCGTTTAAGGCTCTAGTTAAGTGAAAGACTTGATTGTACCCTATACTCCAATCCTTGGATAATCTTTGAATTTAACCTCCAAGGGTGTAATGAAAGGTTGAAATCAAATGGCGACATTGTTAGGGAGCTAAGCAATTAGTGCTTTAGGTTAGCTTATGTCATTTTACTGCTAATTGGGGTCAAGAGCCTTTTTAGGTTGCATTCTTAGTGTTTTAGGTTCATACTTGTCCATGGTGTGGGTTTGCATTTTGCATAACATCAAAATTTTTGGAAATACAAACAAAGATACTTATTTTATTCACTTTTCATACTTTGCATTTTACATTTGCATAGAACTGAACTCTGTTTCTTTCTGTCTGAGGACCTTTACAGTGGCTAACTCTCTATTTCACTGCAGCCAACTCTCTGTTTCACTGTGGCCAACTTACAAAAATCTTCGAGGATCCCTCTTAGGACACCTTTGCTATGTCCAACCTATCTTTTCACACCACTTTCAGCCTCGGGACAGTTTCACTGTGGTGAACTTTTTTTGGACAGTTTTGAAAACTTTACTTATTTGCCTTTCTATCTATGCATACATATTCACACACACCCATACACTTGCATCCGTCACATATTATCCTATTATTTGACTTGGTGTATGCGAGTCAATTTTGTTTATCTTTATTCTGATTTGAACTTTCCCTTGCATACCCTGTAAAGCTAAACTCCTACCATATAACCTAGAAATTAAAAGCAGTCTGAGAAAAATCAGAAAAGAGAAAAGAGTGGAGGGGACAAGTAAGGTAGTTGTTGAGGAAAAGAATACCTCAATGGAGTCTAGTTTGTCAAGCAGAGAGAGCGAATCCTTAGAAGGAGAGATAATGGCTGAAAACCTAGCAAATCCATAAAACCCTAACCTTAATATCAACCAACCTAGGAATGGTGGTAATGGAGGCATTGGGGAGAAGGAGCAAGTTGGGGAAAACAATGGGAACCTTAGAAGAGGACTATTAGGGAAGCCACTACCTCTGATGTGAATTATGATCCTTTTACTGTTGCTTGCCCTAACTTTGATGTGAATTTTGAAATTAAAGGATTGCTTATTAATTCTCTTCTTAAGTTTCATGGTTTAACAAAAGAAGATTCCTACACTCACTTGCAATCACTATCCATGATTTGCCAAAGCATGAAATCGGTGGGTGCCTCTCTAGATCAAGTGCTGTGGAAAGTCTTTCATCTATCCTTATAGGATAGAGCTAGGGAGTGGTACATGAGTCTTTTGAGACATGTAGCAAATGCTTACCATAGCTGGGAAAGTTTGGGAAAAGCTTTCTTGGAGAAGTACTTTCCTGCCTCTAGAACTTCATCAATAAGAAAGCAAATTTTCTGCACAATAAGACTTTGATGAGTCCTTTTATGATTACTAGAACCATTTTCAAGATCTACGATCAAGATGCCCTAACCATGAAATACCAGACAAACAATTAGTGTAGGATTTTTATGATGGGCTGAAGAGTCAAGATAAGGGTATGTTAGATGCAGCCTCAAGAGGTTCACTGATTGACCTCATTGTTGAAGAGGCTTAGGATCTAATCAAGAAAATGGCTCTAAATCACCAGCAATACAGTGTTAGAGACACTACGGGAGTACATGAGTTGGGAGCTTCAACAGTTCACACAAGAAGAATAGATACTCTTAAGTCTAAGGTTGATTCTCTAGAGAGTAAAGTGACCTCTCAACTATCCCTCATCATTGCAGATTTGAAGAATATGAGTGTGCATCGACCACCACCACCTATGGACCTTACTGCACCTAGTTGTGAGACTTGTGGTTCAGTGATGCATATTTCTAGTGTCTATCCAAATTGGCATGAAGACCATCTGTTATTTACCACAGTCATCCAAATCAGAAGTGGGACCCTTATTCTAATACCTATAACAAGGGATGGAAAGCAAATCCTTGACTTGGTTGGAGAAATGAGGAAAGTAGACCTCCAAACAGATTTTTGTGAGGTGGAGGAGCTGGTCCATCTACTAACCAGTTCCAAAATCAACAGCAAGCTTTAACTATTCCACCCAAGGAAGACACTAATAAACTCTTACATAATATGATGGCATTGATGAAGGAGGAAAGGACTTCTAATGACAACCAGTTCAATTCTCTAGCTTCTCTAATTCAACAAGACTCTTATAAGAATGATGCCAACACTACAATAAACCTCCCTCATTTATGTCTATTTTAAAAAATAGAAGAGAAAAACCTACATATTCTCCTCTGTTTTAAAAAACAGAGGAGAATATATAGTCTTCCCATCTGTTTAACCAAAACAGAGATGACTTCATGTTTGTTTTGCTTAAAGAGATGTGACTTCACGTATGTTTTTTTTTTAAACAAACAAGAAGGGAGCCACCTTCTTGTCTATTTTGGTGGAAACAGACATAAAGGTGGCTCACTTTTTAAAAAAATTTGCCCTACCATATATCAGTACTACTGCAAAGTCACTAGTCAACCAATGCAGGAACTCTGATTTTTCGCTCTCTCCCTCTCATTTTCATATTCTACCTGCAGCAGTCGTGAGCTTTGAAACTCTCCCTCTCATTTCAATTCTCTCAAGGCCGTCGTCCTTTAGCTAGCCCTCCCTCTATATTTCCATCATTCTACAGCTCTCATTTCCATCGTTCTGCAGCTCTCATTTCCGTTGTTCTGTAGCTCCTCGTTGTCGTTTAACAAGGCTCGACGTAGTGAAGTTCACACATAGCATCAGCTCGCCATCCTCATCCTCTCTCCAGGTCGTGATACTCTCTGATTTAAAGGCAAGCCAGAACGGTCTTGATCTGCAGTGAAGGTAAGTTCATTCAACAATTACATTGTAGGTTTAATGTGTTGTACATGGATTTGTGTAAGCTAAGGAATTTTGAGTTGGTTTCTAAGGTTGCTATTTAAATTTTTGTTGAAGATTTGTATATATTGATTGGGTAGGAAATTCAAAGATTTCAAGCCTTGTTAATACTTGTTAGAAAATTAATGCGTACAAGTTTTTGTCAAAATGCCCAAGAGAGATTGCATTTAGATAGTTTCCTATATGTATTGAATTTAGACGAAGGATTGGGTATACATTAAATTATTAATAAAAAATTGCATTTAGATAGATTGAAATTTGTTTACATTGATTGGGTAATGGATTTAAAGATTAAAATCCTTATTAACTAACTTGTCTGAAAATTAATACATAAAAGGTGTTTGTCAAAATGTCTAAAAGAGAATTTTCCTATATGTATTGAATTAGAATGTTGATTACATTCAAGAGGAATCTTTAAAAAATTAGACGTTTACTAATTGGATAATGGATTTGAAGATTAAAAAGGTTGTTATGCATTAATTAGTTGTCAACGGAAAGCTTTGTTCTCATAGTGTTTGGATTTTTGTTATATTTGATGTAAAATCTCTACTACTTGTAAAAGTAATTTTTATGTCTTTTTAAATTTTAAGAATTGGCATAATGGTATAGTTATTATAAGTATGAGATGTTTTATGTTGCAATTGAAATGAATCGGATTCAATTGATATCATTAGTTTTGAATTTGCTTAATATTTGTTGGGACTGTGCTGAATGGAATTAAATTGTTCAAAATTCGTTGGGTAGTAACAGAATGGATCATAGTTGGATGAATGCTTTGAGAACAAGTAATGAATATGAGAACAGAGTAAAACGATTTATTGAATTTATAAAAAGAATGCTACTAGCAATAACGGAATGTTTTTTTGGCCCCTGTGTCAAGTGTTTAAATGAGAGTCGACTAAGTGTTGATGATATTAGGGATCACCTGCTTTGTGATGGTATAAATCTTCGATATATAAGATGGATATGGCTTGGTGAAGTAGGAACAAGTTCAGTACTTGAAGAAGAGGAAGTTATGGATGACGTAAATGATAGAATGAGCGATATGATTCGTGATGTAGGGGTAGAGTTCTTTACATGATCACATGCAAATGATAACTTGAAGAGTGATGCAGATATACCTTTATACCCTGGGTGTTTTAAGTATACACGATTGATAGCTGTATTGAAATTGTTTAGTTTAAAAGCAAATAATGGGTGGACTGACAAAAGTTTCACAGAGTTACTTCAATTGATTAGTGATATGCTTCCAATTGATGACGTTCTTCCAAATCATGTGTATAAGGCAAATAAAATCTTATCTTGGATGGGTATGGGCTATGAAAAGATAACACTTGTCCTAATAACTGTGTATTATACAGAAAAGAGTATGCTAGTCTACATGAGTGCCCATAATGTAAAACTTCACGATATAAAGTGAAAAAGAAAATGGACTGTGCTGGTAACTATGATGGTGATGAGACAAGTTGTAACACCTTACATTTACGACCTTATATTGTGCCAAGATAAGACATTCGGAAGCGCAATTTAAGGTTACCGGGTTGAAAAACCTGAATTTGAAAAATTCTTTTCCCGCATTACTATTCATTGTAACCTTAAACTTGGCATAACTTTGGAAAATCATAACTAATTCTAGAAAAATCGAAACAAGGTTGTTCCAAGTCTCACTCGAAGCTCTTAACATCATCTATCAAGGAAAAATGACCTCAGGTTCCAATTTAATCAGAAACGCATCCGTTTTTAATTTCGAAAAATACTGTTCATTTGGTCATTTTTCTATTTTCCAAGATTTTTGCCTAACTTCGGAAGGGCATAACTTCTTACACAGAGCTCCGATTGGGACGCTTTACCACTCATTTTAAAGGGAAAAATAAGATCTATTTGCATGCCAAATTTCAGGGAAAAAGTCAACCAATTGACTAGGGTCCTCATTGGTCAAAGTGTGGTCAAATCTAGACCATTTTTATCCCCTTTTTCACTAATTCTAACAGCATTTCGTTTTTCACTATAATCATACCATAATCACATATAAAGCTACTCTACCATTAATATACATTCCAAAAGGTTATCATATCATGTGTTCATGATCAGAGTATACTTACATGGCTTGAAAGAGAAAGGTTCAAAACCGTATAATACAATACATAATTCATAACTTCCTCAAGCCATGATTATTTCCTTTCCCTTCTTCTTGGCAGTAGTGGCACCTAGGATATCATGTTGTAGGAGGAATGAGATTTCATAGAAATCCCAGTAGCATTGAACATACAACCATCAAGTCAACATGCATAAGATGTCATACTACATGCAGTAAAATAACATTGCTAGTCTTTATGCCATGCCATAATCATTCTGTATCCATGTCATCATATCATGGAGCATATAATCATTCTGGTCAAAACTCAATCATGCAAGAGCCAAGGCATACATTGCAAGGAGTTCACATCATCTGTACATAAACATTCTCATGGCACATAAACACACATAGCAGAAACACCAAATGCAAATCAACAAAATAATTGCAGTTCACGCTACCTCAGTTCCACGCTTAATGTTTCCTCCTTGTTTCCTTGCTGGAGATCCTCCTAGGTTTCCAGAAAATTGCCTATCAACCATACAGTAAGGGTATGGTAAATTCCATATCCAATATACAATTCTTTCTCTATACAATGCTACCCTTGTGCCTTTCAATTTATAATTTCTGTATACCGTTCCTAACCCTTTGACTTTGGTTTGACCAAACCTTAATCCTCAATTAAGGTCTTGGAATTCTTCCTTAATCCATGATTAATCATGCTTTCTTGGTTAATCATTAACCCTTAATCCTTAATCCAATATTTAATTAAGGTCCTCAAGTCACATAGTCATTAGTACAACATAATCTTCTAAGATTAAGTTACTAATTCCTTATGGATTAACCATTAATCATTCTCTAATCAACATGATTAATCATTAATTAATCATCCTTCAATTAGCATAACTAATCACTAATTACTAATTAATCAAGGTAGCTAACCTTAATTACTTACTAATCTTTAACCAAATAACATGATTAATCTTAGCTATCACTAAACCATAATTAATCAAGGTAATTAATCCTAATCTTCCTAAAATAAATAATTAACTAAAAATAATTAACACTTAGGGAGGTAAACATACCTTAATTAGCTCTTAATCGACGATTAGAGGTGTCTAACTTTGCTTTCTCCCTTTCTCTCTCTTCTTTCTTCCTTTCTCTCTCCTAGAACTCAAGAACACAACATTCCCTCTCATGCAAACCACCTTGGCCGAATTCTTCATGGAAGGGGGGTATTTATAGGCTTTGATATTTCAGTATTCCAAAAATGCCCTTCGGGAAAAAGATGCGATCTCGGCCGTCCGTTTTTTTTCTACTTTACACATGGACAAATCTTAGGGCACACACCATAAGAAGTTGACACATGGATGGACACCTAATCACCATGTGATTTTCATGTGGAAATAAAATATTATTTTATTGTTTTGTCTCTTATTTCCCTTTATGCCCTTGAACAATTTGGAAAATTCCAACTTTGTCCTCCCCCTTTATTTTGGCCAAAATATTACTTTTAATATTGGAAAAAAATGACTCATCCAATAATCAGTGCAATCCACTGATTATTTGTATATTTCCGGTCCGATTTTCCAACAATCCTGTCCAATTTACTGTCACAAAATTTTGATTTCAACACCTCATTAAATTCCCCTCATCCCAAGGGTAATCCATAATTTTTCTCAAGTTTTACCTCCCTCTATAATTTTCTAAATTTTATTCTGTCAAAAATCACTATTCTACCGATAATAATTCGGTAATAAATATTCTTTAAGCTAACCTCTGTACATCCAAAGGTGGGAAGTAATTTTATAAATTAGGATAATATGTCACATAATTTATCCATATTTTTTCTTGAATTTTTGAGGCCTCTATATATTTTAAATAATGGAAATTGGCTAATTTTCCTTAATTAACCAAAAATTCCAATAATTACAAATAATTCCCTGATAAATTATTTTTAATCTTATATTCATCTTCTAAGCCTCAAACATTATTCTGTACCCTCCTTTCTATTTTTTATGATTTTATGGGAATTTTCAGGAATTTTGGACATTATTTCCAATACTGCCCTTTCTTGACCGATCTTTTCAAAAATGACCGTTATGTCCCTATCCTGATTTTTCCTCATAGCCTGGGTCCTCTACTAGTCTACTATACTACTTGACCTTAGTCAATCACAAATCATTCATCATTTAGAATAAAATTATCAGGGTGTGACACAAGTAAAGGGTGACCTTTGAAGGTATTATGGTATCTTCCGATAATACCATGATTTAAGCACTTATTTGCTAATGCAACAGAAGCGAAGAAGTTAAGATGGCATTTTGATGAGAGCATATCAGATGGAAAATATCTTCGGTACCCTGCTGATTCTCCTCAATGGAAGAAAATAGATGAAATGTTTCCAGAATTTGGGCTTGAACCAAGAAACCTTCATTTTGGGCTTTGTATGGATGGAATCAACCCTTATGGTACTCTTAATAGCACACATAGTGCATGGCCAGTCCTCTTCGTGATTTACAACCTACCTCTTTGGTTATGTATGAAGTATAAGTATATGATATTTTCTATGATGATCTCAGGACCAAAACAACTAGGAAACAATATCGATACTTACTTAGCACCCTTAATTGAAGACTTGAAGATGTGGTGGGAAGAAGACGTGGATATTTTTGATGCATATAAGCAGGAGTTCTTTAAGCTGCGTGTAATGACTTTCACAACAATAAATGACTTTTCTGCATATGGAAATCTATCAGGATACAGTGTGAAGGGGCATAAAGCATGTCCTATATGTGAAGCAGACACATGCTTCCACAATTGAAGTATGGAAAAAAGACAGTGTACCTCAGTCACAGGAGGTTTCTTGGTTAGTTCCACCCATATTGGAGACTGAAAAAGGTTTTTAATGGCTCGTTAGAGCATAGCATGGCTCCAAAGGCATTAACTAGAGAGGAAGTTTATCAGTGAGTAGAAAGAATCAATTTCATCTTCGGTAAGAATAAAAAGGCTGTAAGTGAGAAGAACATATGGAAAAAGAGGTTGATTTTTTTTTTAATCTTTCATATTCATACAGTTTTGATGTAAGACACAGTATTGATGTAATGCGTGTGGAGAAAAATGTGTGTGATAGTCTCATTAGTACTCTTTTGCATATACCCAAGAAAACTAAAGATGGGATTAATGCAAGACTTGATCTGGCTAAAATAGGAATACGAGAATGCTTACATCCATAATTGAGAGAGGGTGGTAAGCGGGCTTATATGAAATCAACGGCCCACATTTGTCTAAAGTTGAAATAACAAGTTTGTGTTAGTATTTGCATGGCATCAAAGTACCCCAGGGTTATCCTTCTAATGTGAGAAGGCTTGTATCAATGGATGATTTGAAGTTAGTAGGAATGAAGTCTCATAATTACCATGTACTAATGCAATAACTGTTACCAGTGGCTATTCGAGGCATAATGAAAGATGATGTGAGAAGCACTATAACTAGATTATGTATCTTCTTCAATACTATTTGTAGTAAAGTTGGATGAATTGGAAAATGAGGGTTATGTTATTTTGTCTCAGCTAGAAATGCACATTCCTCTAGTATTTTTTGATATCATGGTGGATTTAATCATTCATTTAGTGAGGGAGATAAGACTCTGCGGCCCTATTTTTCTAAGATGGATGTATCCATTTGAGAGATACATGAAAGTCTTAAAAGGTTATTTGAAGAATTCTTATCAACCAGAAGCATCAATTGTTAAAAGATATGTAGCGGAAGAGGCTATGGAATTTTGCAAAGCATATGTATCAGTAGCTAAAGCACCCTCTCAGCATGAAAAGAGATAGGTAAAGGAACAAGGGGGCTCAAAGTGAAAAGTATGGGTCGTGAAGAAGTTCTACAAGCACACTTATACCTATTGAAAAATATAGAAGAAGTACAGGCGTACTTAGATGATCACAAAAAAAGTTCAAAGGAAAAGTGTCATACCTTACTATCGGATCCACTTAGGGTTTAATCAAAACCATTTTAGACCACATTGGATGGTCTTGGGCTCAAAAATTCATGAAAAACGCTGATTTTTGGAATTTTTACTGTTCATTAGGTAAAAATCTAGTTTTTTGGCCCAACTTCAAAAATTCATAACTTAATCTAGAAAAATTGAAATGGAGTGGTTCAAAATTCTATAAAAATATCTTTGAATTATCTTTCAAGAAAAAATAATCTTATGAACCAATTCTATTTGAAAAAGTGTCAGGTTTTTGTGAAACTCACCTTTATCCATTTGGAAAAAATCCTTTTTCTAGATTCTGAACCTTAACTTTGAAAAATCAGTAAAAATCGTGTAGTTGGCCATTTTTAATGTGATACCTATCAATTTGAAGCTCATGACGTTAACTTTAAGTATACTAAATTTCGTGCAGAAATCCATTTGGTAACTTAATAAAAGGTGGCTCTAAACTAACATCCTGCTTAGGGATTACAGCACTGTCCGGCCGAATATTTACATAACCAAATGTCCATGAATTTTTATGGTGTGACACCATAATTTAGCCTCCAATCTATAGCTTGATCTTGGGAGTTTTAGGCCCTAAAATATTAGATTGTATTTGGAGGATGAGATTTTAAGAAATCCCAGTAGAAAGATCAATCAACCAAAACATTAATATGCATCAATTACAAACATTCCAACCTTTTGCTATTAATAGGGAACTACTTTACCTCATACATGTAGCACTCTAACATACAATAGCCAAGGCACATAAAACAAGGAGTATAGCTACACAATCATCATCATCATCATCATCTAGTTCAACCACATAATAGCACATGAAATTACCAAACCCTAACATGGCAATCCACAAAAAGGGCAGAAAGAATCATCAACCATTCCTCGTAAAAATCAATAACATAATTCAAGTAACTCCTAAACCCCTTAAAGCATCCATCTTTATTCTTGAACTTTTAGAGTTGGTTTCTATAAACCCTAAAAATTCTCTCTTAACACATTCCTACATGATTTTTCATGTAGATTCCAAATATCTACTTGGATTTAGCAAAAGAAAATTTCTTCTTTCAGTTTTAGCTTGGCCGAACCACTATGGTTCACTTTCCAAAGATTACAACTTTGATTCTATGGCTTCCAACACTTGTTCTTTAGGTTTACCCTACACCATTTTTCATTTTGAACACAATGAAAGCCTCAAAACTTTAAAAAACACATCCTAGGGTCCAGATCTTGCTTTGACTGAAAAGTTTCTCATGCAACATAACAAAGAAAACACTTCAAAATCAACCCACAAACTCTTGTAACCACTAGGTTCTAGTATGCTTTGAGGTGTTCTAGCAAGATTGAACCATAAAACTTCCCTCCCCATTCAATAAGCATTTCGACCAGCCCAAGAAAAAGGGGAGAACCAGAAATTCTAACCATACAACTCAAGTAAACAAGGCAAGGAACATCTTAGAACAACTTACCAAGCTTGAATCTTAGTTGGAAGATCAAAGTAGCTTGCTTTTCTCTTGATTTCCCTTCAAGCTCTCTCTTTTTCCCTCTCTTCTTGCCTTAGTCGAAACTCTATCTGATTTAGGGGGAGGATTACTCATTTAATGTGCACAAAATATCTCACCTACTAACATTAATGAGAAGCCAAATGTCAAAAGCCTACTCCTTGAAATTTCCCTCTTAATCACTTAATTCCAATTGTAATTAATTTCTAAAAGTCAAACTCTCCTCCACTTGAGGCTTGACACTTGGAAAGCTTTAAATCCTCTCTATTAGGGGCTTAACACATGGCTAAATGTGAACCATTTGAATTGCAAGACTCTAGTCTTGCTTTATCGGTGCACTTTGACTCCGGGTTTAACTTCTTTTCTAGAATTACAGTGTTCTGGCCTTTGTAATTATTTTCTGTCAGATCCATAAATTATTCTCCTCATTTTTATCTTCCCAAATTACCCTCTTTGTCTCAAATTTAATTTTCCAATAATTAAATAAAAGGAAAACTAATTTCCTTCTCTTTAGTGATTTTTTCACTTTTCAGAGGAATTGGGAAAAATCTTGGATACTTGAGGGTCTTCTTTTAATTTCATAATCTCTTATAATTTCTTAGGATGTCATAGGAATTTTCTTGGGATTTTATTCTCCTTAAGAATATTTATTTGGAATTTTCCAAATAAAAGACCTTAAACTAGCTTAAATCGCCCTTAAATTCCTTTGTAATTTCTCTAAGGGCAATTTGATCATAAAACTAATTTTATAATCCCATATAATTCTTAAAGGATATCATTCTTATTTTTCCACCAAAATTCTTCTATTTCTCCTTGTCATTTTTTACCCTTAAATATTTAGGAATATTTCTTATTCCTAATTACCATAGTACTAGATGTGACAAAAAGTATCCAAAGAAAAATGATATATAGATAGCTAATGAGCATAACAAGATATTTCTAGCATGGTTCAATGAAAAGGTTTTGAGAGAGGCCAATGTGTCTGATACAATAAAATGGTCAGCTTGGGGTCCTTGTTTTGAAGTCATCACTTGGAGTGGGTATGACATAAACAGATGTTCCTTCTATACAAAAGCTCAAGATGACAAAAGTACCATGCAAAATAGTGGGATAATAATGGTTGCTGAAGCGATGCATTTTTCTAGTTAAAAAGATAAAAACTCCAAATTGGTGTCCATGACTTATTATGGAGTTATTGAAGAGATATGGGAAGTAAACTGTACTAATTTCAAGATTCTCGTCTTCAAATGTAAATGGGTCAACAATAATGGTGTTGAAATAGATCAACAATTTGGATTTACATTAGTTGATCTTGACAGGATTGGGTATAAAGATGAGCCCTTCATTTTAGCAAGCCAAGCGAAACAAGTGTTTTATGTTATTGATCCAGCAAATAAAAAACTGTCAATTGTTCTTCAAAGTAAAAAAACAGAAAGACGGTGATCCAACTATGAATCTTGATGAGACACCACCTTTTGCTTCAAATCCACCTATACTGAGTAAAGTAGAACTGGTAGATAATGATGAATATGCTACAAGAGATGATCATTCTGAAGAGATATGGGACAACACATGAAGTCATATTAAGTAATGTAATTTTGCAATCACTTTGTGTTATTTTGTTTCATTTATTTAATTGCAATGTACTTTTTATTATTTATATTTTAGGCATTTCATTGCATTTTACTTATCCATTTAATTTTGGCTTCTCAGCAGGCACATGGAGGATGATTCTAACAGAAATATGGAGGAGGATTGTAATACAAATATGGAGGAGTATTCTTACAACAATCATGTAGATGAGCCACCATGAAAGGTTAGAGGCAGTACAAGGCTACCAAAGTTAGCAGTACGTCAAGGGAGGATTCAAAAGAAGCATGTGGATTTTGATGTCAATATGAATCTAGTTAGTTCAGAGAAGGACAGATTCATGAGCTATATAGGCTCTGTTGCTTGAAGCAAAGTTAATATTCTATAGCCTAACTGAAAGTTGATAGAAAAGGAAACGAAGGATAGGATTTAGGAAGATATCTTGGTATATTGCTTTCTAATTTTATTTGATTTTTTTTGTAAATATAGTTATAACTGATATCTTTAACTTGAATATATATTGGTCTTTGCAGCAAACATATGACATCCCAACTACTGAGTGGATGAAAAAGCATTTGTTGCATCAAGTTCATAAATGCTGGAAAGATTTTAAGCACACACTCACGAGCTAGTATGTTTGAGGGCCTAAGAAGGATGATGATCCCTGTAAAAAAATACTCCTTCCTTGATCCAGATGATTGGAGAAGGTTTGTGGCACCATGGCATGATCCTAAATTCCAGGTATTAACTTTGTTTTTGGCATCCTTCCTTAATCCAATTTACTTTGTTTTTGGCATCCTTCCTTGATCCAATTTACTTTGTTTTTTTTCCCCCCACAGGAATTAAGTGCTATGAATAAAGAAAGGCAAGCAAAAAATTTATATCAACACTATTTGTCTCATGGAGGTTACAAGATGCTTGAGGAGAGGATCATGCAGAATGATTTGAAGGCGATATAGGAAGTTGCAAAATTAGATCCTAGTATTATTGTTTAGGCCCCACCTCCTCCTCCATATCATAGAAAATGGAAGGAAGCAAGGATGAAGAAGGGTTAATATATTAATCCAGCAGTTGCTGATATTGCTAAAAAAATTATAAGTTGTAAAGTTCAAATAAGTTATGCTAATATTCCTTATACTTTTTCATTAATTTTCTATCATACTTAAAATGTTGTAGGACAAACTTGAAGAGCAAAGCAGTGAAAGTTTATTTGCTCAGAGTGGAAGGATGGACATCTTAGCGATGGCAATTGGGAGGCTTGATCACCCCGGATGTGTTAGAGGAGAAGGGAGGACAATTGGTCTTACCTAATATTTTGGACAAACTTCACGAGCTTCTCTACAACCCACTAATGAGATCATAGCTAAACTTCGAGACCAAGTTCGTGACGAGCTTCAATCTCAGCTTGAGGTCAAGATTAAGGCCCAACTACGCCAGTCACTTTGACAAGAGTTTATGGCTGAGCTTCGAGATGAGATGAAATCTATGGTCTCTATCATGCAAATTGGGACAGTTTAACAACAATGCACACCTCAGGTTTGTAATCAATTTCACTTAAATTGATATTGAGTTTTCCAGATGTTTCTCTTATTTAATTTAATACATGTATTTCTCTCATTTAGGATTCTCTTAGCTTTCAAACCACCAAAGACAGTTGTATCCTACTGGAAGCATTAGGAAAGCATAATCCTAGTAGTCCCATACTGGATGTTGGACAACCTTGTTGTCTTTGTTTAGAGGTCCCAAGGATGCGTGTTGTTGCTGATGCTCTCCTCGATAATGAACGGAGCACCATCTATCGCCAACAAATTCAAGAGGACCAAGTGAGGATAACAATTATGGCTATTCAAGAGGCAGAGGTAGGTGTGGATATGCCATTCCCAACTGCTGAAGTTGTGAAATTAGGCCAGGCAATAGGAACTTTAATCTTTGGCCTAGACACCTGGTTGATAAGGAGATACTACCTGCGATGGTAAGAAAATGTCTCACTATATTAGGAGAATTTTTTTTAACATAATACTTATAATACTTATGTTTATTTAATGTTTCATTAGGACCAGAAAGACGTTAACAAATATCCTTGCTTGGCACAATTATATGAGGAATATAAAACAATTGACAAGGTCAACATAAAGATGTCTGTAGGGATTGTGGGTGAAGAAAAATCATATTTCTTTGGACTTGACAATGAAGATATCAAGGAGGTCTTATCTATGAAGGAGTTGGACATAGCATGGGTTCAATTAGCAATCATGTAAGTTCATTTTTTCATTTTTAACTTAAACTTCTAATTTCTTACTTTGTATATAGTTACTAATAATTACCTTATTTCAATTTAATGATAGCTTCTTCCATAACAGATGCATGTCATCAATGGAGAAAAGAAATTTTTATGGATATTTATGCGCTGCAAATGTGCAGAAGAAGTACAACCTACTAGATAAAGAGAATGAGATATGTGGGCAATACAATTGGAGACACCAAATTACCTTGTTATCTAGCACGAATTATTAAAGGGCAAGTAGCTCAATTATATTTATTTTTACACATTGAAATTGTTAAGAATTATTGTGATATCCAACGATGTATAAATCTTACTCTATAATGCAGCCATCATTGGAGTTTGTGTGTTCCTTGCCCCATCAACAATATCATCTACTGGTTTGATCCTTTGGGTTGTGGTCCAAGCACTGAGATGAGGGGTGTTCTCAACTCATAAGTACTTTAACGTAGATTAATAATTTTGTTTTCACTATAAATTGTTTAACTTGTGCTTTTCATTTGCTTATATGGCTTTAAAGACTTATTATATAACAGGTGGGAAGCATTCTGGCAAAAATTGTGCAACAACTTGGGTCTATCCTAATGTGAGTAGTTTGAATTGAAGTTCTTTCATTGATGACAGTTATTTTATATATGAATTTACATTATTGTTTTGTTGTGATTCGCAGTGTGCTAAGCAACGAGGGTTAATAAAGTGTGGATATTACATTATCTGTTACATGTTTGAAATTATTGAGAGTGGATGTACTATAAAATTTGATGAGGTAAGTAAATATAATTTTAGTTTTGTAATAGTTGTTGAATTTTTAAATTGAATTGTTACTTGTTTTATTTTCTTCATATGTTTATATTTGTTCATTTGTCAATTTACAGATTTTTTATAATGACTCCTCATACACTGTTGATGATATTGACTTCATCTGAGACCTTTTGGCATACCAACTGCTTCAAGAATGGTGGTCTAGGAATTGATGAAGTTTACGTTTAGAAACAGTAGGTTATCAATTTTGACTTCTGCAATTTGTTCTTTCTGACTAGTTAGTTAATGTGTTAATATATTGATGAAATCATGATCTTCATATTTATTGGCTGAAAATATTGACTGGTTTAAATGTTAGACTATTTCAAATTGTTGGAAAGTGGCTGTTGTGGTTGTGGTGGCTATATGGGAAGTGGTATTCAGGAAGTGAATTCTTTAAAAAAAAAAGATTGAGCACATTCGCGTCTATTTAGCAAAAGCTGTAGTAAATGGAAAATTTTTTTCCCTTTGTTATGATAAACAAAAGTAAAAAGTCAAATTTTTTACTTTGACTTCTTATTTTTACTTTTGTTTTATATAAAAATAGGCGTAAAAAAGAGGGTTATTTACTTCTGTCTTTGAAAAACAAAAGTAAAAAAGTGATTTTTTACTTCTGTTCATAAACAGATGAAATAGCACCTTTTTACTGCTCTGTTCACAATAGAAGTAAAAAGGGGGGTACTTTTTATGTCCCTTCTTTTCATGTCTCCCCCAAAACAGAAGTAAAAGGTCATTCAAAATAGAAGTAAAAAGTCTTCATTGTAGTAGTGCGGATTTAACTCCCTAGAGAAAAGAATGGAGCAATGGGAGACAAAAACTGAGAATATTAACTCCTATATTGCTCAACTATCTGACAATATGAGTAAGCAATAAGCTAGGAGCAGTGGCATCATTCCCTCAAACACTATTATAAACCCTAAGGGTTTGAATGCCATCACTCTTTGAAGTGGGAAGCAAGTAAAGTTTAGTAATGAGGATGAAGAAGTAGATGATGAGGTGATTGATTGTGATGAGTTGCCTCCCTCACCTGCAAGGGTTAAGAATTCTGAAAGAGCCAAAGAGAGAGCATTTCTAGTTGAAAAGGAGACCACATCTCTGAATAGCAAAAGAACCAATACTGAGAGCAACCATGAACAAGCAACATCAGGGGAGCATGTCAAGACAAGTAAACATAGAGCTAATAAAGCCAATGGTAAGGGGGTAAATCTTCAAGACCTTCCTTTTCCTAACTCATATTTGATGAGTAAAAGAATGACTAAAACTAAGCATGAAAAAGATATTATTGATTTGTTAAGTAGAGTAGAAGTCAATATTCCTTTGCTTGATCTTGTGAAGAGGGTTCCTGCTTATGCCAAATACCTTAAAGACCTTTATACCCATAAGAGGAAGTTTAGACCAAATGAAAGAGTTTAAGTGAGCTCAAATGTGTCTGCCCTGTTTCAATCTCAAATTCCTATTAAATGCCAAGGCCCTGGATCATTCACTATCCCTTACAATATAGGAAAAGTTACTATATGGGGGCATTGTTAGATCTAGAGGTAGCCATTAATGTCATGCCTAAGTCTGTTTACACTTCATTGGAAGTCAAGACTCTTAAGCCTACCATTATAGTACTCCAGTTAGCTGATAGGACTATTAGGTATCCTCTTAAGGGCATTATAGAGGATATTTTGGTCCAGGTTAAGGATTCGGTCTTTCCTGTTGATTTTTATGTGTTTGACATGTCTTCTGAACTTATTAATGACACCACACTGATTCTTCGTAGACCTTTCTTTAGGACTGCTAATACTATGATTAGCATGAAAGAAGGCATCATCACTATGGAAGTAGGTGATTACAGGGTTTGCTTTTATTAGTCGCAGTCTTACCCAAGAGGGGGTAAATTGGGTGAGTTATAAAAAAATTTAACCGATAAAGAAAAATATTGATAAATAGGTAAGTTATTATGTAATGACAAAACAAGTTATCAATAAAGCTCTGATTGATAAAATGATCGATAAATGGTGATTAAAACAGAATACAATATGAGTAGGAAGCTTAACCCTTTATCTCTCTTCTCATCGATGACTTATTTATCGATCATGTGATCAATAAATGCTTACTAGAATTATGTATCTTTATCTATCAGTTGTGTGATCATCTAATTATCGATCAAGTGATCGATAATTTTCTACAGACTTCTATACAAAATAGTATTAACAATGATTGATCAATTGATCGATCAACACATACAATTTGAATTATCTATCAAGTGATCGATTAAAATTTATGCTAAATCACTTGTTTACATAAGAATTTTATCTGTCGTGTGATTGATAAACCCTTGATCGATCAACTTACTAAAACATAGGTTACTTAATTTGTTATCATCAAAAACCTTAAATCTAACATTCTCCCTCGTTTTGATGTTGACAAAACACAAGTGTAAGATTGAGCTTATTGCATCAAATAAAAATGTAAAATAGATCACGAATTCAACAGAAGCTCATGACAGATAACAGTATTCATCAGTAAATGTCAAAAATTGGCAGAAATGCACAACTGATATTATTTAAGTGCTGTCAGAATTCAAATTGCATAAATGTAACATAATTACATGAAAACATAACAGAAATATCAAAAACCAAATAGAAAACATGATAAAACATAGAAAAACTAAATAGATTCCTTCTCCCCCCTTTTGTTTTGGTGATACTTCTCCCCCCTTTTTGTCAGCATCAGAAGGTGGGGAAGAAGTTGAGAAAGAAGACAAGGTAATGGAAATAGGAAGAGGGGGAAGTTGAGAGAATAGAGAAATAGCCTGAGCGATGGGTGGAAGAGTTAGAGAAGGAATAGGTTGAGGAACCGTGATAATAGCTAAAGTAACAGGAGGAGGAGTGGGAAAGGTGGAAGGAGTAGAGGGTGAAGGAGCAGTAGGAGAGGTGGAGATAGGAGAAGATGGTGGTTTAGGATAAGGGTAAGGAGGAGACGATAGATGTGACAAAAGATCTTCAAAGCTAAAGGAGGTGCTTGGTGCAGAGAAATTGTCGCAGAGAGAGGGTACCATTCCCTTTAAGTCTCTGATTTCCTTTTCAGTAAAGTCAAACCTCTGAGAAACCTCCTTTTCCAAGACAGTCATTGCCAGATGATGAAGATCTAGGATTGTGTAGAGGCCCTCAAACTACCTATTAGATATCTATCCATATTCCTTCACAGTGGTATACAGCCTTTGCTCAAGCTCTTGTAATTCGGCTTGGAACAAATTTCTGATGGCATTCTTATAGAATGTTGGAGCAGAGGTGTGAGAGGGCTCTGTAGATGACTCAGCCTCATTTGGGCTCTAGAGGTGCTAGCAGCTTATCACACCTTACTATCGGATCCACTTAGGGTTTAAGCAAAACCATTTTAGACCATCTTGGATGGTCTTGGGCTCAAAAATCCATGAAAAACGCTGATTTTCAGATTTTTACTGTTCATTGGGTAAAAATCCAGTTTTCTGGCACAACTTCAAAAATTCATAACTTAATCTAGAAAAATCAAAATGGAGTGGTTCAAAATTCTATAAAAAGCTCTTTGAATTCTATTTCAAAGAAAAGCAATCTTGTGAACTAACTCCATTTGAAAAAGTGCCAGGTTTTTGTGAAATTCACCTCTATCTATTTGGCAAAAATCCCTTTTTTAGATTCTGAACCTTAACTTTGAAAAATCATTAAAAATCGTGTAGTTGGGTAATTTTAACGTGCTTCCTATCAATTTGAAGCTCATGACATCAACTTTAAGCATATCAAATTTTGTACAGAAATTCGTTTGATAGCTTAATAAAACATGGCTCTAAATTGGCATCCTGCTTAGGGATTACAGCACCAACCATAGATACTTATACATAACTAAATACAAATATTTTCTCATGGTTCATCACTATATTTATCCTTGGATTTACAACCTCCCTTTTGATGATTCAGTCCCTAAAATGTTAAGTTACATATGGTGGATGAGATTTCAATGAAATCCCAGTAGCAAGATCAATCAACCAAAACATTAATATGCATCAATTACAAGCATTCCAACCTTTTGCTATTAATAGGGAACTACTTTACCTTATACATGTAGCACTCTAACATGCAATAGTCAAGACACATAAAGCAAGGAGTATAGCTACACAATCATCATCATCATCATCATTTAGTTCAACCACATAATAGCACATGAAATTGCATAGCAATCAATGCAACATTCAACATTAAGGTCAATTAAATCTTACTACCTTGATCCAATGCTCTTTGATTTTCTTGTTCTTCTTTCTTGCTTCCACAAATACCAAACC
The DNA here is from genome assembly GCF_004799145.2 of Neltuma alba. Taxonomy (NCBI): domain Eukaryota; kingdom Viridiplantae; phylum Streptophyta; class Magnoliopsida; order Fabales; family Fabaceae; genus Neltuma; species Neltuma alba. The sequence goes on from NW_021635040.1 coordinate 478,701, forward strand.
CTAACATGGCAATCCACAAAAAGGACAGCAAGAATCATCAACCATTCTATATAAAATTAACAACATAACTCAAGGACAACCTTTGTCCCTTAAAGCTTCCACCTTGGTTCTTTAAATATTAGAGTTTGTTTATTTAAACCCTAAAAATTCCCTCTTGACTCATTCCTACATGATTTTTCATGTTGATTCCAAATATCTACTTAGATTTAATAACATAAAATTCCTTCTTTCATTTTTAAAATAACCGAACCATTAGGGTTCATTATCCAAAAATTTCAACTTTGATTCTATGGCTTCCAACACTTGTTCTTTAGGTTTATCCTACACTATTTTCCATTTTGGACATAATAGAAGCCTCAAAACTTTGAAAAACAAATCCTAAGGTTCAGTTTTGGTCTTGGCTAAACCATACCTCTTGGAGTTCAACTATGAAAACTTTTCAAAACAACACTAAACCACTTGAAACCACCTTGATTCATAGTATCTTAACTATGTTTAACAACAAAACCTCCTTCCCTACCCTATACCCATTTTGGCCAGCAACAAAAAGGGACAAGAAGTGATTTTTCTAGCCATACAAATCAATAGAACAAAGCAAGGAACATCTTAGAAAAACTTACCAAGCTTGAATCTTAGTTGGAATATCAAAGTAGCTTGCTTTTCTCTTGATTTCCCTTCAAGTTCTCTCTTTTTCCCTCTCTTCTTGCCTTGGTCGAATGGTGATCTGATTATGGGGGAGGAAAAGCTCAATTAAGGCATCAAAATATCCCAACCACCATCATAAATGAGTTGCCAAGTGTCACCCTCCTACTTAGTCTTGAAACCTCTCTCTTAATTAAGTAAATTATAATGTAATTAAATTGCAAAGTCAAGATCCTCTCCACTTAGTGCTTGACACTTGGAAAGCTTTAATTACCATCCATTAGAGGCTTGACAAGTGGCAACTTGTGGGCCAAGTAAAGTGCAAGACTCTAGTCTTCACTTTATCAGTGCACTTTTACTCCGGGTTTAACTTCTTTTCTAGAATTACAGTGCTCTGGCCTCTGTAATTATTTTTATCAGATCTATAAATTATTCTTCTCATTTTTATCTTTCTAAATTTCCCTCTTTGTCTCTAATTTAATTTTCCAATAATTAAATAAAAGGGAAAACTAATTTCCTTCTCTTTAGTGATTTTTCCACTTCTCAAAGGAATTAGGAAAAAATCTTGGATACTTGAGAGTGTTATTTTAATTCCATAATCTCTTATAATTTCTTGGGATATCATAGGAATTTTCTTGGGATTTTATCCTTCTTAAAAATATTTATTTGGAGTTTTCCAAGTAAAAGACCTTAAACTAGCTTAAATCGCCCTTAAATTCCATTGTAATTTCTCTAAGGGTAATTTGGTGATAAAACCAATTTTATAATCCCATATAATTCTCAAGAAAAGTTTTTCTTATTTTTTCTCAATTTTCTGAGGCTTGGAAATATTTTTCCATAATTATTCTTGACTAATTTTCCTTAATTAGTCAAACATTTCATAATTGGCTTGGAAAACTATAATAATTATTTTCCACCAAAATTCTTCTATTTCTCTGGTCATTTTTGACCCTTAACTATTTAGGAATATTCTTTATTCCTAATGCCATATTACTGGATGTGACATTTTCCCTCTTCTAAATAAATTTCGTCCTCGAAATTTGAAGCGTATCTTATTGGAAAAGTTCAGAATACTTTTCCTTTATCTCAGTCTCCATCTCCCTCATAGCTTTTTTAAGTATAAGACCTTTCCAGACAACCTCAACTTGCAGAATCTGCCTGTTTCTTAGCTGTTTGATTTTCTGATCAATGATTCGCTTTAGTCTAATCTCAAAGACGGGTTGTCTTAGAGCACAATGTCATCATAGCTTATGACATGTGTCAGGTCTAGATGGTACTTCTTTTATTGGAGGACATGGAAGACATCATGAATTTTTGTCTTAAATTCGAGGGAAGGGTCACTTATAATCTATTGGTCCAGCCTTGGACAAAATTTGAAACGGTCCACCGTAGTTTGAACTTAACTTCTTAAAATTTAGGGATCGACCAACTTCCATTGTTTGTTACACTTTAGTCACCAACCTTAATCTTTAACAGTCTCCTTTAATGTTTGAGTAACTGTCTTGTCTACTTTAAGCCGTTAGAAGTCTTTGCTGGATAACTTTAATCTGCTGGGAAGTTTGATCCACTATATCAAGACCATATTTACTTCTTTCATTAAGCTCTATCTAGCACAAGGGAGATCTACACTTCCTCCCATAGAGTGCTTTGTATGGTGCCATTCAGAGACTTGAATGGAAACTATTATTTTAAGCAAATTCGGCTAACGGTAAGTACACATCCTGGTTATTGCCTGATGATGCTTCTGTCGTCAGAACACTCAATTAAACTAGGTCCCAATTAATTTGTAGTTTAGGATCAACCTAGGTCATTACTTCCAAGGAGCAAGTTATGGGTTTCTTTAGGTAAAAATTCAGGTGATAAAAAAATGCAATAAATTGGACCTAAACTAAAATGCAAAATTCTAATTCTAAATGGAAAATGTAAATGTCCTAAAATCTATATGAAAATTAAATTAAACTTAAATGAATGCAATGCAAATTTTGGGGGGGGATTTTTTTTAGAAGGAAAATAAAAATGATGAATAAAAAAAATTGACTAAAGAGCAAAAAAAATTAACAAGTAAAAATTGAGAAGTTCTCTTCGGTAAGGTAGAGGGGACAACTTAGGATTCGCATGGATTTGACCTTCATAACCTTAATCAGTTAATTAGACCAAGGGGAAGTGATAAGAGAGTGGAATTAATAAATTTAATTACCTATTTGAAACAAAGGAAACCCTCAATTTCAAAAAAGCCTTAAACTATTAGAGAACTCATAACAGTATAAGGTTGGTTAATTAAGCTTATTAAAACCAATGAAAATAATTAATTCTGGAAATTATGTTTGAAATTATCCAATTAAACAATCAGATAATCAACCAACTTAATTAAACAATTAAGAGGTAAAAGAACCCAAATTTTGCAATTAAAACCACACTGATAATTAAACTCATCATGAAAACTCAATTATAAATTCAATTAACAATGCAAAGGCTCTAAACATAAATCCAACAAGTGTCTCAATACAAACAAAATCCAAATATCAATCCAATCCAAGAATAAAAGTGACAATGTAGAACTAAATTGTCTCACAAAAATACAACTCAAAATTATTTAAAACTAAATAATCTCAAGTCCTTGAATTAAAAAGATAAATGGAATATCACTCCCTTGTGATCTTCAAGTGCTAGCCCAAGGCTCAAGTCTCCTTCATGCTCATCCCAAGTTGCCTCCCTAACAAGCTTAAGCCTCCATGAAAATTATCTTCCCTCTAAAGTCATTAGATGCCGCAGCCATGAGGGGTGAAGAAGAGAAGATAATGCTTCGTGGAGATGAAGTGGATTAAGAAAGAAGAGGATGTGGATTATGTTGGTGAAAGAGGATGGTTACTTAATTGGTGGGTTTGCTTGACGTGAGGTATATGGTGAATATGGGATAATGTTGAAAGGAGAGAATTGACGTTCAATGAATGGTATCCGTGCGTGAATCAATGGAGAATAAAAAGGTATCCTTCGGCGTGAATATGGGATCAATGATTAACGGGTATTAGGCGTTGAATTGTCCTCTCAAATAAGGAAATTATTTTAATGGGAGAAAAGGAAATTTTTCTGAATCCAAAACTCAAACCCACTAGTAATTAATTGACCCACTTGATATTAGCCATTGGATTGTGCTTAAATCCCAAGAAACAATCTTGCGCCATTGGATTCCCTATATGCTCTTTCTTGACCTACAAGAATTTAAGTGCATCCATTAATGTAGATTATATCCAAATATAATCGAAAATTAAATATTAGATCTGCACAAAAATTAGGCAAGAAATTGCAAAACTTTCTAAAAGTAATCTTTCTAAAAATATGAGACTTGTTTTCAAAGAAATAGGAAAAATTAATTCCAAGTCAAAAATAGGAAAGCACAAAATATTCATATTTTCAATCCAAAATCTCAATTTTTATGCAAAATCCAAAAATCAACCAATTAATTCAATAATGCATAAAAGGTTCATTTAAGCTCAAAACTATCATTTGAATCCTAAATTAATGTGGGATAAAATATATAAAAATTGGGCTTTATCAATTCCCCCACACTTAGCCTTTGCACTCCCGAGCAAAGCAAATGAAGACCAAAGAGCAGTAAGAAAAACAAAAGAAAGTTAAACAAAAGTGAATGTTCTAATCACAAGTAAAAAGCAAGTCAAAGCAATTAACATCTTTCTTATCCAAGTAATCTTCTTATGAAGTAAGAAAACAAACATCATGGCAATTTACTAGACAAAAGGAAATCTAAGTCAGAAATCCCTCACCAAGGTTCATGTGTATGTCACTCAACACTCAAAAGTGCATCAGTTTGTGTTTGCACTCAAAACCATCCTACCCAATCCTCTTTCCATAGGCTTGACAAGAATCTAAATTCTCCACCAATCATAAAGCAATTACAAGCATAAATCAAAAGGACTTTTATTAGGTTATAATGGGGCTAAGGTAAAGAAAGAGAGGATATAGTGTTTAGGAAAACAAAGTTGAACATCTTAGGAAATGAAGAGAGTCAATAAAAAAAATATAATGGAATGTAAGAAACTAAACTAAACTTGAATTGGGTCATTCTTTTTCTTTTCTCTTTTTGTTTTCTTCTCTTTTTTTTTTCAAGCACTTTTTTTTTTAAACTTTCTTAGGCCGTTATGTATATACTCTTTTGACGCGAACCTTCATATTGGTGATACAAAGGCCCGGTTACTCAAGCATGGATAACTGATTGGCACTAAGATGCTACTAGCACGCTCATAGCCCTAACTGGCCGTTTGACGCGAAGATCAACATTGGTGATGAAGATCCCCGGTTACTAAGCACAGCTTAAACTAGAGGAGCGGAATTTTATTACAATAATTTTTTTTTTCAAATTGACCCAAACCATGGCTCTAAATGTGTTCTTCCATTCCAAGCACATGTAATTTAGTACTCTTCAACTCCTAAGACATTCAGAAAGGGTAGGATTTTTTTTTTTTTGCTATGGGTTAAGGGGAAAAAAATGATGAAGGCTCAAAAGGGGTTAAGCAAAGGATAAATGCATGAAAAGGGTAGGCTTTTAGCTTATCTGGCTATAAAAAAAGAAATGGATGCCTTTATCATCTTTATGAATGCAAATGCACAAATGTGGTCTCAAACAAGATTCAAGTCAAGTTCTAGATCAAGAAAAGAGATAAGGATGTACACACATGAAAAGAAAAAATGTATCAGGCTCAAAACTTCACTAGGTACATGATTACTAGCTTAAATTCACCTAAGTCAAATCCATTGCCACTTAGTTTATCCACTCAAGACATGATCAATCACTTTTCAAATTAAGAATGCATCATACTTGAATCACTTCAAACTTGCAATCTTCACATTCAAAACAAAATGAAACAAAACATTTTTTTTTTGTAAGAGGAACTAAAACAAAAGTAAAAACACACCAAAAAAAAAAAAAAAAAACTAAAAGAATGAAATCCCTCCCCTACACTTAAACAATGCATTGTCCTCAATGTAGAACACATAGGCAAGTCACAAAGCAAGTAGTATCTAGCACAGCCCAACTCAATAATATGACAATGCAAAGCAAAAAGAGTGAAGGGAAGGAATACAACCAAGGCTACGTGGCGTCTCGTAGTGTGATAACCTCTACATCTTGGGTAGAGAACCCCTCGTAGTAAGGCTTCAAGCGATGACCATTGACTGTAAAGCATCTTCCAGTTGGCTCTCTCTTAATCTCTACAGCACCATAGGGAAAAGCATTAGTGACAATAAAAGGTCCCTCCCATCTAGAACGGAGCTTACCAGGCATGAATTTAAGTCTAGAGACATAAAGTAGAACTTTTTGGCCCACGTGAAACTCCCTTCTTAAGATGAGCTTATCATGGATAGCCTTGGTCCTTTCCTTGTAGATTTGAGCATTCTCATAGGCTTCTCTCCTAAGTTCTTCAAGTTCTTGCAATTGTAACTTTCTTTCAGCACCAGCACTAGCAAGATCAAGGCTACAGCTTTTGATGGCCCAATATGCCTTGTGCTCCACCTCTACTAGCAAATGACAAGCTTTACCAAAGACAATTCGATATGGGGACATTCCAATCGGGCTTTTATATGCTGTACGATATGCCCAGAGTGCATCATCTAGCCTCTTGCTCCAATCCATTCTGTTAGGTTGCACTGTCTTTTCAAGAATGAGCTTAATTTCTCTGTTCGAGAGTTCCGCTTGACCGTTTGTTTGAGGGTGGTATGGAGTAGCCACCTTATGCATCACACCATACTTGCTCAGTAAGCTCTGCATACTTCGGTTGCAAAAATGAGTACCCTGATCGCTAATGATAGCTCTTGGGATTCCAAACCTGTAGAAGATGTGAGACCTAACAAAAGAAACCACTACAGAAGAGTCATTAGTACGAGTGGGGATTGCCTCAACCCACTTAGAGACATAATCCACAGCAAGCAGAATGTAAACATAACCAAATGAAGTAGGAAAAGGTCCCATGAAATCAATACCCCAAACGTCAAAAACTTCACAAAACAATAGCGGCTGTTGAGGCATTTCATGCTTCCTAGAAATATTGCCAACAAATTGGCACCTGGAACACTTCTTACAAAACTCATGGGCATCATGGAATAGAGTGGGCCAGAATAACCCACTTTCTAAAACCTTCCTAGCAGTACGCTTAGCACTAAAGTGCCCTCCACAAGCAAGGGTGTGGCAAAATGTCAACACAGATTCAAATTCACTATCAGGAATGCATCGCCTAATAACCTGATCATTGCAAATGTGCCACAAGTAGGGATCATCCCATATATAGAACCTAGCATCACTCTTAAACTTGTTTAATTGATGCTTATTCATATCAGTTGGTAAAACAGATGCAGCCAGATAATTAGCAATGTCAGCATACCATGGAACAGTCATATCAACTCCACAAAGTCTATTATCAGGAAAATCATCTAAGGGTAAAGAAGATGTTACCACAGGAGTCTCAATCCTACTCAAGTGATCAGCTACCATGTTCTCTGCACCGCTCTTATCACGGATCTCCACATCAAACTCCTGTATCAGCATTACCCATCTAATCAAGCGGGGTTTGGAGTCTGGCTTCTTGAACAAGTACTTGATAGCCGAATGATCTGTAAAGACAGTCACTTTTGTGTGGAGGATGTAAGAACGAAATTTCTCAAGCCCAAACACAATTGCAAATAGCTCTTTCTCCGTGGTTGTGTAATTAGCCTGGGTGGCATCCAGTGTCCGTGATGCATATGCTATGATATGTTGCCGCTTTTCTATTCTCTGAGTAAGAACTGCACCTAATGCATAATCAGAAGCATCACACAAGAGCTCAAAGGGAAGGCTCCAATTAGGTGGCTGAATGATAGGAGGTGTAGTGAGTCGCTTTTTCAACTCATCCCAAGCACACCTACAAGCATCATCAAAAACAAAGCCCACATCTTTCTGCAGTAAACGAGATAATGGTAATGCAATTTTACTAAAGTCCTGAATGAATCGCCTGTAAAATCCAGCATGCCCAAGAAAAGAGCGCACATCTTTCACACAAGAGGGATATGGAAGAGATGAAATAATATCAATTTTGGCTTTATCAACTTCAATGCCATCATGTGAGACAACATGTCCTAAAACAATGCCTTTCTTGACCATAAAATGACATTTCTCAAAATTCAGCACAAGATTATATTCAATGCATCTTTCCAAAACCCTATCCAAACTAGCTAAGCATGCATCAAAAGAATCACCATAGACAGTGAAATCATCCATAAATACTTCCATGCAATGCTCAAGAAAATCAGAAAATATGGAGACCATGCAACGCTGAAAAGTGCCAGGTGCATTACATAATCCAAACGACATGCGTCTGTATGCAAAGGTTCCAAATGGACATGTGAATGTGGTCTTATCCTGATCCTCAGGTGCAATAGAAATTTGAAAATATCCAGAAAAACCATCCAAAAAGCAATAATGGGATCTACCAGCCAGTCTTTCAAGCATTTGATCAATAAAGGGAAGGGGGTAATGATCTTTTCTGGTCACAGAATTCAACTTCCTATAATCAATACATACCCTCCAGCTATTCTGGACTCTAGTTGGAACAAGCTCACCTCCATCATTACGAATAACAGTAATACCAGTCTTTTTCGAACTACCTGAACCGGACTAACCCACTGGCTATCAGAAATGGGATAGATTATACCTGCAGAAAGAAGTTTAGAAACCTCTTTCTTTACCACATCAAGAATCAATGGGTTGAGTCGCCTCTGTGGCTGACACACAGCTTTGGCACTATCCTCTAACAAAATCCGGTGCATGCACACATTAGGGCTAATTCCAGGAATATCAGCAAGTGTCCATCCAATAGCTTTCATCCTTCTTTTCAGCACCTCTAGGAGGCGAATTTCTTCATCAACAGCTATGTCGCTAGCTAGAATCACTGGCAATGTCTCATCTTCCCCCAAATAGGCATATTTCAGCGAATCAGGAAGTGGCTTTAGCTCTAAAGAAGGAGCTTGGTCAATTGAGGGCACGAGGGGCTTCAAATCAATGTTAGTCAAACTAGAAACCTGCATTGAAGACTCACAAGCAAAAGAGCAGACTTTCCCAACTTGGGAATCATTAGCAGGAACAGTAACAACAGAAGAATCAGATAATACGCCACAATTCATGAAAGAAGTGCCATCAGTAGCACTCATGTCAGAAGCAACATCAGGATCAGAATCAGAGACCTCTATATCAGGGACATGATCAATGTTAACTAACAGCTCAGAGTCAGGTAATGTAGATGAATCAGTTGCATCTATAGCATCAATCACACTAAGTAACTGAGAGAGTCCATGTGAATCAACAGAAGTACTAGATGAGGAATCACTGAAAGTGCCAAGTCTATGGACAGGTGCAGAAGAATCAAAACTAGAATGTCTAACAATCTCAATGAAATCAGTGAAAACATCAATATCAGCAGCATCTATACCAGTACAAGTATCACAACTACCAATTTCAGAACATGAACAAGAGATAGAATCATCTAAGCCAACAATATCACATGATCTACTTATCATACTATCTCTAAAATCTATGACAGCATCATCAGTAATAATGTCAACAAAACTAACATCAATCTCAGCACAACTATCAGGTGGATGTCTCATAGAGTCAAGCACATCAAATCTAATGATTTTACCAGCAAATTCCATAGTAAGAGTACCAGCATGCACATCTATCATAGCCCTAGCAGTCTTAAGAAATGGCCTACCCAAAATCAAAGATGAATGTCCCTTTTGCCTAAATCTAGCATCATCCATATCAAGAACATAGAAGTCTGCAGGAAATATGAGATCTTTTACCTTCACCAAGACATCCTCCAAGACTCCTTCTGGAACTACACAGCGTCTGTCAGCAAGAGAAGCGATTAGATTTGTAGGCTTAAGATCCACACCTTGAAGTTGAGCAAAAACTGATTTTGGCATGACATTGATGGCCACTCCTAGATCTGCTAGAGCATCTAAAAACTCAATGTTACCAATGGTGCATGGTATGAGAAAGCTACCAGGATCCTTGCACTTCACTGGCATTGGCATTTGATAAAGAGAGGAGACAACCGCCCCTAAGTCAACTTTGCCATCATGCTTAAGCCTTCTCTTGGTGGTACACAACTCCTTCAAAAACTTCGCATACTTAGGCACTTGTGCAACTAGATCAACCAATGGAACATTGATCACCACCTTTTTGAAGATATCATAAACCTTATTGAACATCTCAGCTTCTTTCTTTTTCCTTTCAGCCCTAATCACCCCTGTAGGAAAAGGTAAGACTTGCTCGCTCACTTTCTTCCCTTCCCCATCTTTTTCTTGCTCTTCTTGCAATGCCACATGTGGTGTTGATAAAGTGGACTTATTATGCGATGTGGAAGCAGGGGGAGAATCTTCAATGATAGCTTCCTTGTCCGTTGAAGCATGGGTAGTGACAGGATCTGCAGAGGTAATTGAATTTCCGCTTCTAAGAGATATAGCATTAACTCCGCCAATGTTAGGATTCTGCTGGGTGCCAACATTAGGGTTAACTACTACTTGAGATGGCAACTTCCCTAAGCCTTGACTTTGCATGTTACTAAATGCATTAGATAACTGCCCAATCTGAGTTTGAAGATTCTGAATTTCTTGGCTATATTTCAAATCCTTTTGTTCAAACTTATCCATCAGGAGTTTCATCATGCCTTCTAACTTTGAACTCTCATCTTGATTGGGCATAGTTTGCCTAACTTGTTGGAACATTTTACCACCAGAAGAGTTTATGCCTTGATTGAACTGTGATTGTTGAGGCTGGCCACTCCCATATCTGAGATTTGGATGGTCACGCCATCCAGGATTGTATGTATTTGAGTAAGGATCATATTTCTGGCCACCTTGAGTCATAGGCTTAGTGTGGTATACTGCATTACACGAGTCAACTCCATCATTTAGGTAAGGGCAAGAGTCAGTGGTGTGAGTAGCTAGAGAGCAAATAGAGCAAAGTGGCCCAATTAGAGCTGTAGAGTCAGCTTGTGGGATGAAAGCAGAGGAAGATCCCACAGAAGGAGCCATATTTTGGGAGTTTTTCATCTGAAATACAACCATTTTCTCCATAGCAGATGTTAACTTATCAATTTTACTCTCAAGGCGAGACTCAGAATAAGATGAATGCAATCCAACTTCATTTACTCTAGCTTGCTGCCTAGTACCAAACTGTTGGGTATTTTCAGCTTTCTTTTCAATCAATCTCCAAGCAGCTTCAACAGTCAAGTCAAGAAGAGCACCTCCAGCAGCAGAATCTAGTAAATCTCTCTCAAGAGGCAAGAGCCCTTCATGAAAATATTGAATCAACAATGTATCTGAAATTTGGTGGTGAGGACAACTGGATAACAATGCCTTAAAGCGCTCATAATACTCATATAAGGATTCCCCAGACATTTGTCGACAACCACAAATATCCTTCCTGATGGAGGAAGTACGAGATGCTGGGAAATACTTTTCCAAAAACAACCTTTTCAGCTGGTCCCATGAAGTAATGAATCCAGGAGGTAAGCGAAGAAGCCAATTCTTTGCAGAACTTTCCAAAGAAAATGGGAAGGCACGCATCTTAATCTGATCCTCAGACACACCAGAAGGCTTCATAGCAGTACAGATCATATGAAAAGTCTTCAAGTGATTGTATGGATCCTCGCCTGCAAGACCATTAAATTTTGGAAGTAAGTGAATCAATCCAGACTTTAACTCAAAATCAGTGTCAATATCAGGATAATTAATGCACCAATTTTGAAAATGCAGATCAGGTGAAACCAATTCCTTGATAGTCCTAGTAGGATTTGCCATGCTACTGTCAAAATGAGAAGAGTCAGGAGAATTAGAGGAATCAGCAGTTAACTTAACAGAAGAATCAGTTTCTATAAGATTGCTAGCTTGAGCCCTCCTTCTTTGATGAAAAGTCCTCTCAATCTCAGGATCAAATTCAAACAATTCTTTGCTAAAGGATCTAGTCATGCACTAAGCAACTATCACAAATCAAAGTGAAATAAAAAGAAGAGAAAAAAAATGCACCAAAAAAAACGCAGAGAAAATATGCAAAATCACCTAAAACTCAAACCTAAAGTCTAACCATTGCTCCCCAGCAACGGCGCCAAAATTGATTATGCTTCTGTCGTCAGAGCACTCAATTAAACTAGGTCCCAATTAATTTGTAGTTTAGGATCAACCTAGGTCATTACTTCCAAGGAGCAAGTTATGGGTTTCTTTAGGTAAAAATTCAGGTGATAAAAAAATGCAATAAATTGGACCTAAACTAAAATGCAAAATTCTAATTCTAAATGGAAAATGTAAATGTCCTAAAATCTATATGAAAATTAAATTAAACTTAAATGAATGCAATGCAAATTTTGGGGGGGGGATTTTTTTTAGAAGGAAAATAAAAATGATGAATAAAAAAAATTGACTAAAGAGCAAAAAAAATTAACAAGTAAAAATTGAGAAGTTCTCTTCGGTAAGGTAGAGGGGACAACTTAGGATTCGCATGGATTTGACCTTCATAACCTTAATCAGTTAATTAGACCAAGGGGAAGTGATAAGAGAGTGGAATTAATAAATTTAATTACCTATTTGAAACAAAGGAAACCCTCAATTTCAAAAAAGCCTGAAACTATTAGAGAACTCATAACAGTATAAGGTTGGTTAATTAAGCTTATTAAAACCAATGAAAATAATTAATTTTGAAAATTATGTTTGAAATTATCCAATTAAACAATCAGATAATCAACCAACTTAATTAAACAATTAAGAGGTAAAAGAACCCAAATTTTGCAATTAAAACCACACTGATAATTAAACTCATCATGAAAACTCAATTATAAATTCAATTAACAATGCAAAGGCTCTAAACATAAATCCAACAAGTGTCTCAATACAAACAAAATCCAAATATCAATCCAATCCAAGAATAAAAGTGACAATCTAGAACTAAATTGTCTCACAAAAATACAACTCAAAATTATTTAAAACTAAATAATCTCAAGTCCTTGAATTAAAAAGATAAATGGAATATCACTCCCTTGTGATCTTCAAGTGCTAGCCCAAGACTCAAGTCTCCTTCATGCTCATCCCAAGTTGCCTCCCTAACAAGCTTAAGCCTCCATGAAAATTATCTTCCCTCCAAAGTCATTAGATGCCGCAGCCATGAGGGGTGAAGAAGAGAAGATAATGCTTCATAGAGATGAAGTGGATTAAGAAAGAAGAGGACGTGGATTATGTTGGTGAAAGAGGATGGTTACTTAATTGGTGGGTTTGCTTGATGTGAGGTATATGGTGAATATGGGATTATGTTGAAAGGAGAGAATTGACGTTTAATGAATGGTGAATCAATGGAGAATAAAAAGGTATCCTTCGGCGTGAATATGGGATCAATGATTAAGGGGTATTAGGCGTTGAATTGTCCTCTCAAATAAGGAAATTATTTTAATGGGAGAAAAGGAAATTTTTCTGAATCCAAAACTCAAACCCATTAGTAATTAATTGACCCACTTGATATTAGCCATTGGATTGTGCTTAAATCCCAAGAAACAATCTTGCACCATTCGATTCCCCATATGCTCTTTCTTGACCTACAAGAATTTAAGTGCATCCATTAATGTAGATTATATCCAAATATAATCGAAAATTAAATATCAGATCTGCACAAAAACTAGGCAAGAAATTGCAAAACTTTCTAAAAGTAATCTTTCTAAAAATATGAGACTTGTTTTCAAAGAAATAGGAAAAATTAATTCTAAGTCAAAAATAGGAAAGCACAAAATATTCATATTTTCAATCCAAAATCTCAATTTTTATGCAAAATCCAAAAATCAACCAATTAATTCAATAATGCATAAAAGGTTCATTTAAGCTCAAAATTATCATTTGAATCCTAAATTAATGTGGGATAAAATATATAAAAATTGGGCTTTATCAATAAAATGCAAAGAAAAAAAAATGCATGAAAAATAAAAGGCATTGTTTTAGGACATGTTGTCTCACATGATGGCATTGAAGTTGATAAAGCCAAAATTGATATTATTTCATCTGTTCCATATCCCTCTTGTGTGAAAGATGTGCACTCTTTTCTTGGGCATGCTGGATTTTACAGGCGATTCATTCAGGACTTTAGTAAAATTGCATTACCATTATCTCGTTTACTGCAGAAAGATGTGGGCTTTGTTTTTGATGATGCTTGTAGGTGTGCTTGGGATAAGTTGAGAAAGCGACTCACTACACCTCCTATCATTCAGCCACCTAATTGGAGCCTTCCCTTTGAGCTCTTGTGTGATGCTTCTGATTATGCATTAGGTGCAGTTCTTACTCAGAGAATAGAAAAGCGGCAACATATCATAGCATATGCATCACAAACACTAGATGCCACCCAGGCTAATTACACAACCACGGAGAAAGAGCTATTTGCAATTGTGTTTGGGCTTGAGAAATTTCGTTCTTACATCCTCCACACAAAAGTGACTGTCTTTACAGATCATTCGGCTATCAAGTACTTGTTCAAGAAGCCAGACTCCAAACCCCGCTTGATTAGATGGGTAATACTGATACAGGAGTTTGATGTGGAGATCCGTGATAAGAGCGATGCAGAGAACATGGTAGCTAATCACTTGAGTAGGATTGAGACTCCTGTGGTAACATCTTCTTTACCCTTAGATGATTTTCCTGATAATAGACTTTGTGGAGTTGATATGACTGTGCCGTGGTATGCTGACATTGCTAATTATCTGGCTGCATCTGTTTTACCAACTGGTATAAATAAGCATCAATTAAACAAGTTTAAGAGTGATGCTAGGTTCTATATATGGGATGATCCCTACTTGTGGCACATTTGCAATGATCAGGTTATTAGGCGATGCATTCCTGATAGTGAATTTGCATCTGTGTTGACATTTTGCCACACCCTTGCTTGTGGAGGGCACTTTAGTGCTAAGCGTACTGCTAGGAAGGTTTTAGAAAGTGGGTTATTCTGGCCCACTCTATTCCATGATGCCCACGAGTTTTGTCAGAAGTGTTCCAGGTGCCAATTTGTTGGCAATATTTCTAGGAAGCATGAAATGCCTCAACAGCCGCTATTGTTTTGTGAAGTTTTTGACGTTTGGGGTATTGATTTCATGGGACCTTTTCCTACTTCATTTGGTTATGTTTATATTCTGCTTGCTGTGGATTATGTCTCTAAGTGGGTTGAGGCAATCCCTACTCGTACTAATGACTCTTCTGTAGTGGTTTCTTTTGTCAGGTCTCACATCTTCTGCAGGTTTGGAATCCCAAGAGCTATCATTAGCGATCAAGGTACTCATTTTTAGAACCGAAGTATGCAGAGCTTACTGAGCAAGTATGGTGTGATGCATAAGGTGGCTACTCCATACCACCCTCAGAAAAACGGTCAAGCGGAACTCTCGAACAGAGAAATTAAGCTCATTCTTGAAAAGACAGTGCAACCTAACAGAAAGGATTGGAGCAAGAGGCTAGATGATGCACTCTGGGCATATCGTACGGCATATAAAAGCCCGATTGGAATGTCCCCATATCGAATTGTCTTTGGTAAAGCTTGTCATTTGCCAGTAGAGGTGGAGCACAAGGCATATTGGGCCATCAAAAGCTGTAGCCTTGATCTTGCTAGTGCTGGTGCTGAAAAAAAGTTACAATTGCAAGAACTTGAAGAACTTAGGAGAGAAGCCTATGAGAATGCTCGGATCTACAAGGAAAGAACCAAGGCTATCCATGATAAGCTCATCTTAAGAAGGGAGTTTCACGTGGGCCAAAAAGTTCTACTTTATGTCTCTAGACTTAAATTCATGCCTGGTAAGCTCTGTTCTAGATGGGAGGGACCTTTTATTGTCACTAATGCTTTTCCCTATGGTGCTGTAGAGATTAAGAGAGAGCCAACTGGAAGATGCTTTACAGTCAATGGTCATCGCTTGAAGCCTTACTACGAGGGGTTCTCTACCCAAGATGTAGAGGTTATCACACTACGAGACGCCATGTAGCCTTGGTTGTATTCCTTCCCTTCACTCTTTTTACTTTGCATTGTCATATTATTGAGTTGGGCTATGCTGGATACTACTTGCTTTGTGACTTGCCTATGTGTTCTGCATTGAGGACAATACATTGTTTAAGTGTGGGGGAGGGATTTCATTCTTTTAGTTTTTTTTTCTTTTTTTGGTGTGTTTTTACTTTTGTTTTAGTTCCTCTTAGCAAAAAAAAATGTTTTGCTTCGTTTTGTTTTGAATGTGAAGATTGCAAGTTTGAAGTGATTCAAGTATGATGCATTCTTAATTTGAAAAGTGATTGATCATGTCTTGAGTGGATAAACTAAGTGGCAATGGATTTGACTTAGGTGAATTTAAACTAGTAATCATGTACCTAGTGAAGTTTTGAGCCTGATACATTTTTTCTTTTCATGTGCGTACATCCTTATCTCTTTTCTTGATCTAGAACTTGACTTGAATCTTGTTTGAGACCACATTTGTGCATTTGCATTCATAAAGATGATAAAGGCATCCATTTCTATTTTTATAGTCAGATAAGCTAAAAGCCTACCCTTTTTATGCATTTATCCTTTGCTTAACCCCTTTTGAGCCTTCATCATTTTTTCCCCTTAACCCATAGCAAAAGAAAAAAGAAAAAAAAAATCCTACCCTTTCTGAATGTCTTAGGAGTTGAAGAGTGTTATATTATATGCGCTTGGGATGCAGGAACACATTTAGAGTCATGGTTTGGGTCAATGTGAAAATAAAAAGAAAGAAAAAAAATAGAGAAAAGAAAAAATATTGTAATAAGATTCTGCTCCTCTAGTTTAAGCTGTGCTTAGTAACCGGGGATCTTCATCACCAATGTCGATCTTCGCGTCAAACGGCCAGTAAAAGCTATGAGCGTGCTAGTAGCATCTTAGTGCCAATGAGTTATCCATGCTTGAGTAACCGGGCCTTTGTATCACCAATATGAATGTTCGCGTCAAAAGAGCATATATATAACGGCCTAAGAAAGTAAAGAAAAAAAAAGGAGCTGAAAAAGAAGAAGAAGAAGAATGACCTAATTCAAGTTTAATTTAGTTTCTTGCATTCCATTATATTTTTTCGTTGGTTCTCTTCATTTCCTAAGATGTTCACCTTTGTTTTCCCAAACACTCTATCCGTTCTTTATTTACCTTAGCCCCATTACAACCTAATAAAAGTCCTTTTAATTTATGCTTGTAATTGCTTTATGATCGGTGGAGAATTTAGATTCTTGTCAAGCCTATGGAAAGAGGATTGAGTAGGATGATTTTGAGTGTAAACACAATCCAATACACTTTTGAGTGATGAGTGACATACACATTAACCTTGGTGAGGGATTTCTGACTTAGATTCCCCTTTGTCAAGTAAATTGTCATGATGTTTGTTTTCTTGATTCATGAGAAGATTACTTGGATAAGAGAGATGTTGAATGCTTTAACTTGCTTTTTGCTTGTGATTGGAACATTCTCTTTTATTTGATTTTCTTTTTTTTTTCTTATTGCTCTTTAGTCTTCATTTGCTTTGCCTGGGAGTGCAAAGACTAAGTATGGGGGAATTGATAAAGCCCAATTTTTATACATTTTATCCCACATTAATTTAGGATTTAAATGATAATTTTGAGCTTAATTAGATTTTTTATGCATTATTGAATTAATTGGTTGATTTTTGGATTTTGCATAAAAATTGAGATTTAGGATTAAAAATATAAATATTTTGTGATTTCCTATTTTTGACTTGGAATTAATTTTTCCTATTTCTTTGAAAACAAGTCTCATATTTTTAGAAAGTTTTGCACTTTCTTGCCTAATTCTTGTGTAGATTTAATATTTAATTTTTGATTATATTTGGATATAATCTACATTAATGGATGCACTCAAATTCTTGTAGGTCAAGAAAGGGGCACATAGGAAATCCAATGGTGCAAGATTGTTTCTTGGAATCTAAGCACAATCCAATGGCTAATATCAAGTGGGTCAATTAATTACTAATGGGTTTGAGTTTTGGATTGAGAAAAATTTCCTTTTCTCCCATTAAAATAATTTCCTTATTTGAGAGGAAAATAAAACACCTAATACCCCTGAATCATTGATCCCATATTCACGCCTAAGGATACCTCCTTTCCATTCTCCATTGACTCACGCACGGACATCAATTTTTGAACGCCAAATCTCCTCCCCCTCATTCACGTCATTCACCCACCAATTTCAATCATTCCTCTCCTTTCTCATTGCACGGCCAAACTCCCATCTACATCTTATCATTCATGGCTATGGCATCTAATAACCTTGGAGGAGGAGACATTTTGATGGCAGCTTAAGCTTATAGGGAGGCAACTTGAGAGGAGCATGGAGGAGACTAGAGCCTTGGGCTAGCACTTAAAGACCACAAGGGAGTGATATTCCATTTATCTTTTTAATTCAAGGACTTGAATTTGTTTAGTTTTAAATGGGTTCAAGTTGTAATTTTGTTGAGACAATTTAGTTCTAGATTGTCATTTTATTCTTGGATTAAATTGATATTTGGATCTTATTTGTGCCAAGATACTTGTTGGAATTTATGTTTAGAACCTTTGCATTGTTAATTGAATTTATAATTGAGTTTTCATTATGAGTTTAATTATCAATGTGGTTTGAATTGCAAAATTTGGGTTCTTTTGCCTCTTAATTGTTTAATTAAGTTGGTTAATTGTCTAGTTGTTTAACTGGATGATTTCAAACATAATTTCCAAAATTAATTTGAGATATCTTCATTGGTTTTAATAAGCTTAATTGACCAACCTTATACTATTATGAGTTCTCTAATGGTTTAAGGGTTTTTGAGATTAAGGGTTCCCTTTATTTCAAGTAGGTAATTAAGTTTATTAATTCCACTCTCTTATTATCACTTCCCTTTGGTTTAATTAACTAATTAAGGTTATGAAGGTTAAATCCATGCAAATCCTAAGTTGTCCCCTCTACCGTACCTGAAGAGAAATCTTTGAATTTTTACTTGCTAATTCTCTTTGCTTTCTGATTAATTTTCTTTATTCATTATTTTTATTTTCCTTCAAAAAACCCCCAAAAATTGCATTGCATTTATTTAGTTTAATTTAATTTTCATATAGATTTTAGGACATTTGCATTTTCCATTTAGAATTAGAATTTTCCATTTTAGTTTAGGTCCAATTTATTGCATTTTTTATCACCTAAATTTTTATCTAAAGAAACCCATAAATTGCTCCTTGGAAGTAATGACCTAGGTCGATCCTGAACTACAAATTAATTGGGACCTAGTTTAATTGAGTGCTTTAACGACAGAGGCATCATCAATTTTTAATTGATGATGCTTTTTGTCGTTAAAGCACTCAATTTTGGCATCGTTGCCGGGGAGTAAAGAAGAGAAAGAGGATGATTATGTGGAGACGGAGTGGGTCCTTGCGCAAGGGAAAAGATGAGTGTGAGAGTGAAATAATTGTTTCAATCCTCCCCTCTACGTGACTTGAATCCTCAGAATATATGGGCACTGCACAAGTATAATGAAGAAGTGAATAAAATTCTTTGACCGCCTCTCAACGTGATCTCTCTCTTCGGATACTAGGCGTGAAATCCTTGCTTTGATATTAGCCATTAGATTGTGTTTAGATTCCAAGAAACAATCTTGCACCATTGGATTTCCCATATACAAATTCTTGACCTACAAGAACTTAAGTGCATCCATTAATGTAGATTATATCCAAATATAATCAAAAATTAAATATTAAATCTGCACAAAAATTAGGCAAGAAAGTGTAAAACTTTCTAAAAATAATCCTTCTAAAAATATGAGACTTGTTTTCAAAGAAATAGGAAAAATTAATTCCAAGTCAAAATAGGAAATCACAAAATATCTATATTTTTAATCCAAAATCTCAATTTTTATGCAAAATCCAAAAATCAACCAATTTATCCAATAATGCATAAAAAAATCTAATTAAGCTCAAAATTACCATTTAAATCCTGAATTAATGTGGGATAAAATATATAAAAATTGGGCTTTATCAATTCCCCCACACTTAGCCTTTGCACTCCTAGGCAAAGCAAATGAAGGCCAAAGAACAAAAGAAAAATCTAACAAAGGTGAATGTTCCAATTACAAGAAAAAGCAAGCCAAAGCATTCAACATCTCTTTTATCCAAGTAATCTTCTCATGAATCAAGAAAACAAATATCATGGCAATTTACTTGACAAAGGGGAATCTAAGTCAGAAATATCTCACCAAGGTTAATGTGTATGTCACTCATCACTCAAAAGTGTATTGGCTTGTGTTTACACTCAAAATCATCTTACCCAATCCTCTTTCCATAGGCTTGACAAGAATCTAAATTCTCCACCAATCATAAAGCAATTACAAGCATAAATCAAAAGGACTTTTATTAGGTTGTAATGGGGTTAAGGTAAAAAAAAAAAGGATATAGTGTTTAGGAAAACAAAGTTGAACATCTTAGAAAATGAAGAGAGTCAATAAAAAAAAATATAATGGAATGTAAGAAACTAAACTAAACTTGAATTGGGTCATTCTTTTTCTTTTTCTTTTTTTTTTCTCTTTTTTTTTCAAGCACTTTTTTTTTAAACTTTCTTATGCCGTTATGTATATGCTCTTTTGACGCGAACCTTCATATTGGTGATACAAAGGCCCGATTACTCAAGCATGGATAACTCATTGGCACTAAGATGCTACTAGCACGCTCATAGCCCTTACTGGCCGTTTGACGTGAAGATCAACATTGGTGATGAAGATCCCCGGTTACTAAGCTCAGCTTAAACTAGAGGAGCAGAATCTTATTACAATATTTTTTTTCTTTTTTTCAAATTGACCCAAACCATAACTCCAAATGTGTTCCTCCATCCCAAGCACATATAATATAACACTCTTCAACTCCTAAGACATTCAAAAAGGGTAAGATTTTTTTTTTTGGCTATGGGTTAAGAGAGAAAAAATGATGAAGGCTCAAAGGGGGTTAAGCAAAGGATAAATGCATGAAAAGGGTAGGCTTTTGGCTTATCTAGCTAGAATAATTGAAATGAATGCCTTTATCATCTTTATGAATGCAAATGCACAAACGTGGTCTCAAACAAGATTCAAGTCAAGTTCTAGATCAAGGAAAGAGATAGGGATGTACACACATGAAAAGAAGAAAAGCATTAGGCTCAAAACCTCACTAGGTACATGATTGCTAGCTTGGATTCACCTAAATCAAATCCATTGCCACTTAGTTTATCTACTCAAGACATGATCAATCACTTTTCAAATTAAGAATGCATCATACTTGAATCACTTCAAACTTGCAATCTTCACATTCAGAATAAAACAAAAAAAAATTTTTTTGAATAGAAGATTTCTTTCTTTTCTTGAAAATAAGAAACAAAAACCAAAGTAAAAACCAAAATATTTTTCTTTTCCTCATTTTAAAAACAAAAAACAAAAACCAAAAGTAGGAACAATATCCCTCCCCCACACTTAAACCACGCATTGTCCTCAATGTGAAATGCACATTTAACCAATACCAACAAGTAACGCAAGTAAAAGAGGGAGGAAGGAATACGACCAGATGAGCAGAAGTTTGAAGACCCAAATGAAGCAGTAGAGTTGGCATATCTCCTTTGTCTGGTGGCAAGTCACATGAAAGCACCATTGGTATTTGCTTTTGATGTTCAAAAGACATTATCTCTTTCTTTAAGATCCTCAAAAAACACTTTAATTCAAGTATGGAAGGTGTTTGGATAGGAGGAATCAATTCATATACCTGCACAAAACCATGACTCCAAGCAATATCCTGTCTCGTAAAAATATAATCAATAAACTGAACAAACTTTTCAGCAATTAAGGAAGATCCCAAAATAAATTGATGAAAACAAAGACTTGGAACTCCCAAATATTTTGAACAACCCACAAAATCAATATGACTCTCCTTAGTAAGAGTCAAGTTTGTTAGAGAATGAAGTGACAGGTGATTGCTCAAAATGGTCTCCCCATGCTCATCATCATCATTACACAAAGCAAATCCTACATGTGAAGTCTGATCAGGCAACATGTCCTTACTGTTCAAGTGCACATCCAACTCAAGATTTCCCCCACACTTATCCTCAACAACATCCTCATTAACAACAGTCATGTTAAGATCACAAGTGATGTAAGCAGAATCAAAAGAAATACCACTTTTACCATGCAAAGCATCAATACACAAAGGAGCATCAGCACTCAGAGATGATACATTATCTTTGGACTCAACAGTGTATGGGGGGTCAACAATAATCTCTTCATCAATTTCATCATCAGAATCATCTTGCTTAAAATTCTCTATCGACCCAACAAAATCAACAGAATTTGAATCAGAGGTATAGGAAGAAGTATCAACACATGAATTGCAAGATGCCACATTATTTGACTCAAGAGAACCAGTCAATCTAGAAACATCATCAGTGCATGCATATTCGGTTACTGTACTATTCATATCATCATGTGAGATGGTAAGAGCAAAAGGATATGAATCATTGGAAGGTGAAACAGCATTACCACACGATAGTTCACCATTAACTTCTAATTCATCACTTTGCAAATTGCTAATTGCATTAGACAACTGCTTGATTTGAGTTTTTAGAGTCTGAATCGCCTGATTGTGTCGCAATTCCCTTTCTTCAAACTTGTTTAGTAGGATTTGCATCATAGTCTCTAGCTTGTTCTCTAACTTTAAGTCTTCTTGAATAGGCATAACTTGATGGACATATCCAAGATTTGAGTAATCTTGCCACATTGGAACATTAGTCATAGTCTCCAACCTACTCTTTATTCTTGAATATGGATCATATCCCTGTGTCACATCATAGACATAATAATAAGGCATAGAAATATAAGAATGATTTTCATAAGGAGAAGCATTCCAAGCCATCATAAATTTAAGATCAAGAACATCAACACAAATAAAAGGAAAAGAAAAACTAAACTAGACAAAGAAGGCTGAAAAAATTCAAAAAAATTAAAGAAGAAAAACCTAGAAAATTGAAAAAAAATAAAGAAAATTTGAAAAAATAAAAAAATAGAAAACTCAAAGAAAATGGTTGAATTTGGTTAAAACAACCTAGCCCTGATACCCAAAGGTATCAAAATTGATCAGCACACCCAAAAATGTTAAGAACCCAAATCTTACGAAAATCTGGGCAGTGAAAGGTTAATTTTCAGAGCAGGATGAATTAGCAAAATCAACCGAAAATAGAACAGGTAATAAAAAGAAAATAAAATGCAAAGAAAAAAAATGCACGAAAAACAAGAGAAATCACCTAGAATGATTGATATTATTTTAGGACATTGTTTTATATCATTCTCTGTGTCTGCCCATCATCTTAGGATGGTAGGTTGTATTGAATCTGAGAGTAGTGTCCATTTCTTTCATAAGGACCTCCAAAACTTCAAGTAAATCTCTGGTCTCAGTCTGAAACAATACTGCTTAGGATACTTGGTAGCTTAACAGCTTCCTTAACTTTCATCTCCTATTTTCTGTTGGACTTAATGCATTCTTGCCAAAATAGTTAACATGTCTAGCTCTTGCACTTTCTTACATTACTTCCCAAGGTCACATTTTCTTGGGCTACTGGTGCCTGAAACACTTAACTGAACAGTGCTGACAGGAAACTAAGGCACTAATTCTGATAGGCTCACCCTGGTACTTTGCTGTCTTAGACCCCTTTCCTGATCTATCTTTAGTCGGGTCTTTTTAGCTTACATTCTTGTCTTTTGTCTCATTTTAAGGATTTATCTATCAATACTTAGCCTGTCTCTATATCGCATGGGTCTTCTTGTATGTAGGACTAGCCCGAATGTCTCTTTTTCAGGTCTTATGGCTCTAACTCCTTTAACTTTGGCTTTCCTCTGTTAATCGGAAGGAAATTGAATCCAGCCTAATTAATGATAAGGCTTTTTGGAAGGAAGTCGTGGGTACTCTTTCGGCATCAATTTACAACCAAAGGAGGTTTCCACATCCTCAACTCATCCCTGGTCCTTATCTTCACAAAGTGGTACCATACTCTTAAGATCTCTGGGAGATTTTTGACCATAGGACTAAGTATAGTCACCTCCTCTCAGTTGGTCACCTAACTGATAATTCTCCAAATCTGTTCCAAAAACCCATACCATTCTCTTAGACTTCATGTCAATTCCCTAGGCTACCTATTTGTCTATTTAGGTGCCTAAGCCAATTTGTCTTAGGAGTTCTCTTATTCCTCTAG
The DNA here is from genome assembly GCF_004799145.2 of Neltuma alba. Taxonomy (NCBI): domain Eukaryota; kingdom Viridiplantae; phylum Streptophyta; class Magnoliopsida; order Fabales; family Fabaceae; genus Neltuma; species Neltuma alba. Next base: position 502,627 of record NW_021635040.1, read on the forward strand.
CTGCTCTTACTGTTTCTTATTATTTTAGAACTGTACAGAGAGAGGACTTATGCAACTTCTCTTTCCTCTACTTTCCTTTTCAGTAGGAGCATACTCTAACATGCATAATGCTTGGCATTTCAAATGCGAGGAGTGCAAGCTCTTATTGGTTGCTATGTCTGTAGTGTGCCAACCAGACATCTCATCCCTAAAAAGGGGGCCTCTCTTTCTGTTCGTAGTTGCTTTTGGAAGTCATAGGGAGAGGACTTTGAGGTTCTTCCTCTTTCTATCTGCTTTAGTACTCTGCTAAGCTCAGATACATCTAAGCCTAGCTTTATTCTTGGCTAGTCACACTTCCATTGGGTAAGGTCAACTTCGCTTGCCTTGCCTCAGCTGCTTCCCTTTCCTGCTCTGATAGAGTACCTTGCTCCATCTTGAGCAATATAAATTCTAATCTGGAGGACCAATTCCCACCCTCTCTAGGAAAACTCCTAGCTAAGACCTTATCCCCTGAAAAAGGGTGCCTCTCAACCTAAACCCCAAGTGACTGAGTATCTCTTTAACATTAAGGGGAACATGCCAACCGTAAAGCTAGTTCCCTGCATAGCTATCTGTCTCGTCCTCTTCTTCTCTATCCTTAAGACATTCCACTAGGGCTATGTATCTTGATTTTACCATCTTCAAGTTCCTATTCATCCATTTTGGGACTTGAGATAGCTACTCTATCATAGTGCCCTAGCCCTAACGAGGCTGTAAGAGTTCGTCTAGCTTAGGTTGCCACTTACACCTTCTTAGTGGTGTATAGACTCAACCCCTAACTGTCTTATTTAACTCCTTATCATTACTTTTCTTTTCGAGGGAGAATCTGGTAACTCTAAATAGTGGCTACTGCTCTCTTCTTGACTTCTACTTTTCTTACTCTCTGTGACCTCTAAAAGTCGTTATGTCTCGTTGAGATACCACCTCAACATTTGAGAGTTATTGTGTTTATTCGTCGTGACTAGAATCCTTGTTTGCAGTGATGAAAGTTACCACCTCCTTTGGTAATCACTCCGTATCCGTCCATCACCACTAATTCCCTTGGTTTATCATGACAAAACACACTTTTCTCTTAACCTCTGCTAGTCTTACGTAGCTTCATTCATCGTACCATTACCTGTCTGGGCTTTTATTACGAAGTTTAACTTAACTTCCGGATTTACTCCATTTCTCGTAGGGGTAGGATCAGGGTTTTGTCCTTACCATTATGGGACGACAACCAATTCAATCCAATTACCCCATCAACTTCATGGAAGGCATATATATCAAGTCTAAGGCAATATAATAGTGCTCATAACCAACTATACAGTTTAAGCACATGTCAGATGTAATTATCCTATTATATGTTGGTAGGGACACATGTATATCATACGGCAACATATTCATAACCAAGCTGAGTCCTTTAAAACAATCATATGAGACAAGAAAATGAATAGCACCCTAATTAAACATTGCAATCACCGGGAAGTTCTTAATAATAATCGTTCCTTTGGATCATTTCTGGAGACTTTCGGGCTTCTTCCCTTGTGATGGCAAATACTCATCCTCGGTACATGACCTTGCCTTCTCTGTACTCTGCAAGCATTCTCTCAAGAAGTGTCCAGGCTTACTATAACTGTAGCAGACATTCTATCTGGCCATACATGGTCTATGACCCTAACTCTTGTTGCAGGTTGGCATTCCTTGCCATTTGAGGGCTTACCTCCCTTCTTACTCTTTCAGTTGTCCCATGGCCTCTTCCTCTTCCTATTCGTATCAGAAGAGGTGCCACCCTGATCTCCCTTCTCTAACTTGGGAGTAGGCTCAATCATCAAATAATGGTTTAAGATGTTCTCCGTAATTCAGAAGGCCTCAACTGCCATGTTGAAGTGCTCGAATTACCTGGAAGTAATTATCTCCCTTAAGGACTACTTTAGTCCTCTGACTGTCTTTTTGGTCATCTACCTCTCACTATCTTGGTAAAACAGATAACTAAAGTAGTGAGAAAGATGTCTAAACTTAGCTAACTACTCATCAAATGACTCATTATCCCTCTACTTCAGGGTTAGGAATTCTGCTTCCTTTTTGTCCCTGACTAACCACAGAAGTACTTTTCGTAGAACTGCTCTAGGAACACTTCCTATGTCAGTCTTGTGTTTCGAGCATCGAGAAGAATCGTGGTATTCTTCCACTAATGATCAACATCCTTTCTAGCTGGTAAATAGCCATTTGGGCTTTTTGCTTAGTCGGACTGTCACACCTTACTTATTGGATCCACTTAGGGTTTAATCAAAACCATTTTAGACCATATTGGATGGTCTTGGGTTCAAAATTCCATGAAAAATGCTGATTTTCAGATTTTTACTGTTCATCGGCACAAAATCCAGTTTTCTGGCCCAACTTCAAAAATTCATAACTTAATCTAGAAAAATTAAAATGGAGTGGTTCAAAATTATATAAAAATATCTTTGAATGTTTTTTCAAGGAAAAATAATATTATGAACCAATTCCATTAGAAAAAGTGTCAGGTTCTTGTGAAATTCACCTCTGTCCATTTAGCAAAAATCCTTTTCCCAGATTCTAAACCTTAACTTTGAAAAATCATTAAAAATTGTGTAGTTGGCCTTTTTTAGCGTGCTGCATATCAATTTGAAGCTTTGGATGTGAAATTTAAGCATACCAAATTTCATGTGGAAATTCATTCGGTAACTTAATAAAATGTGGCTCTAAACTAACATCCTGCTTAGAGATTATAGCACCAACCATTGATACTTATACATAAGCAAATGTCCACGAATTTTTATGGTATGACACCATAATTTGGCCTCCAATCTGCAGCTTGCTCTTGGGAGTTTCAGGCCCTAAAATGTTAGATTATATTTAGGGGATGAGATTTTAAGAAATCCCAGTAGCAAGATCAATCAACCAAAACATTAACATCCATCAATTACAAGCATTCCAACCTTTTGCTATTAATAAGGAACTACTTTACCTCATACATGTAGCACTCTAACATACAATAGCCAAGGCACATAAAGCAAGTAGTATAGCTACACAATCATTGAAACATCCTACCTTTAACCCCTCAGAGCACACATTCGTAAGTGTTATGGTTCAAGTAGATCATAACACAAGCCCGTGGATTTAAAAATTCCAATTAATTACTCGGGTTTCTATTCACTCTTTAAGTTCCAGATTACAGGGCCAACTTCAAAAATTCATAACTAATTCCATAAAAATCATATTAGGGTGTTCTAAAATTATACAAAAAGATATTTCAATGTTCTTTAAGGAAAAAATATCCAATTGGACTTATCCTTGCCCAATTCGTACAGTTTAATCAATAAATATTATTGTTCATTTCATAAAATCTGAAACTTCCAGATTCTGTGCCTCAAATTTGGAAATTTGTATCTCCTTGTGTACATATCCAATTGAGGTGATCTACCTCTCATTGTAAAGCTTAGGATGTGTACTATAAGTCTGCCAAATCTCGTGACTTAACTCGTTCATTTGGTAGGTCAAACTGGAGCTAAAAACTCACTGCTCCAGGACCTACGTTTTATCCCTTAACATCTCTTTACTTTAATTCTTTTTATTTCTTTGGCATACATAACATGGGCTTACTCTTTCCCATTCATGCTCATACACTTTCATTCATGCCATAAATATTATAATTAATTACATGGCATTATTGGCATCCACAACATAAATTACATAGTAGGAGAATTACACATTGAATGATAATATCATTCATTAACATGAACAATTCTCCACTTTCTTCTCCTTGCTTCTCATGCCATTATTGCCCATTGATGATTGACCTAAATGGTTGGTTAGAGAGAGGTGAGATTCGAGGGAATCTCAGTAGCAAACAATACCATATTAATCATGCTAGATGGATGCTAATGCACTACACGCAACTTGTTTATTCTCTTGTTAATTAGTAATATATTAGCATACTCAAAGCTAACTTCTTGATGCATGGCCATAGAGACATAATCTACTCATCATGAATAGCAATTACAGCAGCTAAAACATGTCACAATAATATTCAATAACATGTACACGGCAACACACAAGCATACAACATCAAGCAATGACAATAGGTAAGTTCACTACCTTGCACCTCAAGCTTTCCTCTTACTTTTCCTTTGACTCCCTTGACTTTCCAACCATGTGGGTATTTGGTTAACATTACCAAACATCCTTCTTGTATGTTCCAAAGATCCTAAACATAGCCATAATGATCATACAATCTATTAGAACCACTAGATTACATAAAGTTCAAGACTAGCTCTCTTGAACCTCAACCCTTTCTCTTCCTTTTAGGGTTTTCTTTCTAACTTTTCTAACATAAATCTCATCATTTTCTATCCTTAAGATCCATTTCTTGTCAATTAGGACCACTTTAGATGGCCTTAGATTCAAGAAGATCAAATCTGGAAATTTTGGTTCGCGGGTACTGTTCACACAGAAAACCCAGAATTTTTGCTCAATTTTGAAAATTCATAATTAATTTTAGAAAAATAAAAATTAAGTGGTTCCAAGTCTCACTGAAAGATCCTTAAGTTAAATTTACACACAAAATAGTTTCAGGAACCAATTCTAAACAGTGCCGAAATTGTACGGAACTTGACACTCTTCCAAAGGTTCAACACTGTTTCCAGATTTCAAACCCTAACTTTGAAAAATCACCATAAATCGTACACATATCCAAATGAAGTGTTCTACCCATGGATTTAAAGCTCACAGAGTGTACTTTAATCATGCCAAATTTCAGAATCAGATACAAAGAGAAACTTGTTCGAAATAGGCATCAAATCAGATACTACAACCATCACATACCTTTATCTTGAAGCTTGAACTTAGGTGGACTTTCTCTCTCTAAATGCAAGAGCGACAGAGTTTCCCCTATGATTCCTTGGTTGGTCGAAATATGAGGGGAGGGAGTGCCTATTTATAGCCAAAAATTTGGCTTGAATGGGCTAAAATACCCTTGGTGGTTAATAGAAAGGGTAAGGAAAATTTTGGAACTTCAAGTTGACTTTTACATCATCATTGCATCATCTTCTTGCATCATGCTTACCTCAACCTTCTAGAAGATGCCAAGTGTCACAAATGTGGTGGAGGAAAAGGGAGATTAGATCCTAACCGTTGGATCAAACTTGTTTCCTAAGTTTCCTCCGAAGTTACTTAGCCCACATTTCTCTGGCTTTCTTTATGGCCTTCCGGAGCTCAGAAAATGCTTCTATCTATTCCATAAATTCTCTTTAATTCTAGAGAATATCTATGAATTTTCTTAGGCCATAACACTTCCTTTAAGCCTTGCATAAAAATTCATTTACTAAAATACCCTTTTAACGGCATAACTGGCTTTATATTTATTAAAGCCATTCCACTGGCCTTTTGGTTGTGGGACTAATTTTATAAATTAGTACAACCTTTCAACTATTTAATCTCATTTTTGTATATATTTTTGAGGTCTCTTGCTATTTTAAATAATTACCTCAAATGGTATACTTTTTACTAGCCATAACCTTATAAATTACATTTAAGCTGCCTCAAGGGTATTTTTGTCTTTTCTCTTCACAGAAGAGCCTTAGAATATTATTTCCCATTTTCTAGGATTTTCTTGGAATTCTTTGTATACTCTTCCAATTTTACCCCTGTTGATCACACAATCCTCTCTTTGAGGTTTCTAGCTTAACCGTTGGCCTGTATCTAGTCTCTTTTCTCTCTCTGGGCCTTTGAGACTTTACTAGAGCCTTTAACTTGATTATACTTAAGCCCCTAAAAACTTTCACTTTGCAGTTTAGTCCCTAAAACTGCTTTAACTTTCTTTGTCATCTTTGGGACTTCTGCTCAAAAGGGGTCTAGTAGCCTATCCAATTTAGGCTATTTCTAGTACTTCTAGGCCTAAAAGTTTGGATGTTACAATCATCATCATCATCATCATTTAGTTCAACCACATAATAGCACATGAAATTGCATAGCAATCAATGCAACATTCAACATTAAGGTTAATTAAATCTTACTACCTTGATCCAATGCTCTTTGATTTTCTTGTTCTTCTTTCATGCTTCCACAAATGCCAAACCCTAACATGGCAATCCATAAAAAGGACAGCAAGAATCATCAACCATTCCATATAAGAATCAATAACATAACTCAAGTAATTCCTAAACGCCTTAAAGCTTCAATCTTTATTCTTGAATTTTTAGAGTTTATTTCCTTTAACTCTAAAAATGCCCTCTTGGCTCATTCCTACATGATTTTTCATGTAGATTCCAAATATCTACTTGGATTTAACAAAATAAATTTCCTTCTTTTAGTTTTAGCTTGGCTGAACCATTAGGGTTCAAAATCCAAAATTTGCAACTTTGATTCTATGGCTTCCAACACTTGTTCTTTAGGTTTACCCTACACCATTTTTCATTTTGAACAAAATGGAAGCCTTAAAACTTTGAAAAACACATCCTAGGGTTCAGATCTTGGTTTGACTAAAATGGAACTCAAGCAACATAGCAAAGAAAACACTTCAAAACCAACTTACAAACTCTTGTAACCACTAGGATCTACCATACTTTGAAGTGTTCTAGCAAGATTGATGAGAGCCTTTTATTGTTCGCCTTGGAAAAAATAAATCCAAGCTATGCAGTATAGTGCAAACTCAGGTTGTTTCACTTTTAGGAGCTTTTATTAATTACCTAAGCTAGACTAAATGCCATGCAATGCAATGAAATGGGGTTTTGGGTTTTTAAGATTTAAATGAATGGTGCCTAAACTAAATGCAATGAAAACAAACCTAAGATACTATATTTTTGGTGTTTTAAGATAATAATGATGGAATGGAAATGAATGATAGGAAATCTCTTGAAAATGGTTTTGATGGCAATCATAGTTCACTTAAGATATTGGGAGTTTCACAAATCCATTAGGTTTTCTTAATAACAACCTCAATAACTCATTGAGTCCAATGTTTAAATCAATAAACTTCATCAATGAAAACATTGTTAAGCTTCCATAATGTGTAATTTGAGAATGATCATGCAATTGGCTCAATGTAACCCACAATCAACTCAATATCAAAACATGACCATGCAAGATAGGAGAGAATCATGAGAGTTACAAAGAAGCATATATGTGACCACATATATTTAAGCACAAAATTCAACATCAACCAATCCAAACTACAAATGTAAATCATTAACCAATGATTATAGAATCAACCAAAGTGTCTCACTAAGAATTTACAAATCCTAGACCTAGGAAATCATAAATACATAGGTAGAAACTAAAGATTGAAACTGAAACTCCCCTTTGAAGCTTGGAAACTCATGCTACTCCACCATCTTTAAGAGTTGATAAAACCTAGCCTTCCATAGCTTCAAGAAAAGCTTCAATTGAAGTGAATCCGTCGGCCACGGCAGCTCAGAGTGGAAGGAAATGAGATGGAGTGAAGGAAAGATGAAGGAAATGGATAGGGAAGAAGATGGAGGTGGAGAGGCAAGAAGATGAGAGAATAGAGGTGTTGGAGATGATAGAATTGAGTGATTGGTCAAAAATAGGGTTTCTAAGAGTTTTAAGGGTCCATCTGGGTCGGATCATATGAGTAAATGGTCTATTTTTGCGTTTTGGATCCGAATCTGACGTTACTGATACGAGAGAGTTTGCCGCGGCGAACTCAAAAGTTTACCGCGGCGAACTATTCCATAAGGGAATTTTGGTGAGATTTTGAGAGTTTGCCGCAGTGAACTATTCCAGAATAGTCACTGATGCATATTTTCAGACTTTTTGCTGCAGCACAGCATTTTCTTGGAAACTCTCATGTTGTGTAATGCTTTGGTCTTCAATCTTGGCTCTAATTCTCAAGTGTCCTACAATAAAAAGCAACAATTTGAAGCATCAATTGTCCTAGAAATCAATTGAATACAATTAATAACCAATTATGATAATTTTACCCTAAAAAAGACACTAACTCAAAGTAAGGACTCTTAATCTAAATTAAGCATAATTATCATCAAAAGGAGCCAAAATCTATGATAAAAACCCTTAAAATGATATGAAATAACATAGAACAATTGGGTTTAATCAAATCCCCCACACTTAAACCTTTGTACTCCTGGACAAAGGCAAAATAAAGCTGAAGCAAGAGAATAGTATTGATACAAATGGGAACCTATATGAATTCAAAGTAAGAAAGCGGTAGTGCCATTAATCCAACTAAACAAGCAATCATAGTGATCTAATTTAATGAGAAGGGATTAAAGTAGAGTACAATCAATGCAATGGGAATGAATAAAAGAGAAAACACTCAGGATATAAACTATTTCACTCTACTTACCAAGATGGGGTAATTCTCTCTCAATTCCACTTAATCAACCACTTTACCATAAGCTTGTTAAAATCCTACCTCTTCACTTTCAATGCATGAATGCAATGATCAAGAGGGCTTTTAAGGTTATGATGATTGAAAGGGCTAATTGAAATAAGATGAGGTGAAAAGATATGAAATGATTAAGCACTAAGCATTTTAGAAAAGGTTTCCAACTAACGTTTACTCTAATCTCTTAAAGCACAACTTTGTTCTTTAAACCACCAATGAATTGCCTTATTTCAACATTTTATTCTATTAGTACCATTTTATTTTGATCTTTCTTTCTTTGGCTTTTCTCAAACATTTTCTTCTATTTCTTAGCCTTTTTCTATTTCTTTTCTCTCTCTTTTCTTTTTTTGCAATTCCAAACCCAAGAAGACAAAGTTTAACACATCATGAATGTAATAGTAAAAATGTTAGAAACTTGAATGTATAATGCATCTCTTGGCACTTAAGAAAAGACGAAGGCTCAAATGGTTAGCAATGGAGAAAATCATGTGGGTTTGTGTTTGGGATGTAAGGGTTTAGAAAAGAATGCCTCTATCATGCTCATCACATTAATGCAACTAAGTCTTGATTAAGAATTAGAACAAGTTCTAGAAAGTGAAAAATGTAAGTGGATGCAACTCACTATGAATGAAAATTAGGCTCAAAGAATCTTCCAACAAGGCCAAATCTCAAATGCTCATTAACAAAGATTAATTGTACTCCAAATTAATCACAATACATTAACTTAGTCACTATAAAAGCAAGCTTGAAGAATTGTGACCAATCAAACTAAAACAATCAACTTTAAACAAATAGCAATTCTCATGAGTGTCAATACGAGTTCAAAAACATTTACCAAAGTCCAAGAATACACAAATTCAAGTGTAAGTTAATTGAAGCAAAAATTTTCAAAAATTTTGACTCAAAATCTTCAAATTAAGTTCAAAAATCAATCAAAATTTTGAAATTTTTTTTTAGAAACCAGATTTTCAATAAACATAGGAAAACACAAAACAATCAGTGAATATCAATCCCTCCCCCACACTTAAATCTTGCATTGTCCCCAATGCAAAACTCAAGTGCAACCCTAAACAAGAGAAACCAAAACTAAAAAGGGAGGAAAAGAAAAGAAAAGAAAAACAAACTACTTTAACTACTAGCTATGTCCCTCCCCCACACCTATCTCACAAGACAGCTAAATAAATCAAAAGATAAGAGGTAAGGAAGGAAAGGGACAACCTTTAGAATGAATCTCTTTAAGCTCTTGTAGGAGAAGTTCTCATCCCGGACGAGAAACATGCATTTTTTCAATGTGCTCACTTCTCCTTTATTGAGCTTCCTTGGTAGTGGTGATTCCTGCAAGAGAAACATTGAACTAGCAGCAGTATCTAGTCTAAAAAGAGAGAATTGGATAGATCTAGAGTAGTATAAGGACATGCAAAGAGCAAGATCTTCCAAGTAAACATCACACCCAAGAATGTCAATAACACTCCCATCAGTAGGAGTCAAATTTTTATTTAAATTTTTGAAATACTCAAGCTTATATGAAGTGGAAGCTGAAGAATCCAACTGACAGATGTTGGAGTACAGTACATTACTATCACATTCACAAGAGTTAATGTTTAAAGAGGAAGAAAAGAAGGAACAAAAAAGATTTATGCAAACTATTATTTACAATGCAAGCTAAATCAGGAGGCAAATCACAAGATAAAACTTGTTGGAAAGACTTATTGATATTCATGATTTTATCAATTGAAACTTTAAAGCCTTTCTCAACATTATTAAAAGCTACTAACTCAATGGGATTTTTAGAAAGAAAATTTTCAAGGCTATGGTTAAATTCACATTTCTTTACAAGAACATCATCCAAGCAATTCATATCAATATCATGCTTTATATTTATAGCACTTTCAGTACTAGAAGGTGATGCACACATTTTACCAAAGTTCTGCTTTTGCCACTCAACAAGTATATCATTTTTGTTATCAATGCAATCCATGCATATAGTATGAGCATTGCAAGAACAAGATAAAGGTTCATTCAAATCAGAATTAGTTTCACCATCCAATCTAGCACTAGAAAGAGAAGCATGTTCTTTACACAAAGAAGAAGTGTCAGTGCAAGCAACATCATCAACTAAACAACTACTAGAAGTGTTCAAGTGAGAATTTTTATTATTAAACATTTATGGGGATTCAACTATGATTTCCTCATCCACGTCATCATCACTCACATCATCAATAACTTCAATAGGAATAGTAGTTATAGCACAAGGGTCAATCTTCTTAAGAAGAGGAGCAATACTACCTGATGTAGGGTACAAGTCCTTGTGAGTTTGTAGATATTCTTGCTTTATCTAGGCCTCTTGTATGAGTAAATCTGGACACTTTGATTCATCCTTCCCCATCCCAGATTCAATTTGCGCTATATCACTCAAGAACTTTCCCAATGCACTTTGACATTCTTCTAACTCTTCCTCTGATTCCTTAGAAATTCCAGATATTTCTACCTCTTCAACTAATCCATGGTAGTATGAATTCAAGCAGTCATAAGCTTCTCTTAAAAATGGTATCTGGTCATTCTTAAGAATAGTGAGAAATGGGTCAGGTTCACTGAATTCATGTTCATGAGATTGGGGAAGGGGTTGGTACATGGATTGGGACAAGGGTTGGTGGTGGTAGTCATTTGGCGAAGGAGATGGTTCAAAGGAGGAATTATGTGGTGAGAATGGTTCAAGGTATGAAGTGGAACATCGATAGAATGACGGTGATGGTTCATGAAATGGTTGGTGAGATGAGGAAGGGTATTGGTGGTAGGGTTCATGTGATGGAATGTTTAGCTCATGATATGGATGATGTGAAGGAAAGTGTTCAAAGTGTGGATTGTATGGTGGAGGTGATAGGTCATAATTTTGTCCTAATAGTGGATGTGGGTTTGTGTATGAATGGAATGAAGAGGTATGGCAAGGAAAATGTGTAGGGTTATTCATCCAATCATTGCCATGGTTATGGTTTGGATAAGAGGTATCATGTCTTTGATAGGTCCTATCCTGTTCTCTATGATCCATGTGTGCCAGAAGAAGACCAGTTCCTGTTGTATAGCATCAAGCCTTTGAGAAGAATTATCACCCATCAGAGTATTGTCACCTACAAATGAGGAAGGGTGATCAGATGGACCTAAATTATTATTAAACCAAGCCATAAGAAAGCTAAACAATCAATTCCCAAAGAGTTTTCAAGAAATTTTTTTTTAAGATAAGGGACCCTTCGCTGTCACATCCAGTAATATGGCAATTAGGAATAAGAATATTCCTAAATATTTAAAGGCCAAAAAGGACAAGGAGAAATAGAAGAATTTTGGTGGAAAATAATTATTATAATTTTCCAAGCCAATTATGAAAAGTTTGACTAATTAAGGAAAATTGGTCAAAAAATTATGGAAAAATAATTCTGAGTCTCAAAAAATTAAGGAAAAATAAGGACAATGTTCCTTGAGAATTATATGGGATTATAAAATTGGTTTTATGACCAATTTGCCCTTAGAGAAATAACAAATGAATTTAAGGGCAATTTAAGCTAGTTTAAGGTCTTTATTTGGAAAATTCCAAATAAATATTTTTAAGAAGAATAAAATCCCAAGAAAATTCCTATGATAGTCCAAGGAATTATAAGAGATTATGGAATTAAAATAAGACCCTCAAGTGTCCAAGATTTTTCCCAATTCCTCTGAAAAGTGAAAAAATCACTAAAGAGAAGGAAATTAGTTTTCCATTTTATTTAATTATTGGGAAATTAGTTTTGAGACGAAGAGGGCAATTTGGGAAGATAAAATAGGTATAGTATAGGGAAGGAGGTTTTGTTGTTAAACATAGTTAGAACACTATGATTTAAGATGGTTTCAAGTGGTTTATTGTTGTTTTGGAAAGTTTTTCATGGTTGAACTTCAAGAGGTTTGGCTCGGCCAAGACCAAAACTGAACCCTAAGATGTGTTTTCCAAAGTTTTGAGGCTTCCATTGTGCTCAAAATAAAAAATGGTGTAGGGTAAACCTAAAGAACAAGTGCTGGAAGCCATAGAATCAAAGTTGCAATTTTTGGGTTTTGAACCCTAATGGTTCAGCCAAGCTGAAACTGAAGGAAGGAAATTTATTTTGTTAAATCTAAGTAGATATTTGGAATCTACATAAAAAATCATGTAGGGTTGAGTCAAGAGGAAATTTTTAGGGTTTATGAAAACCAACTCTAAAAATTCAAGAACAAAGATAGAAGCTTTAAGGGGTTTAGGAGTTACTCGAATTATGTTATTGATTTTATGAGGAATGGTTGATGATTCTTGCTGCCCTTTTTGTGGACTTCCATGTTAGGGTTTGGCACTTGTGGAAGCAAGAAGGAACAACAAGAAAAGCAAAAAGCATTGGATCAAGGTAATAGAATCTAATTAGCCATTAATGTTAACTTTGCATTGTTATTTATGGCATGTATGCTTGCTATTATATGGTTGAACTATGATGTTGTGATATGGTTGCTCCTTGCATTTGTTGCCATGGCCTTGCATGTTGAGGTTGCCTATTTATAAAACGATTAGTTCTCCTATGATAGCTAATGTTGAAATGCTTTATAATGATGCATGTTAATGTTTTGGTTGATTGATCTTGCTACTGGGATTTCTTAAAATCTCATCCCACAAATATAATCTAACATTTTAGGGCCTGAGACTCCTATGAGCAAGCTTTAGATTGGAGGCTAAAGTAGGTGTCTTGCCATAAAATTCGTGGACCCTTTTTGGTTATGTACATATTATGCTAACAATGCTGTGAGCACACTGACACTGCCATGTTCACATGACTTTTTGATTATGCTCCTGAATTCATTTAATCACAAATTTTAGTATGATTATAGATAACATCTTGAGTTCAATTTGATAGCTAATACATTAAAAATAGCCAAGTATACGAATTTTAATGATTTTTCAAAGTTAAAGGTTAGAATCTGGGAAAAAAGGGTTTTTGGCAAATGGACAGTATTGCATTTCACAAAAGCTTGATGCTTTTTCATAAGGAATTGGATTATAAGATTATTTTTCCTTGAAAGAGGACTTAAAGAGATTTAAATGGAATTTTGAACCACCCTGTTTAGATTTTTGTGGAATAAGTTATGAATTTTTGAAGTTAGGCCAGAAAAACTAGATTTTTACCCGATAAACAGTAAAAATCCAAAATTTAGTGTTTTTAAAGTAAAAATTGAGCCCAAGACCATCCAATATGGTCTAAAGTGGTTTTAATTGAAACCTAAGTGGATATAATAGTAAGGTGTGACGTTTTTGGTATCAGAACAGAGGTTCTGGCATAGGATAGAATGCTCTGCTTAGTTAGTATGTCAGTTAAAAGGAAAATTGACATATTCTTGAAAGAGAATACTACTGTCTAATTATTAGATGGTTTGGTTATTATAAGGGAAGGTGGAGTAGAATGGCTTGCTGTGACCATAATAGTGACTCAGAGGGTTCAATTAACCAGAGGAGACCAGGAGAACCTTTCCCGCAATGGTTCCATAAGGATGAGGACTATAGCCTTATAGCGGACTTCTACTATGATACCTTATGGGAGAGTAACCCTCCACCTGACATAGCCACCGTTACTTCCAATGATCCTCAGAGGATTGAGGACATTGAAATATCTGATGATGTTGGAGCTAGACCTAGCAAAGTCAAGCTACTTCCAATTATGAAAGAATTTCACACCATAGAGGACCTAGCCAGGGATTTTAGGGAGAGGGGCTGGTACATTAAGCCCGATGAGAATCAGAATGCCCATGTGTACCTAAGATATCTAGAGGATATCTGAAAGCTCTACTATTATGTGACTAGGGAAGATGCTACCCTAGAGATGATGGATTGGATATCAGCATTGCTTAGAGTACTCCCTCAGACCCGGCTTTGAAAAAATGGTGTGAGAGACGTTTGTAGTCGCATGAATAGTGCTAGCTTCCACGATCTCGTTCATGCCCTCGAGATCTTTGTAAGGAATACATTTCCTTAAGTAGATACAGAAGACTGAATCCTGATGACAACAGATGTGCTCCTGTTTATACCCTGATGGAAGAATGAGTTTTGTCATTTGTACCCGACATTGGATCCAATGTTGAGTTAATGGACCCAGAGCCTTGATAGTTTCACTATTTCCCATTTTAGGTAGTCAGTTGGTTTTTTGTAGCACTGACGTAGGACTTGTATTGTTACAGCTAACCGTAGTAGGTTGGTCTGGCATGCTTGATTGCTATGTATGTTCCTAAGATGGCTATGTATGTTAAATTATATTGCTGTGACTGATGACTGATGCTTGATTGATGTATTATGAATGCATATATTGCTAAATGAAATCCAAGTATGTTGTTTATTTTCTTGTTCCTCGAATATGCTATCCGTTTAGTTAGCGTATTGGTTAGAACCGATAAAATTCTTTGCCGAAGAGACCCTCAGGACGTGACGTAAGGGTCCATCCTGATCCAATACGATTAATTTCAGAATGCTTAGAACTGCAATAAAAGGCTATTGAAGGGTTGAGGATGGCACAAGCTAGCCAAGAACAAGAAAGAGATGCTGTAACAGTAGCAGCAGTAGCAATGGCAGTGGCTAACCTCGACAGGAGGCAGCCAAAGGAAGAAATCTCAGTAACACAAGCAACAAAACAATTGCCTGGATTGGCAATACTAGTAGTAGACCCCAATAGCACCCAGTAGTGGATGACTTGCTTTTGAGAGCGCAATCTGCCATCCTTCGATGGAGTGATTGACATCTAAGCAGCGGAGGACTGGATCATCTGCTTGGAAAAGATTTTCAAAGTTCTAGACTATCCAACTACACGGAAGGCCCAAAGGGCAATTTACAAGTTAGAGAAAGATACCAACCACTAGTGGAAGAATACCAAGATTCTTCTGGATGCTCAGAATATGAGAGCAACATGGGAAGTGTTCCTAGAGTAGTTCTATGAGAAATAAGTTTCAAGGTCAGCTAGGGACAGAAAGGAAGTAGAATTCCTAACCCTGAAGCAGAGGAATAACGAGTCAGCTGATAAGTACTTAGCTAAGTTTAGACGTCTTTTCCACTACTTCAGTTACCTGCGTTACTGAGATGATGAAAATTAGATGACTAAAAGATGGTCAAAGGACTAAAGCAGTCCTTAAGGGAGATGATTGCTTCCCAGTAGTTCGAGCATTTCCACAAGGTAGTTGAGGCCTGCCAAATTACGGCGAACAGATTGAACCATCAATTGATGCCTACTCCCAAATTAGAGGAGGGAGATCAGGGTGGTACCTCTTCTGATGCGAATGGGAAGAGGAAGAGTTATGGGACAACCGAAAGAGTAAGAAGGGAGGTAAGCCATCAAATGGAAAGGAATGCCCAATTGCAGTAAGAGTCATGGTGATAGAATGTATATGGTTGAGTAAAACGTTTGCTGCACTTGCAGCAAGTCCAGACACTTCATGAGAAAATGGCCACAAAATACAGAGAAGCTAAGGTTACGCACCCAAGGATGAGTACTTGCCATCACAGGGAAAGAAGCCCGAAAGTTTTCAGAAATGATCCAAGGAACGATCATTATTATGAACTTCCCAGTGATTGCAATGATACATTAGGGTGCTAATCATTTTCTTCTCTCATATGATTGTTTTAAAGGACCTGGCTTGTTTATGAATATGTTGCCGTATGATATATATATTTGTGTGTGTGTGTGTCCATACCAACATATAATAGGACAATTACATCTGATGGGTGCTTAAACGGTATAGTTGGTTATGAGCACTGTTATATTGCCTTAAACTTGATATGTAGGCCTTCTACGAAGCTAATGTGGTGATGGGATTGAATTGGTTGCCTTCCCATAACAGTAAGGACAAAACCCTGATCCTACCTTCAAGAGAAATGGAGTTAAATTCGAAAGTTAAGTTAAACTTCATAATGGATGCCTAAACTGGCAATAGTACAATAAATGAAGCTACCCAAGACTAACAGAGGTTAAGAGAAAAGCGTGTTTTGTCATGACAAACCAAGGGAATTAGTGACGATGGACGAATACAGAGTGATTATCAAAGGAGGTGGTAACTTCTATCACTACAAACAAGGGTTCTAGTCATGACCGATAAATAGAATAAATCTCAGATATTAAGGTGGTATCTCAATGAGATATAACAACTCTCAGAGGTCACAAAGAGTGAGATTAGTAAAAGTTAGAAAGAGAGAGGTAGCCCCCGATTAGAATTATTAGATTCCCCCTTAAGAGGAAGAGTAATAATGAGGAGTTGAATGAGACAGTTAGGGGTTGAGTCTTTACACCATTAAGAAGGTGTGAGTGGCAACCTAAGCTAGACAAACTCTTACAGCCTCGTTAGGGCTAGAGCCCCATGATAGAATAGCTATCTCAAGTTCTGGAAGAGATGAATAAGAACCTGGAGATAGTGAAGTTAAGATGGAGAGCCCTAGTGAAATGTCTTAAGGATCAAGAAGAAGAGGACGAGACAAATGGCTATGCAGGGAACTAGCTTAGAGGTTGGCATGTTCCCCTTAATGTTAAGAGATACTCAGTTGCTTGGAGTTTAGGTTGAGAGGCGCCCTTTTCAAGGGATAAGTTCTTGGCCAGGAATCTTCCTAGAGAAAAT
Organism: Neltuma alba; assembly: GCF_004799145.2. Classification (NCBI taxonomy): domain Eukaryota; kingdom Viridiplantae; phylum Streptophyta; class Magnoliopsida; order Fabales; family Fabaceae; genus Neltuma; species Neltuma alba. The sequence goes on from NW_021635040.1 coordinate 519,644, forward strand.
GGGAATTGGTCCTCCAAGTTAGAATTGATGTTGCTCAAGATGGAGTAAAATGCCCTATCCGATCGAGAAAAGGGAAGTAGACGAGGCAAGGCAAGTGGAGTTGACCTTACCTAATGGAAGTATGACTAGCCAAGAATGAAGCTAGGCTTAGATGTACCTGAGCTTAGCAGAGTACTAGAGTAAGTAGAAAGAAAAAAAACCTCAAAAGTCCTCTCCCTATGACTTCCAGAAGTAGCTGCAAACAGAAAAGAGGCTCCCTCTTGTAGGGATAAGATGTCCGATTGGCACGTTACGGACATAGCAACCAGTAAGAGCTTACACTCCTTGCATTAAAATGCCAGACATTATAAATGCTAGAGTATACTCATACTGAAAAGCAAAGTAGAGGAAAGAGAAGTTGCATAAGTCCTCTTTTTGTACCGTTCTAAAGTAGTAAGAGACGGTAAGAGCAGCTAGAGGAGTAAGAGAACTCCTAAGACAAATTGGCTTAGGCACCTAAAGAGACGAATAGGTGGCCTGGGGAATTGACAGGCGGCTTAAGAAAATGGTATTGGTTCTTGGAATAGTTTTGGGGAATTATTAGTATGGTGACTAACTAAGTGAAGATGACTTCACTTAGTCCTATGGTCTAAGTCTCCCAGAGATTGGTACCTATTTGGAAAGATGAGGACCAAGGATGAGTTGAGAATGTGGAAACCTCCTTCGGTTGTAAACTAGTACTGAGAGAGTACCCATGATTTCCTTCCAGATAACCTTATCATTGATTAGGCTGGATTCAATTTCCTTCCGATTAATAGAGGAAAGCCAAAGTCAGAGGAGTTAGAGCCATAAGACCTGGAAAAGAGACATTCAGGCAAGCTCTAGATACAGGAAGAACTCCATGTGACACAGAAACAGATTGGGTATTGACGGGCAAATCCTTAAGATGAGGCGAGAGAGAAGAATGTAAGTTGAAAAGAACCGACTAAAGATAGATCAGGAGAAGGGTCTAAGACAGTAAAGTACCAGGGTTAAGCCTATCAGAATTAGTGCTTTAGTTTCTCATCAGTATTGTTTAGTTAAGTGTTCAGGCAAGAGTAGCCTAAGAGAGTGTGACCCTGGAAAGAATGTGAGAAAGTGCAAAAGCTGGAAATGTTAGCCATTTTTGCAATAATGCACTAAGTCTAGCAGATAATGGAAGATGAAAGTTAAGGAAGCTGTTAAGCTACCGAGTATCTTAAGCAGTATGGTTTCAGACTAAGACCTGAGATTTACTTGAAGTTTTGGAGGTCCTTATGAAAGAAATGGACACTACTCTCAACTTCAGTATAGCTTACCATCCTGAGACGGATGGGCAGACACAGAGAATGATATGGATGTTAGAAGATATGCTACACGCATATGTACTTGATTTCCGCAGTAACTAGGGTATGTACTTACCGTTAGCCGAATTCGCTTAAGATGACAGTTTCCATGTAAGTATTTGAATGGCGCCATATGAAGCACTCTATGGGAGGAAACATAGATCTCCCTTATGCTAGATAGAGCTCAATGAAAGAAGTAAGTATAGTCCTAATATAGTGGATCAGACTTCCCAGTAGACTAAAGTTATTTAGCAAAGACTTCTAACAGCTCAAAGTAGACAAAAGAGCTACTCAGATATTAAAGGAGACTGTTAAAGATTGAGGTTGGTGATTAAAGTGTAACCAACAATAGAAGTCTATTGATCCCTAAAGCTTAAGAAGTTAAGTTCAAACTACGATGGACTATTTCAAATTTTGTCCAAGACTGGACCAGTAGGTTATAAGTGACCATTCCCCCGAATGTAAGTCAAATTCATGATGTCTTCTATAACTCCCAATGAAAGAAATACCATTTAGACTCGACACATGTAATAAACTATGATGACATTATGCTCCAAGACAACCCATCTTTGAGATCAGACTAAAGCGAATCATTGATCAGAAAGTTGAACAGCTGAGAAACAGGTAGTTTCCATTAGTCAAGGTTGTCTGGAGAGGTCTTATACTAGAACTATGAGGGAGATAGAGACTAAGACAGAGGAAAAGTATCCTGAACTTTTCCAATAAGATACACTTTAAATTTCGAGGACAAAATTTATTTAGAGGGAAAGAAATGTCACATCCAGTAATATGGCAATTAGGAATAAGAATATTCCTAAATATTTAAAGGCCAAAAATGACAAGGAGAAATAGAAGAATTTTGGTGGAAAATACTTATTATAATTTTCCAAGCCAATTATGAAAAGTTTGACTAATTAAGGAAAATTGGTCAAGAATAATTATGGAAAAATAATTCTGAGTCTCAAAAAATTAATGAAAAATAAGGACAATGTTCTTTGAGAATTATATGGGATTATAAAATTAGTTTTATGACCAATTTGCCCTTAGAGAAATTATGAATGAATTTAAGGGCAATTTAAGCTAGTTTAAGGTCTTTATTTGGAAAATTCTAAATAAATATTTTTAAGAAGAATAAAATCCCAAGAAAATTCCTATGATAGCCCAAGGAATTATAAAAGATTATGGAATTAAAATAAGACTCTCAAGTGTCCAAGATTTTTCCCAATTCCTCTGAAAAGTGAAAAAATCACTAAAAAGAAGGAAATTAGTTTTCCATTTTATTTAATTATTGGGAAATTAATTTTGAGACGAAGAGGGCAATTTGGAAGGATAAAAATGAGGAGAATAATTTATAGATCTAGCAGAAAATAATTACAGAGGCCAGAGTACTGTAATTATAGAAAAGAAGTTAAACCCGGAGTAAAAGGGCACCAATAAAGCAAGAGGTAGAGTCTTGCACTTTGCTTGGCCCACAAGTTGCCACTTGTCAAGCCTTTAATGGATGGTAATTAAAGCTTTCCAAGTGTCAAGCTACCAATAGAGAGGATCTTGACTTTAAAATTTAATTACATTATGATTTAAGTTAATTAAGAGAGAGGATTAAGACTAATTAGGCTCTTGACACATGGCATATGATTAATGATGGTTGGTGAGATATTTTGTGAGCATTAATGAGCTTTTCTCCCCCCATAATCAGACCTCATTTCATGCTAAAGGGAAAAGAGAGAGAGCAAGAGTGATTTTGTGAAGAGATCAAGCAAAAGCAAGCATATTTGACCTTCCAACTAAGATCCAAGCTTGGTAAGTTGTCTTAAGATGTTGCTTGCTTTGTTTTATTGATTTGTATGGTTGGAAAAATCACTTCTTTTCCCTTCTTGTTGCTGGCCAAAATGGGTATAGTGTAGGGAAGGAGGTTTTGTTGTTAAACATAGTTAGAACACTATGATTTAAGATGGTTTCAAGTGGTTTAGTGTTGTTTTGAAAAGTTTTTCATGGTTGACCTTCAAGAGGTTTGGCTCGGCCAAGACCAAAACTGAACACTAGAATGTGTTTTCCAAAGTTTTAAGGCTTTCATTGTGCTCAAAATGAAAAATGGTGTAGGATAAACCTAAAGAACAAGCGTTGGAAGCCATAGAATCAAAGTTGCAGTTTTTGGGTTTTGAACCCTAATGGTTCGGCCAAGCTAAAACTAAAGGAAGGAAATTTATTTTGTTAAATCCAACTAGATATTTGGAATCAACATGAAAAATCATGTAGGGTTGAGTCAAGAGGAAATTTTTAGGGTTTATGGAAACTAACTCTAAAATTCAAGAACAAAGATGGAAGCTTTAAGGGGTTTAGGAGTTACTTGAGTTATGTTATTGATTTTATGAGGAATGGTTGATGATTCTTGCTGCCCTTTTTGTGGATTTCCATGTTAAGGTTTGGCACTTGTGGAAGCAAGAAGGAACAAAAAGAAAAACAAAAAGCATTGGATCAAGGTAGTGGGATCTAATTAGCCATTAATGTTAACTTTGCATTGTTATTTATGGCATGTATGTTTGCTATTATATGGTTGAACTATGATGTTGTGATATGGTTGCTCCTTGTATTTGTTGTCATGGCCTTGCATGTTGAGGTTGCCTATTTATAAAAGGATTAGTTCTCCTATGATAGCTAATGTTGAAATGCTTTATAATGATGCATGTTAATGTTTTGGTTGATTGATCTTGCTACTGGGATTTCTTAAAATCTCATCCTCCAAATATAATCTAACATTTTAGGGCCTGAAACTTCTATGAGCAAGCTACTCAAAGTTAAAGGTCAGAATCTGGGAAAAAGGGTTTTTGGCAAATAGACAGTATTGCATTTCATAAAAACCTGATGCTTTTTCATAAGTAATTGGATCATGAGATTATTTTTCCTTAAAAGAGGACTTAAAGATCTTTAAATGGAATTTTTGAATTTGGGCCAGAAAAACTGGATTTTTACCTGATGAACAGTAAAAATCTGAAATTTAGCGTTTTTAAGGTGAAAATTGAGCCCAAGACCATCCAATGTGGTCTAAAGTGGTTTTAAATGAAACCTAAGTAGATATAATAGTAAGGTGTGACATTTGCCGCAGCAAAGATGTCCAGAGAGGGAGAATGGAATCTGGTTCAACACGGTACGCCACGGTAAAACACAAAGTTGGCCGCGGCGAAGGTGTCTCGAGAGGAATTCTTGCTGAAATCCAGCAAGTTGGCCACGGCGAAACAAGGAGTTAGCCGCAGCGAAATGTCACAAACAACGAGAAAACCAAAACAATGCAACAAAAACACACAACAATAGAAACTCAAAAATGTAAAGAATGCTATGAGATGTATGAAACTATATGCAAAAATCAAAATCAAAATCAAGATCTTTGTTTGTATTTCTCAAAATTTTTATGCAATGCAAAATCTAGTATGCACAATGCAAAAATGTAACCTAAGAGGCTCACAAAACCCCAATCAACTGAAGTTGACAATTAACTAGTCTAAGGAACCACTTAAGGGCTCCCTAGCAACGACGCCATTTGACGAGAGCCTTTTGTCGTTCGTCTTGGGGTTCTCAATAAAAAATAAATCCAAGCTATGCAGTATAGTGCAAACTTAGGTCGTTTCACTTTTGGGAGCCTTTATTAATTACCTAAGCTAGACTAAATGCCATGCAATGCAATGAAATGGGGTTTTGGGTTTTTAAGATTTAAATGAATGGTGCCTAAACTAAATGCAATGAAAACAAACCTAAGATACTATATTTTTGGTGTTTTAAGATAATAATGATGGAATGGAAATGAATGATAGGAAATCTCTTAAAAATGGTTTTGATGGCAATCATAGTTCACTTAAGATATTGGGAGTTTCACAAATCCATTAGGTTTTCTTAATAACAACCTCAATAACTCATTGAGTCCAATGTTTAAATCAATAAACTTCATGAATGAAAACATTGTTAAGCTTCCCTAATGTGTAATTTGAGAATGATCATGCAATTGGCTCAATGTAACCCACAATCAACTCAATATCAAAACATGACCATGCAAGATAGGAGAGAATCATGAGAGTTACAAAGAAGCATATATGTGACCACATATATTTAAGCACAAAATTCAACATCAACCAATCTAAACTAAAAATGTAAATCATTAACCAATGATTATAGAATCAACCAAAGTGTCTCACTAAGAATTTACAAATCCTAGACCTAGGAAATCATAAATACATAGGTAGAAACTAAAGATTGAAACTGAAACTCCCCTTTGAAGCTTGGAAACTCATGCTACTCCATCATCTTCAAGAGTTGATAAACCCTAGCCCTCCATAGCTTCAAGAAAAGCTCCAACTGAAGTTAATCCGTCGGCCATGGCAGCTCGGAGTGGAAGGAAATGAGATGGAGTGAAGGAAAGATGAAGGAAATGGATAGGGAAGAAGATGGAGATGGAGAGGCAAGAAGATGAGAGAATAGAGGTGTTAGAGATGATAGAATTAAGTGATTGGTCGAAAATAGGGTTTCTAAGAGTTTTAGGGGTCCATCTGGGTCTGATCATATGAGTAAAGGGTCTATTTTTGCCTTCTGGATCCGAATCTGACGTTACTGATACGAGAGAGTTTGCCGTGGCAAACTATTCCAGAAGGGAATTTTGGTGAGATTTTGAGAGTTTGCCGCGGCGAACTCAAAAGTTTGCCCCGGCGAACTATTCCAGAATAGTCACTAATGCATATTTTCAGACTTTTTGCCACAACACAGCATTTTCTTGGAAACTCTCATGTTGTGTAATGCTTTGGTCTTCAATCTTAGCTCTAATTCTCAAGTGTCCTACAATAAAAAGCAACAATTTGAAGCATCAATTGTCCTAGAAATCAATTGAATACAATTAATAACCAATTATGAAAATTTTACCCTAAAAAAGACACTAACTCAAAGTAAGGACTCTTAATCTAAATTAAGCATAATTATCATTAAAAGGAGCCAAAATCTATGACAAAAACCCTTAAAATGATATGAAATAACATAGAACAATTGGGTTTAATCAAAGATCTAACAACCAAACTCCCTCCCCTACATAAGAAGCATTTTGGCCAGCACTCAAAGTGGAAGAGAACCAGAAATTTCAACCATACAACTCAAGCAAACAAGGCAAGGAACAACATAAAACCAAAAACTTACCTCAGATCTCACTTGTATGCTTAAAGTTGATACATTTCTCCTTGGTTCTCCCTTGAACTCTCTCTTTTCCCTTTTCTTCTTACTTGGCTAAAACATTGATTAGATTTAGGGGAAAGGATGAGCTCATTCAATGCACACAAAATATCCCACCAACCATCATTAATGTTATGCCATGTGTCAAAAGCCTACTTAGTCTTAATCCTCTCTCTTAATCAACTTAAATTATAATGTAATTAAATTCCAAAGTCAAGATCCTCTCCATTGGTAGCTTGACACTTGGAAAGCTTTAATTACCATCTATTAAAGGCTTGACAAGTGGCAACTTGTGGGCCAAGTAAAGTGCAAGACTCTAGTCTTCACTTTATCGGTGCACTTTTCCTCCAGGTTTAACTTCTTTTCTATAATAACAGTGGTCTAGCCTTTGTATTTATTTTCTATTAGATTCATAAATTATTCTCCTCATTTTTATCTTTTCAAATTACCCTCTTTGTCTCAAATTTAATTTTTCAATAATTAAATAAAAAGAAAAACTAATTTCCTTCTCTTTAGTGATTTTTCCATTTTCAAAGGAATTGGAAAAAATCTTAGATACTTGAGAGTCTTCTTTTAATTTCATAATCTCTTATAATTTCTTGGGATATCATAGAAATTTTCTTTGGATTTTATCCTCCTTAAAACTATTTATTTGGAATTTTCCAAATAAAGGACCTTAAACTAGCTTAAATTGCCCTTAAATTCCTTTGTAATTTCTCTAAGGGCAATTTGGTCATAAAACCAATTTTATAATCCCATATAATTCTCAAGGAACATTTTCCTTATTTTTCCTTAATTTTTTGAGACTTGAAAATATTTTTCCATAATTATTCTTGACCAATTTTCCTTAATTAGTCAAACTTTTCATAATTGGCTTGGAAAATTATAATAATTATTTTCCACCAAAATTCTTCTATTTCTCCTTGTCATTTTTGACCTTTAATTATTTAAGAATATCCCTATTCCTAAATGCCATATTACTGGATGTGACACGAACAGTCTAGAACTTTGAAAATCTTTTCCAAGCGGTTAATCCAATTCTTTACTGCTTGGACGTCAACCACTCCATCGAAGGATGGCAAACTGTGCTTGCAAAAGCATGTCATCCATTGCTGGATGTTGTCGGGGTCTACTGTTGGCATTGCCAATCTAGGCAAATATTCTATTGCTTGCGCTGCTGAGCTTTCTTCTTCTGACTGCCTCCTGTCGAGATTAGCCACTGTCACTGCTGCCGCTGCTACTATTACAACATCTTTTTCTTGTGTCTGGCTAACTTGTGCCTCCTTCATCCCTTCAATAGCCTTTTATTGCGATTCTAAGCGATCCAAAATTAATCGTAACAAATCGAGAGGGACCTTTACGTCGTGTCCTGAGGGTCTCTCTGGCAAAGCGTTTCATCAGTTCTAACTAATACGCTAATTAAACAGATAGTATCTCCGAGGAACAAGAAATAAACATCATGCTTGGATTTCATTTAACAACATATGCATCCGTAATACATCATTCAAGCATCAGTCATCAGTCACAGCAACATAGTTTAACATACATAGCCATCTTAGGAACATACATAGTAATTAAGCATGTCAGACTAACCTACTTATGTTAGCTGTCTCAAAACAAGTCCTACCTTAGTTTTACAAGGATCTGACTATCTAAAAATAGTGAATATTAACAAAGTTTTCAAGGTGCTGGATGTAATCTTCAATACCTAAATCCACTATCTGATTCAGGCGACAGAACTCATATACCCAGAAGGGTAAATATGGAAGCATGTCCATCATCGTAAAGATCCAGTCCTTGGTGTCTAGATAAGGGTTACCCAGTCCATGAGTCTGATATAACACCTTTACTCCCTGAAGGTATTTTAGGTAAATGTTTGGGTCTTGCTGATCTCATCTTTCCTGATATGTCGACCCAAGAATTCCAACTTCTCTCTCAGTTGATCCTGACTACAGATCTTAGGCTCAGTCAGAACAGGGATAAGTACTGTGGGTATCGGGGGTATCCCTGGCTTGGTACTAGGTCCGGGGATGTCGCTTAGGTGCACACTTGGGGTAACAAGATGTTTGTGAGACTGAATGTCAAAACTAGGGTCCACTGGTTCTTGATACAGATCAGTTGTGATCCACCGGGTTACTGGGTACAGGAAGGTGCATTAAATCCTCAACAGTAACCCCTAAAAGGTTAGCCCCATGCTCTGGATAATTATTGGACTCATTTGTTGAATATCCTGGGCTGGCAGTCCCCATAGTCCATCCCACCGGATCCGCTTTGGTGAGATCGGTCATGTTAACATCCCAATCATTAATCAAGTTCTCAGATCTAGCGTTCCAATCCATTGTGTTTTCCATCTCAATTCCTGCAAAGGTTTGTCAGTTTCTCCTTAACTAACCCCGATATCTAACGCATAAACTCAAGTAGAGCGTTCTATCCTATGCCATAACCTCTGCTCTGATACCAAAAATGTCACACCTTACTATCGGATCCACTTAGGGTTTAATCAAAACAATTTTAGACTACCTTGGATGGTCTTGGGCTCAAAAATCGATGAAAAATGCTGATTTTCAGATTTTTACTGTTCATCAGGTAAAAATCTAGTTTTCTGGTTCAACTTCAAAAATTCATAACTTAATCTAGAAAAATTGAAATGGAGTGGTTCAAAATTTTATAAAAATCTCTTTGAATGATCTTTCAAAAAAAAATCTTGTGAACCAATTCCATTTGAAAAAGTGTCAAGTTTTTTTGAAATTCACCTCTATCCATTTGGCAAAAATCTTTTTTTTTAGATTCTGAACCTTGATGTTGAAAAATCATTAAAAATTGTGTAGTTGGCCATTTTTAACATGCTTCCTATAGATTTGAAGCTCATGACATCAACTTTAAGCATATCAAATTTCGTACAGAAATTCATTCGATAGCTTAATAAAATATGGCTCTAAACTGGCGTCCTGCTTAAGGATTACAGCACCAATCATAAATACTTATACATAACCAAATAAAAATATTTCCTCATGGTTCATCACCATATTTATCCTTGGATTTACAGCCTCCCTTTTGATGATTCAGTCCCTAAAATGTTAAGTTACGTATGAGGGATGAGATTTCAATGAAATCCCAATAGCAAGATCAATCAACCAAAACATTAATATGCATCAATTACAAGCATTCCAACCTTTTGTTACTTTACCTCATACATGTAGCACTCTAACATGCAATACTCAAGGCACATAAAGCAAGGAGTATAGCTACACAATCATCATCATCATCATCATCATTTAGTTCAAACACATAATAGCACATGAAATTGCATAGCAATCAATGCAACATTCAACATTAAGGTCAATTAAATCTTACTACCTTAATCCAATGCTCTTTGATTTTCTTGTTCTTCTTTCTTGCTTCCACAAATGCCAAACCCGAACATGGAAATCCATAAAAAGGACAGCAAGAATCATCAACCATTCTATATAAAATTAACAACATAACTCAAGGACAACATTTGTCCCTTAAAGCTTCCACCTTTGTTCTTTAAATGTTAGAGTTTGTTTCCTTAAACCCTAAAAATTTCCTCTTGACTCATTCCTACATGATTTTTTATATAGATTCCAAATATCTACTTAGATTTAACAAAGAAAATTCCTTCTTTCAGTTTTGAACTGACCAAACCATTAGGGTTCATTATCCAAAAATTTCAACTTTGATTCTATGGCTTCCAACACTTGTTCTTTAGGTTTATCCTACACCATTTTCTATTTTGGACACAATGGAAGCCTCAAAACTTTGAAAAACAAATCCTAAGGTTCAGTTTTGGTCTTGGCCGAACCATACCTCTCGGAGTTTAACCATGAAAACTTTTCAAAACAACACTAAACCACTTGAAACCACCTTGATTCATAGTATCCTAACTATGTTTAACAACAAAACCTCCTTCCCTACACTATACCCATTTTGGCCAGCAACAAGAAGGGACAAGAAGTGATTTTTCCAGCCATACAAATCAATAAAACAAAGCAAGGAACATCTTAGAACAACATACCAAGCTTGAATCTTAGTTGGAAGATCAAAGTAGCTTGCTTTTCTCTTGATTTCCCTTCAAGTTCTCTCTTTTTCCCTCTCTTCTTGCCTTGGCCGAATGGTGATTTGATTATGGGGGAGGAAAAGCTCAATTAAGGCACCAAAATATCCCAACCACCATCATAAATGAGTTGCCAAGTACCCTCCTACTTAGTCTTGAAACCTCTCTCTTAATTAAGTAAATTATAATGTAATTAAATTCCAAAGTCAAGATCCTCTCCACTTAGTGCTTGACACTTGGAAAGCTTTAATTACCATCTATTAGAGGCTTGACAAGTGGCAACTTGTGGGCCAAGTAAAGTGCAAGACTCTAGTCTTCACTTTATCGGTGCATTTTTACTCCGGGTTTAACTTCTTTTCTAGAATTACAGTGCTCTGACCTCTGTAATTATTTTCTATCAAATCCATAAATTATTCTCCTCATTTTTATATTTCTAAATTTCCCTCTTTGTCTCCAATTTAATTTCCCAATAATTAAATAAAAGGGAAAACTAATTTCCTTCTCTTTAGTGATTTTTCCACTTCTTAGAGGAATTGGGAAAAAATCTTGGATACTTGAGAGTCTTATTTTAATTCCATAATCTCTTATAATTCCTTGGAATATCATAGGAATTTTCTTGGGATTTTATCCTTCTTAAAAATATTTATTTAGAATTTTCCAAATAAAAGACCTTAAACCAGCTTAAATCGCCCTTAAATTCCTTTGTAATTTCTCTAAGGGTAATTTGTCATAAAACCAATTTTATAATCCCATATAATTCTTAAGGAAAATTTTTCTTATTTTTCCTTAATTTTCTGGGGCTTGGAAATATTTTTTCATAATTATTCTTGACTAATTTTCCTTAATTAGTCAAACTTTTCATAATTAGCTTGAAAAACTATAAGAATTATTTTCCACCAAAATTCTTCTATTTCTCCTAGTCATTTTTGACCCTTAACTATTTAGGAATATTCCTTATTCCTGATGCCATATTACTGGATGTGACACAGCTAGTTGCTTCCCTTTATCTTTCTGAACTATCTTTTGTGAAGGTCTAAGGGGCATAGAGATTTTCATCTTGTTTAGCTGATTTATTCCAAAAGAGGGTACCTTTACTTTGATCTCTCCAGGCTCCATAGGTGCAATATTGTTCACTTGAAGTAGATAGGTAGCTAACTGAGGATAAGTGATAGGAGTTGACTTGGACTTGTTGAGTACAAAGTCCTTCATCTCATTATAAATCAGGGCTCTTATATTTATCTTCTCTCTACTAATTATTCTTGCTAGCAGAAGGTAGTCATCTTGATTGAGGTAGGAGAAGCTTCCAGATTTATTGATCATGCTTCTTGGATAGATGTAGTGAATTATTCTGTAATAATCACACATCTGTTTAGGGGGAGAATTGAGCTCACTAGGAAAATTATCACTCTGTATTAGAATCTTGTAAGCCTTGATATCATTCATTTCTCCTCCCTTCACATAATCTTCTGTCCCCAGTAACTCATTTAGCTTAGTAGGAGCAAAAGTAATAGTTCTACCCCTGAGGTGTGTTTTGAGATAATCATTCACAAGATTATCCTGCTCATCATACTCCTTATAGGATTCCATATTGCAATAGAATTGCTTGACTACTTCAGGACGGTGTTCTCCTCCAATACTTAACCAGTTTGAGTAATATTTTAGAGGATCATCCAAATTCAGTCTAATCTTTTCATTGGTTTTTAGACTTTTCAAGTTCACAGATACTACAGGACAGAATTTTCTAGTTGCAAAGTCATCCTTAAATTTTGCCTGGTTGACATCTCTATCCAGATTTCCCACCAAAAGCTCATATTCAGAAGTAATACCTTGAGTAGGTTGAGACACCCCTTCAGTGGTTCTCTGTTTCTTATGCCTTGGTTACCGAGGTACTAGAATATTCAGAGCAGTATCTATAGCTTTCTAAACTGAGACCTCTTCATCAGATTCGGTCTCTGATTCTTCAGTCACAATTGGTAGCTTTGACTTGGACCTTGGTGATCTTCTCTGAGGTTGATCACATTTTCTACTCAACTCTCTGTGATTTTGAGCACCCCTTTTGTTTTTGAGGATTCTTCTCAAACTTTGGGTCTATAACATTTCTTTAAAGTTGCGTGGCCTACTTGTTTGGATTACGCTGGTCTTTCAGTGCTTTCTTCCTTGTCACTACCCGCCTGCTTAACTCTCGCCATTTCTTGTCACCCAGAAGAGATTTTGAAGAATGTTTGGTGTTTTGTGGATTTGACAGGTTTGGCAGGGTTTGAAAGAGCTTAGAGAGTGATTTCAAGTGGAAAAGAACAAGCAATTTAATCAAACAGTGAATTTTGGACTGTTGCGCAAAAACAGGGGAAGAGTTTTATCGAGCTAGGGTTCTGAAACTAACAGGATTTTTCAAAATCTGAACATTATAAACACTAAATTTATTGATCAAGTTAGCGATCAATGAGTGATCAATCATGTGTTCAATAAATAAGAACACATAAGAACACTAAAGACAATTATCGATCAGGTTATCAAACAATAAATTATCGATCACGTTATCAACAAATGTTAATTAAAAATGCGTACTTGGTCTGGTTTATCGATCATTTGATCGATTAACTGTTTATCGATCAGCTTATCAATAATTCTTACCCATTTGATTGATTTGTCTGAAATCCTCGTTGCTCTTGATTGATGTGTTGATCGATAATTGAGTGATCAAACAACTTATCGATAACATTCCTTCCAACTTCTTTCTTTTGCTCCATATACCTTATTTATCGAGCAGTTCATAGATAAATCAACCCTTCCTTACAGCATGATTATCGATGCCTTCATTGATCATTCCATACTCTATTTGCCTCTATTTCTTAACGTCTAAACAGAGCTTCCTACACAACAAATTTCTATATACTCTAATGCTTAAGTTAGTCTTTTAGTCATCAAAAGTTTAAATCTAAATGCTTAAATTAAAGGAATAATATGAGATTTCTTACAACCCATTGGGATTTACCATTCGCAATTCTCTTCTGAAGCAATTGAACTTTTGTTGGTCGAGAGGCTTCGTGAAAATGTCTGTTATTTGATATTCGGTGGGAATAAATTCTATCTTCACATCTTTCTTTTGGACATGGTCCCAAATGAAGTGATGTCGAACATCAATGTGCTTGGTTTAGGCATGGTGAACTAGATTCTTGGACAGGCTTGTTGTGCTCTTGTTATCATAGAATCTGATTCCCAAATCTTGTAGTTGATGTTTTAACCATAGAATCTGAGCATAACAGCTGGCAGTGGTAGCATATTCTGATTCTGTGGAGGATATTGCCATAGTATTCTACTTTTTACTTGACCACGAGACAAGATATCCTCCCAGAAATTGGCATTGTCTACTAGTACTCTTTCTGTCTATCCTATAACCTCCATGATCAGCATCTGAGTATCCCATTAGATATTCTGCTCCTTTCTTCGAATACCAGATTCCCAAATTTTGTGTTCTAATAAGATATCTGAGGATCCTCTTGACTACTTCTTCATGTGATTCCTTTGGGGTTGATTGGTATCTTGCACACATTCCCACACTGAAATGAATATCTAGTCTGCTTGCTGTTAGGTAGGGTAATAACCCTATCATTCCTCTCTACTTGGTCAGATTCACGTCTTTCCCTTTCTCGTCTGTGTCTAGTGATATGGTTGAGCTTATAGGAGTCTTCACACTTTTAGTATTTTATAATCCATATTTCTTTAGTAACTCCTTGAGATACTTCGTCTGGGGTATGAATATGCCATTTCTCTTCTGCTTGATTTGCAATCCTAGAAAGAAGTTCAATTCTCCCATCATTGACATCTCAAACTCACCCTGTATTAACATAGCAAACTCTTGACAGAGATCCTCATTAGTAGCTCCGAATATAATATCATTCACATAAATTTGAACAATTAATAGTTCCTTTCTACTTCTTTTAATGAAAAATGTAGCGTCCACTTAGCCTCTTTCAAAACCTTTTTCTATCAGGAAATTGCTAAGCCGTTCGTACCAAGCTCTAGGAGCTTGTTTTAAACCATATAAAGTCTTTTTCAGTTTGTAAACATGATCAAGGAAGCTAGAATCTTCAAAACCAGGAGGCTGTTCGATAAAAACTTCTTCCAAAATATAACCATTCAAAAATGCACTTTTAACATGCATTTGATATAATTTGAAATCTTTTATGCAAGCAAAGGCTAAGAGTACTTGTATGGCTTCCAATCTGGCTATTAGAGCATATGTTTCCTCATAGTCAATACCTTCCTGTTGATTATAGCCTTTAGCTACTAGTCTGGCTTTGTTCTTAACGATTTGTGTAGATTCATCGAGCTTATTTTTGAATACCCATTTGGTGCTATGACTGGATGGTTATTAGGTTTGGGTACCAACTCCCAAACTTGATTTCTTTCAAATTGGTTCAGCTCTTCCTACATTGTTACTATCCAAAATTCATCGGATAGAGCCTTGCCAACATTAGTTGGTTCAATATGTGAAATAAATGCAGAGAAATGCACTTAATTGAACACTTATCTCTGGGTTTTGATCCCGTCATTGACTTTACCAATGACTTGTTCCAAAGGATGATTTCTATTATGTCTCCATGCTTTAAGCTGTTCTAAATTTTCTTAAGAAAGAGGTTCATTCGAATCATCCTTGTTTTCTAAATGCTCTTCTGAAAGTACTTTGTTTGAAGATTTGTTCAAATTCAATTTTTCAAAATTTTGAACGATCTCAGTATCATCATCTAGAGGTTTTGAAAACAACTCAGTTTCAGCAAACACAACATGTATTGACTCTTCAATAGTGAAAGTACACTTGTTAAAAACTTTATAAGCTTTACTACAATTAGAGTAACCGAGAAATAAACCTTCATCAGCTTTAGATCAAATTTACCAAGATTTTCTTTGTTGTTGTTGTGAATGTAGCACTTACTCCCGAAGATCTTTAGATGAGCCAGGTTAGGCTTCCTTCCTTTGTACTCATTGCTGTATTGTTTTTTCCAAGCAGTGTTCTGATGTAAGCTGTATTGGAAATGTAGCAAGCTGTGCTCATTGCTTTAGCCCAGAACACTTATGAAATCCCTTTCTCATTCAACATTGCTCTTGCTATTTCTGTGAGCACTTGGTTCTTTCTTTTCACAACTCCATTTTGTTAAGGTGTTCTCGATGCTGAGAAGTTGTGATCAATCCCATGCTTATCACAATAGTCCGTGAATTCATTTTTCTTGAATTCTCCTCTATGGTCAGTGTAACACCTTATGTTTATACCAAATAACTTATCTTATGGAAGCATTTGGAATCACTTTTGAAGACGACAAGTTATGAAAAATCACGTTTGAAAGTTTATATGACCCTTAAGTATGAGAAAAGGCTTAAAAATTTGAAACATTTTCATTTTCCCAGTTCAGGTCATGACTTAGTGCTTCCAGTCATGACTTAAGGTCACAAAGGCCATTTTTGCCTCCAGGTCGTGACCTCAACTTCTCAGGTTGCGACCTCAAGTCATAGAATGCTTCTGTGCACTATTCACATTTCACTGAAATCTTTGTCAACTTTAAAAATTCATAACTAATTGTAGAAAAATTAAAATTGAGTGATTCTAAGTTCTATAGAAAGCTCTTTGGATAAACTTTTGAGGAAAAATAGTTTCTGGTCTAGTTGCCTTGAAATTTGAGTCCATTTTTCTTTGAAAACCTTACTGTTCATTTGGTCATTTTTGGATTTTTATTTTATTTTTTCCTAACTTTAGAAGGGCATAATTTTCTGCTCAGTTATCAGAATCGGGCAAACTACCCCTCATTTTAAAGAGAAAAATTAGATCTCTTTGCTTACCAAATTTTATAACCTAACGCTTACTCAAATGGTCATTGGTCAAACTTTAATCCCTTTTAGTTGACTTTTTACCCCTTTGGAAGGGTAAGTTAACTTAATTGATCATTTACCATCATAACATACTCTCATTAGCTATATTAGCTATTTCTAATTATGCTTGTATACTTCTAACCTTAGTCATACTATTGGAAACTTAAAGCATCCTTATATTACATTCCTCCAAAATAGAAAGGTTCAAACCCATATAAAGTCACTATGGCTTACTACTTCTTCAAGTAAGAGCCAACTCCTTTCCTTTGCCCTTGGTTGTTTAAGGCCCTAAGGTTTGTTTAAATATTGGGGTAAGATTCTTAGAAATCTTAGTAGTAATTGCATACATTATCAAGGTCACACAATACATTGTAAGTCAAGCTACATGTATGTATACTTTAACTTTATGTTCATGCTATGGCAAGGACATATCATCATAAACATTCATAGCACTCAACATAGCATAAGCCAAGGCATAAATTACACAGAGGCAACATCATATAACATAACATTCTCATCCACCTCATAGCATAACAAGTTAGCAGAACACATGGCCATAATCATACAAAGTAAGGTGACACTCTAATATAATGAATTGCAAAAGCTACCTTGAATGCTTTCCTTTCTTTTGAACTCTTTCCTCTTGACTAGATCTTTACCTCTTTACTGTGTATAGCCTATTAGGCAACCAATGACACAACATTAAGTATTATTACAACTTTATAACTTAACATAACCCCTTAAACCCCTTTTTCTTGATTCTTAGGGTTTATTTTTTCTAGCTTTGATTCTTGAACTTTCTTAGGCCTTTCTTACATAATTTTTCATGTAGAATCCATTTACATATTAGTTTTATGAAAATCCAATCCCTTCCCATTGAACTTGACTTGGCCGAACCATATATATAATTATAGGGAAAAGGATTTTCAACCAAACCAACATGTAATTACTTAATCCTTAACCTTTAACCATGCTTAATCTTAACCATACATAACCTAAACCCTTCTTATCCATTTTAAGGAAATTTGGGCAACACTTTTCCTTAAAAAAATGACTTTCCATCATCATTAAAATAGCCTAAAACCAACATATCATCATTATAACTTGAAATAGAAGAGTTATAGAAGCTTACCTTGATTCCAAATGACTTCCTCTCACTAGAACTCTTCTCTTTCTCTCTCTAAATGAAATTTTACAAGAGGTTCCCTACTTGAAAGGTCTTGCATGAAATGAACATGTGGGGGTATTTATAGGCTTCATATTTTCATTAATTCCACACATGCCCTTCTTACATAAGACTTAATTACCTCTTTCCAAGTATCTTAGGCTATATGGCTTAGTGTGTTAACACTTGGATGGTGAGTTACTAGGGCTTATGTCATCTCTTCTTATCCATTAAGATTAATTAGGCTTTAATCAAGGTTAACTCTCTTAATTCCTTGATTAACTTAGCTAATTACCCTTCTAGAAACTTTTGACTTTTCAAAGATAGATGGTTAAATCCTAGCCATCCAATGAACTATGTTTGCAGTGTGTCAAGATCTTATAAAAGATGGCTTAACCTTAATCATCTTACTTATCCCTAATTAGATTTTAATCTAACTTGATTTATTATTTTCCTTTTCTTTTTATTTTCTTTTTTCCTTTCTTGGCCAATTTAGGCTTGACATTTGTCCTTGGCAACTTGTAGGAAATTTTATCACCCCTATTATCCTGATTGAAGGGAATTGAAAGACGACGCGCAGCGAAAATCAACTTAAAATTTAAAACTTTCAACCCCTTGCCTGGATCTACCGATCGCGTTTAAGTTAGATAGTAAGAAGCATTACCTTCGGTGTTCGATTTCCAGGTGGCTCGGTGATTCCGCCGTTCAGGATGCCTCTGCTCGCCTCCTTTGTCGTTCAAAGTCGACAACTCCGGTCAGCTTCCTCTACCGGTATCCACACGAGTAGCCCTCAATCTCGAACGACGTGCTAGCGTCTATGTCCATCTAGGGTTTTCAAAAATCCGTCCTCTCTTCTCACTTTTGGTCGTCCCTTATCTGCTTAGTGCTTTCGCTCTCCTTCTTTTAAAACCCTAGCTCCTCATATCAAATATATAGGATGCTATAGGTTTAATGAATGATTTTTTAATTTCGAAATTAATCCTAAATTAATTCCGAAATTAATACAATATCAAATATTGCCTAATCAGATAAGAGAATAATTAAATAAATATGGTTTATATTAAATCCGTCTCACAGATTTAATTCACCTATTTATTTAATTCAAAATTAAAGATATGACGGAATTAATTTACATAGATCTAATTTATCCTTATAAATTAAATCTAACAATTAATATCTCTTATATTTATATAATATATATATATACGAATATATATATATACATGTCCACCCTATATTATTCATTGAATCTGGACATATCTTAGATTCAATGAATCTGGACATCATAACTCGCGTTGGGCTATTTTGTGTGCGACCCTGTAGGCCCATATGAAGTTGGCAGTGGACCATTAACTATAATGACTCACAAGTCGTAAGCGGTCTCTAGCAAGACATTACGACTACCCAAATCATATGAGGATCGTTGAATGATGTAACCTTTCATACAACCATATCGCGTCCCTTTTGTCACACGACATTTTGGTCATGGATGAGGCATGGAGAACGTCATCCTCCTATTCATGACCGTTACTTTCTCGATCCTTGAGTAGTCTGAGTATAGAAATGGAACTACCTTTCCATTATAGTATGGCCATACATTTCTCAGACTCACTCATCGAGGGGCCCAGTAATATCTCTCTACGAATGTGAGGGACAAATTCCATCTTGACCATTCACATTCCTCCGCATGAAAAACCACTAAGCCTGAACATAGTCTTTATGATCACTCGGTCAAAAGTGACTTTTGACTAGGTCAAAGCTAAGCGTTTCTCATGTAGGAATTCATGATGATCTCAGGTCAAAGGGCACAGTGACATGGTTTGTATATGAGAGAAGCTTATGACTTAACCCATGCAGCTCTCTCATAGCGGGTCGGTCCAACACCTTGTACTCTTACATGTGCCTATGACTTTAATTTATATCTCTATATATCTTTAAAGTCATATTGGTCTTATTTCATCTCTGCTCCCACATAGATGACCGACCAGGGACATTTAGGATAAACCATGAGTTATCCAAGGATAGTCATCACAGTAAACATGCAAATAATATGATAACGTAATTAATAAATTCATAAATTAACAATGTTCAAAACATAATGATTGGCCCCTAGGGCACAATTTCCAACACTAATAGTCCACTAAGTTTTAATATGGTATTGGTTTATTTTCAACCTGTATTTACTTTCTAGACCTCAAATACCATTCTATGGCATTAATTCTATTTTTCATGATTTACTGGAAATTTTTAGGATTTTCAGACACTAATTACGATAATGCCCTTTATAGACTAATCATTTTAAAAATGACAATTTGGTCCTTTTTCAGTTCTCACTTCAATTATTGTGCTGTTTATCTATCTTTTATTTCACCTGGCCTTGGTCAACCCTAATTCCTTCATTAATCATGCTAAAGATATCAGGGTATGACATATTTTCCTATTTCTAGGTTAGAAATTTTAGGATGTTACAGTCAAACCTAATTGATACAATAGAGGAAAGAAGCGGAATCCATGTGAATCTCGAATAGTCATCAACTATCACAAGAGTATACAGGTTTCCACCAAAACTTTTGACTCTTAGCGAACCAACCAAATCCATATGAAGCATTTGGAGTAGCCTTTCGATTGAGACTATCTTCTTTGATTTAAATGATGACTTTGTTTGTTTACCCTTCTGACAAGCATTGTAAATAATAATATGTTCATATTGAATTTTAGGTAAACCAATAACCAAGTCCCTTTTTGTTAATTTTGAAAGTTGATTCATGTTAACATATGCAAGATGTTTATGCCAAAGCCAACTTTCCCCCTTTTTTCTAATAAAATAGTTTTCAGAAAGTTTTGAATCAATTTGAATAGTATAACAATTACGTTCCCTTGGAGCTCTTAGCTTTACGTTCAATTCGTCCTTCTTCAGTGGTAAGTCATCTTTGCTTATCACTAGGCATTCCTCTGGATCAAAGATCACTTAGTTGTTTTTACCAGTACTCTAACTGACACGGAGCAGATTGTGATACAAGCCTTCTACGTAGTACACATCTTCAACCTTCATCCCTTTGTCACTTCCTATTTCTCTGATTCTAGCAATTCTTCTAGATTGATTACCACCAAAGCTCATTTTGCCTCTTTCTCTTAGTTTAAGTGATGTGAACTTCTCGGTATCAGCCGTCATATGTCTGGAGCATCCACTGTCGATGTACCATTTGTTTGTTCTAGATGCTTTGAGACATACCTGCAACAGCACTATCATGTTTTAGGTACCCATACCTTTTTGGGTCCTTTTTTGTTAGTATGGATTGTCTTAAGCACATAAGTACCTTTGGGCACCCATTTTAATGTCCTGTAGGTTCCTTTCTTCTTGTGATGATAAGAAGCTGTGTGATCTTTACGGTTGTAATAGGAACATAATGCAAAAGGATTAGAGGAATGAACAACATTTCTAAAAAAGGTAAGATACGACTAACCACCACTCTTTTTCTTTCCTTTCTTCTTATCTTGAGTATTATATCCTATTCCAGTTTTATCTATCGAGCACCATTGGGCTTATCATATCCAGTAATATGGCATTTAAGAATAGGATATTCCTAAATAATTAAGGGTAAAAAATGACAAGGAGAAATAGAAGAATTTTGGTTGAAAATAATTATTATAATTTTCCAAGCTAATTATGAAAAGTTTGACTAATTAAGGAAAATTGGTCAAGAATAATTATGAAAAAATATTTCCAAGTCTCAGAAAATTAAGGAAAAATAAGGATAATATTCCTTGAGAAATATATGGGATTATAAAATTGGTTTTATAACCAAATTGCCCTTAGAGAAGTTACAAAGGAATTTAAGGGCGATTTAAGCTAGTTTAAGGTCTTTTATTTGGAAAATTCCAAATAAATATTTTTAAGGAGAATAAAATCCCAAGAAAATTCCTATCATATCCCAAGGAATTATAAGAGATTATGAAATTAAAAGAAGACCCTCAAGTATCCAAGATTTTTCCCAATTCCTTTGAAAAGAGGAAAAATCACTAAAGAGAAGGAAAATAGTTTTCCTTTTTATTTAATTATTGGGAAATTAAATTTGAGACAAAGAGGGCAATTTGGAAAGACAAAATGAGGAGACTAATTTATGGATCTGACAAAAAATAATTACAGAGGCCAGAGCACTGTAATTGTAGAAAAGAAATTAAACCTGGAGTCAAAGTGCACCGATAAAGCAAGACTAGAGTCTTGCAATTCAAATGGTTCACATTTAGCATGTGTCAAGCCTCTAATGGATGATAATTAAAGCTTTCTTAGTGTCAAGCTACCAATAGAGAGGATCTTGACTTTGGAATTTAATTACATTATGATTTAAGTTAATTAAGAGAGAGGATTAAGACTAAGTAGGTTTTTGACACATGGCATAACATTAATGATGGTTGGTGGGATATTTTGTGTGCATTGAATGAGCTCATCCTTCCCCCTAAATCTGATCAATGTTTTGGTCAAGCAAAAAGAAAAGGGAAAAGAAAGAGTTCAAGGGAGAACCAAGGAGAAAGGCATCAACTTTAAGCATACAAGTGAGATCCAAGGTAAGTTTTTGGTTTTAAGTTGTTCCTTGCCTTGTTTGCTTGAGTTGTATGGTTGAAATTTCTGGTTCTCTTCCTCTTTGAGTGCTGGCTGAAATGCTTCTTATGTAGGGGAGGGAGTTTGGTTGTTAGATCTTGCTAGAACACTTCAAAGTATGGTAGATCCTAGTGGTTACAAGAGTTTGTAAGTTGATTTTGAAGTGTTTTCTTTGCTATGTTGCTTGAGTTCCATTCTGGTCAAACCAAGATCTGAACCCTAGGATGTGTTTTTCAAATTTTTGAGGCTTCCATTGTGTTCAAAATGAAAAATGGTGTAGGGTAAACCTAAAGAACAAGTGTTGGAAGCAATAGAATCAAAGTTGCAAATTTTGGATTTTAAACCCTAATGGTTCGGCCAAGCTAAAACTGAAAGAAGAAAATTTATTTTGTTAAATCCAAGTAGATATTTGGAATCTACATGGAAAATCATGTAGGAATGAGCCAAGAGAGAATTTTTAGAGTTAAAGAAAATAAACTCTAAAAATTCAAGAATAAAGATTAAAGCTTTAAGGGGTTTAGGAATTACTTGAGTTATGTTATTGATTCTTAAGTAGAATGGTTGATGATTCTTGCTGTCCTTTTTGTGGATTGCCATGTTAGGGTTTGGCATTTGTGGAAGTAAGAAAGAAGAACAAGAAAATTAAAGAGCATTGGATCAAGGTAGTAAGATTTAATTAACCTTAATGTTGACTGTTGCATTGATTGCTATGCAATTTCATGTGCTATTTATGTGGTTGAACTAAATGATGATAATGATGATGATTGTGTAGCTATACTCCTTGCTTTATGTACCTTGGCTATTGCATGTTAGAGTGCTACATGTATGAGGTAAAGTAGTTCTCTATTAATATCAAAAGGTTGAAATGCTTGTAATTGATGCATGTTAATGTTTTGGTTGATTGATCTTGCTACTAGGATTTCTTAAAATCTCATCCCCCAAATATAATCCAACATTTTAGGGCCTAAAACTCCTAAGAGCAAGCTCTAGATTGGAGGCCAAATTATGGTGTCATACCATAAAATTTCATGGATATTTGGTTATGTATAAGTATCAATGGTTGGTGCTGTAATCTTTAAGCAGGACGTTAGTTTAGAGCCACGTTTTATTAAGTTACCGAATGAATTTCCACACGAAATTTGGTATGCTTAAATTTCACGTCCTAAGCTTTAAATTGATAAGTAGCATGCTAAAAATGGCCAACTACAAGATTTTTAATGATTTTTCAAATTTAAGGTTCAGAATCTGGGAAAAGGATTTGTGCCAAATGGACAGAGGTGAATTTCACAAAAACCTGACACTTTTTCCAATGGAATTGGTTCATAAGATTATTTTTCCTTTCAAAATAATTCAAAGATATTTTTATATAATTTTGAACCGCTCCATTTCAATTTTTCTAGATTAAGTTATGAATTTTTGAAGTTAGGCCAGAAAACTGGATTTGTACCCGATGAACAGTAAAAATCTGAAAATCAGCGTTTTTTATAGATTTTTGAGCCCAAGACCATCCAATGTGGTCTAAAATGGTTTTGATTAAACCCTAAGTGGATCTGATAAGTAAGGTGTGACAGAAACTTCACCATAAGATATGATTTTTTGAGTTTTGATGCTTTCATTGGGTTTAAAATGGAAAATTGTGTAGGGTAAACCAAAGGAACAAGTTTTGGAGGCATTGGAATTAAAGTTAGAAATTTAGGATGTTAAATCCTAGCTTTTGGCCAAATCTGTTTGGAAAGGAAGGAATTTTTTTCCCCATAAATTCAAGCTCATATTTGGATTTTACATAAAAATTATGTCGGATTGACCCAAAAGTATAATTTTTATGTTAATAGAAACAAAGCTCCAAAATTCAAGAATTAAGGGTCAAGGGTTTACTTAAGAATTGTCAACAAGTCTTGTTGTAATTTGAGTTGTAATATGGTTGCCCCTTTGTAATGTGATGTTAGGATTTGACATTTATGGAGGAAAAGAGTAAAAGACCAAAGAGCAAAGGTGCACTGGATCAAGGTCGCTGGATTTAGTTAACTTTAATGTTGATATTGTGTTGATTGTGATGCATAGATGATTGCTATTATATGGTTGAGCTTTGATGAATGTTTATGTTAGAATGTGGCTACTCCTTGCTTTAAAATGCCTTGGCTATTGTATGTTAAAGTTTGCCTTAAGTATGAGAAAGAATTGGTTCCCTAATGATAAAATGTTAAAATGCTTGATGATAATGCATGTTTGATATTATAGTTGATTTTATCTTACTATTAGGATTTCAATAAAATCTCATTCCTTCCAAATACAAATAATTTTCCTAGGGGCTAAACCATCAAGGAGGCAGAAGAAAATGATGAAATAATGATGTGTATTTGTGAAATTTCTTTGACTTTTGACATTGTAATTAATTTAAGCATAGTTCTTGTAAACTCTTGAAGCTGCAAATTTTGATCTATATTTTGATTAAGTTTTTGTTCATCTTTGACTCTGAGATTTGGTATGATTAAAGTTCACCTCTTAAGCTTCAAATCTATATGTAGAACACTTAATTTGGATATGTGTACGAATTATGGTGATTTTTCAAAATTAGGTCTTAAAATCTAGAAATAGTTTTTTATCAATAGAACAGTAGAAACTTCCATACAAATCCAGCACTGTTACACACCGAATTGGTTCTTGAAGCTATTTTTCTTTTAAATAGAAATTAAAGAGCTTTTAGTAATACTTATAAACACTTAGTTTTGATTTTTTTGGAATTAATTACAAATTTTCAAAATTGAGCGAAAATTCTGAAAATACCAAATGAACAATACCTGCGAAGCAAAAATTCCATATTTAAATTTTTGAATCTAAAGCCATCAAAGTGGTCCAATTTGACTTGAAATGGACTCTAAGGTAGTCTAAAACTAAGATGTAATAAGAAGTCCCTTCTATGACAAGAGGTCTCACAGTCTTTGGATTTGTCTTAGCCAACATTAAAATGATTCTAGCTATTCTCTGTAATCCTATAGGCTTCTACTGCCTTGTTGTATACCTCTATTTGTCCCAAAGCTACCTTCTCTCTTAAATCAGGTCTCAAACCCCTGATCATCTTTTCTGTGTACCATCTTTAATTATTTATATTCTGTAAATAGGTGGAACACCGAGATAGCTTAATGTATTTTGCAAGGTATTTATCAAATGACTCACTCTCTGTCTACCTTAGAGTTAGAAATTTTGCTTCCTTTTCATCCCTCACAGAACATGAAAAATACTTCTGGTACAAGTGTTCCTTAAAGTTCTCCCATGTGACCAGTGTACTGTTAGCTTAGAGAACTATCTCCGTATTCTTCTACCATCTATCAACTTCCCCTTCAAGCTTGTAGATGGCCATCTAAGCGTTTTGCTTAGAGGAACACTCCATTACTTTGAAAATCTTCTCTAGCCGGATAATCCAATCCTTGGCTACTTAAACATCTAAGGTCCCTTTAAAAGATGATAGATTATACTTACAATAGCGCATAATCCACTGTGTCAGGTTATCATTCTTTGCAGCTGGCCTTGCCTATTCTATTATAGGTCTTTGTGACTGGACTGGTTAAGCTACCTCAGCCATCCTAGGCTCAAGCTGTCATAACTGTGCTATTGCTATTGTTACTGCTGCAGCTAAGGTAGCATCCCTTTCTTGCTCTTGGCCAGCTTGAGCAGCTAGTATCTCCTACATCACATGTTGCTGCTTGAAACATCCTACCTTTAACCCCGTAGAGTACGTGTTTGGAAGCATTATAGTTCAAGCGATTCACGAAACAAGCCCGTAGATTGAAGATGTACAATTGGTTCTCGGGTTACTATTCACTATTTAAATTCCAGATTTGTGGTCCAACTTTGAAAATTCGTATCTCTTAGTATACACATCCAATTGAGGTGATCTACCTATCATTTTAAAGTTTGGGATGTGTAAATATGTCTACCAAATTTCATGGCTTAACTCATACATTTGATAGGTCAAACTGAAGCTAGAAACTGACTGCTCCAGGACCTGTTTTATCCACCAAACAATTCTTACTCTAATTCTCCCTTCACTCGATCATACAACAACTAGCTTTATGGATTCCCATTCATTCATATACTTTGAGCTGCATGTCATTACATTATACATCAAACATTACATCATATTTCATGCTTGACATATCCATAATTAATTATATAATTAGCAATGTCAATCATTACATTGAAACGCATGTAAATTCTCCACTTTCATTGCTTCCATCTTCTTGCCCTTCTTCATGCATGCCTTCTCTTTATCATTTGACCTACTATAGTTGGTTAAGGAAGGGTGAGATTCGGGAGAATCTCAGTAGCAAACAATAACCACCCAAACATACATGGCAAGCTTGGCATTCATAACATGATTGCAACTTAACATTTCTATAACATAGTGACATGTTTGGAAATCATCATGCATTAACCATAAAACACATAGGCCTATGAAACATTCAAACATATTCACAATCACAATGCATGAGTTCATAAAACCATATAAACACAGAACATGTCATACATACAAGCAAATACCAAGCATATAAAAGTAGGGTAAAGTTTGCTATCTTGCCCCATAAGTTTTCTGTTGTTCTTCAACTTACCCCCTAAGCTTCCCAACCATCTAGGTTGCTTGGTCAACCATATCCAAACCTTCTCTTGAATGTCTCAAGGTCCTAATCACAGCCACAAGGGTCACATTACTCATTAAGACTAAAAACTACACAATATGGAAGACTTATGTCCTTAAACTTAACTCCTTTTTTCTTAATTTATAATATAGTGTTCTAGCTTTGTAAAAATTGTTCCCTTAGGCCAGTTTTACACAATTTTGCCCAAGGAATCCAAATATGAGCTTAGATTCATCAAAATCTAATTCCTTCCTCTGGTTCTAGGCCAAAACCAAAATCTGCCACTTAATTTTCAATTTTGATTCCAATGCTTCCAACTTCATTCTTTCATACGAAGTTTTTCATTTTAAACAAATTGGAAGCATCAAAATCAAATCCTAGGCACAAAAACCAGTTCTGGCATAAACATTTTCTCTAGTTACACAATCGTGAAATTCAACCAATTTCAGCATAAAACCACTTGATTCGCATTCCTTTCAAGCTATTAAACATTATTCTAACATCAATTTCATCTTCCCCTAATCTTAAGAATTTTGTGCAGCACCTCTCCCAAGGGTTCCAAGCTCTCAAAAATCATTAAAATCCATAACCAAGCTCAACAATAGCAAGGGTAGTGAAAACTACATCAAAAACCATAAACATACCTTGTTTTAGAGCTTGATCTTGCATATGACCACTTAGCCTTTCTTTCTCCCTCTTTTTTCTCTCTCTAGAAACCATTTTGCAAGAGTTTTCTCATAGGTCCATGGCTTGCACGAAAATGAGGGGTGGGAAGGGGGTATTTATAGAAAGCAAGACTGAATCTGGGCCGTTAATCTTAAAAATACGTGGCTTGATCTGGACCGTCCATTTTCTCTTTTAATATCATGGTGACAAATGTCTTATGACATCATGCTTACCTCATCATGATGACATTATGCTTACATCATCAAGCCATATGTCCCTAATCTAACCCTACACGTGTCATTCATCCAACCATACACTTGCCTCCCCCATGTCCCTTTATCACTTTGGCATTAAAATAGGGAGGAAATTAATATAAAATTCATGCAAAATACCGACCTTAGGCATTCCTCCACCTATCTTGCCATCCTACATCGTATAGGGTACTTTTTTGTGTCCTAACTTTTTCGGGACCACTAGGACATGTTCTAGCACAATTTTCTCACCTCAAATAAATCCACATAGTATTATATAATATGCCCAAAGAGGGAGTGATGCTCTTCCCTTGTTCTTCCATTAAAATAATTAATCATATTTACTTCGGAGTGAACCTGACTGAATTCTTTCTACCAGTCTAAGACTACGAGAATTTGTCTCTAGGCACCAATATTATTTATTCATCACAAGGAATTTTTCTAATTTTTCTTAAGTCAAAAGTCAACCTTTAGACATTTGACTTTGACATTTCCCGAATAGTATGTAAATAGGCTTTAAATTCCATTAAAGCCAACCTCTTCGCTTTCTAGGGATGAAATTATTTTTAAAACCTGTGATAATTCCTCAAGTATTTTTTTCCATTTCCTTCCAATTATCTGAGGCCTCCCTATGCCATAAATAATTCATTTTTAATAATATCCAAAATCAGTCAAAACCCTGGGAATTCCACAAATTCCTTCCAAGGGCATTTTCGTAATTTTTAGCCTTTGAACCTTATTCCTATTTTTTGGAATTTTTATGGGGTATTCAGGCCTTAACCTACCATTTCCTATTTTCTAGTATTTTTCTGGGATTTTCGGGCATAACTTTTATTTTTACCCTCATCAGCCCGAAACTTTGTAAAATTACAATTTTACCCCTGGTTTGGCTTAACCTCAAAATTCACCTCATTGAGACCTCCAACATAACTATTGACCTATATTCATCTCTATTTCTCATTCCTAGGACCCGAGACTTCATCGAGTCTCTAACTTCCTCTTTTCTTAGTCCCAAAAAACTTTCTCTTTGCGATTTAGTCCTTGGGAATCCCTTTATCCTTCTAGGGAATCTCTGAGACCTCTGCCAAAAAGGGATTTGGTAGTCTACCTATTTTAGACTAATTCTGGTACTTCTAAGTTTAAAAGTCGAGATGTTACACTGCTCATCTAACCTATTCATGATTAATTGAATAGGATCAATAGGAGGTCCTCTGGGAAAATGGCCATCCAATTCACATAATTATGCCGTAAAAGCAACCCCACATCAAAGCACAAGAGAGATAGAAGCTTACCTTGACAATTCATTAAGCTTGTATAAACTTTCTCTCTCTAGTATTTGCCTTTTTTCTCTCTAAATTCAAGAGCAACAAAGCCTCCCCAAGTCTTCCTCTCTTGGCCGAAAATGCAAGGGCGTGGGAGGGGCATTTATAGCCTCTTCAATAACTCTTTGACCTTAAATTTTAACATAATTACAAGGGGTAAGTGGCTAAATCTCAACCCTCTATGTTTTGTTACATCACACATGGATAAATCATATACTTCATGAATGTGATCTTGCCACATGTCCATGTGATGTCATGATGATGATGTCACTTGCTTATGTCATACCAAGATTAATTAGCCTACTCTTGGTTAACTTTTTTAATCATCATAATTAACCACCTTCTAGAAACTTATTTTTATTTTTATTTTTCATCAAATATTTTTCCTCCAAAATGGGCCAATTTAGCAGTGACACATGGCCCATTTAGGCTGCAAAATTTTGCAAAATGGGGTATCATGTTGTTATGCTAAGTACCGGTGCAGTGCCAGATAAATTTATCCTGTATCTTGTCCAATCCACTATCGCAAAAAATTCATCTTAGTACACTGTTAACGTCCTCTCAATATAGGAAGTTCCATGATTTTTCTCAAATTTAATTTACTTTGGAATTCTCTGAATTCCATTTCCAACAAAATTGGCATTCTACCAGCAATAATTCTACTTTAAATATTATTAAAGCTAACCTCCTCCTCATTTGAAGTCAGGAACAATTTTATAAATTATGATAATCTTTCAAAAAAGATTTCATATTTTTTCCAGAATTATTGAGGTCTTTAGATATTTTAAATAATTAACTTTTTTTACTATTTCTCCGTGTAACCAAAAATTTCTGAAAATATAGAAAATTCTGTATTAATTTATTTTCCTTTCCATAATTCCTCTAGGGCCTCAAATACTGTTCTTTGACTCTTAATTCTATTTTACATGATGTTCTGGGAATTTTTGAAAATTTCTAACCTGACTTCTCAATCAGATCTTCCTTTAACTATATTTCAAAAATATCAGTCTAGACATTGCCCAGGTTTTAGTTCAAAACTTGTGAGATCTATGTCCCCTCTACACTAACTTGCCCTTGGTTTATTTTAATTCCCTCGTCTTCAAGGTTAAAATTTACATGACGTTATAGAGCCTTTCGCTCAAAGGGACACTTCATTACTTTGAATATCTTTTCAAGCTGGGTAACTCAATCCTTATCTACTTGGACATCTAAGGTTCCTTTAAAGGCTGGTGGATTATGCTTACAAAAGCGTGCAATCCACTACTGCACGTTATCTTCCTCTGCAGCTGGCCTTGTCTATCTTACTATAGCCCTTAGTGGCTGGACTGGTTGGGCTACCTCAACCATCCTAGGCTTAGGCTGTCTAAATTATGATGTTGCTGTTGTTACTGCTGCAACTATGGCAGCATCCATTTCTTGCTCTTGTCGAGCTTGAACAGCCTGTATCTAACTTATTCATGATTAATTGAATAGGATCAGCAGGAGATCCTCTTCGCTTTCTTCTTGGCTCCTTCTCTAATTGTATGTTTCTTCTTGTTCTAACCATTTCGTTGTCTTTCAACTACAAAAGGATCTGATCCGTTATTCAACTAAAACATATACCTCCAATATACTCGTGTTTATGGTACAACAGCAAAAGTGATGTGCATCCTAACTAATCACCACATCTTTACAATTAAAAGTATAACGTTCCACTATTGTTTACTCCTGACTAAGGGTCACAGAAAGTTAACTAAAACAGGGGTCACTAGGGTAATTATTAACTCATCAAGAGTGCACATGTCTATGCAACTGCAGATGTCCCTAATACCTTCCTGCCATATCCATGTCCTGGGAAACATCATCTTAACTGGGGTGTACTAACCCTGCTCAAACAAGCCTCCTTGCTGTCTAGTCTGGGCCTTGATACATCTCTATACTTTGTCTGATATTGCCTAAGTATAGAGCACTTTGTGTATCATCCTGCACATCCACTACTTAAACCTCATTGTGTGCCGCAAAGGACTTATCATCCACTACTGAAACTGGTCTAATTTCTCTAGTATGAGATATTTTTGTGGGAACAGAAAAAAATCTTGTAGAGAGTTATGTTTTTTAATGTTTCTCCTTTCAAAAGATGGAAAATTTTGATAATAAGGATCCATCATCCCAATACAAGGAATAGGTTGAGAAGGTGACTAGATGACTAGAATTATCGGCTCTAGCTTCTTCTTGGGAAGAAGATCTTCATGACTTGTTTGTTTAAGCAAGTCATGTAAGGATAATTCCTTAGAAGGAATAGCAAGAACAAGAATCCTCCATTTTCTAGAATTTTGCTTTGGGTCGTGATCATTATCATCATAATGGTGTTGATGGTTTTTCTGAGAACAAGTAGATGTATAATCATCTTTCTTTCCTTTTCTCTTTTTTGCTACATATCTCATAGGATAAGCTCATCCAGTGCATCTTCATCATCATTTGAGTCTTCCCACTAATAAGTTGTATGACATTCACAATCAGGATCACACATTTTTGGAGCATGGTCCCATATGAAATGACTATTTATATGAGATATGTAACAAGGTCTGGCATTTTGATCTATCCAAGTAATTTGAGGATCTTGCTCAGATGGAACATAAGCTAGAGCAATTGGCAAAACATGTCTAGAAGGAACTGAAGGGATTGAAGGACCTTCTTCAGAGTCTTCTCAAAGGTGGCAGTGTAGAGGTGTAGACATCTCTCTCAACACCATGGAATTGTTTTTCATAATTAGTGATCCACTCAAGTGGTATCAGTTGGGCAAGTTCTTCTTTAGGCATCTGTCTGGGAATTTGAATGATAAAAGTATTATCAACTCTTTCTAAGATGACATAAAGAGCATCCTTTGTGGAGTTGGAAAAATGAAGATCTAGAGCATGATTCTGAAGTCTGTAGATAACCTGGTGAGGCAGAGCTGTTGCAATAGCTCTGGGATCTTATTCTGCTCCAACTATTTGGATTTGGACTTTCAGTCTATCTATTAGAGTTGGATCTGAAAGTTTCATGTTAAAATCTGGAGCAATAGTGAGAATGACGCTACCATTACCAAGAGTGGTTAAAATAGAATCAATCAAAGCGTTGATGTAGGAGGTGTAGGTAGTATCAAGTAGAACAACTTTGACAGTAGCTGGAATTTCTTTTCTCTAATGAAGCATTAGAATAAGACGTACAGCACCGACATGTAAATGGGTATAACCTTGAGCTTTCCATTCATCTATCAAAGGCTGAGCAATGTCAGGAGTAACATATTGTTCAGTAGAGGTTGCATGGAGACCACAATTGTCCAAGTTGGTTCTTTGAACAATCTCCTTTACATGAGGTCTTCTTGTGGAAATCAGATTTCTAATATTTCTGGTAACACGATTAGAGTGATGGTAAAAGCTATAGGACTGAGAAGAGGTAAATCTGTTTCCTGAATTTTAACATCATCAAAAAGATAATCTATCTCAATCAAATTTTCAATCCTTTTGGATAGTGTTCTGTGAATAAAAGAAGGCAATCTTTAGGGGGCAAAGGATGAAGAAAGTTGAACGGGTTCAAGACTAGTTGAAATTTTATTTATGGTTTAATGGATTCTTCTTATTCACCATCATAAATAATAATTTATACATTTTAGAAAGGGAAGTCATTTTTTTGTCATAGGAAATCAAATGATTATCAAGAAATTAATTATTTTGTTGTATACTTGAATGAAAAAGACATGGGAGCATGAAAGGAAAATGTCATTTATACTAATATAGTGACCCATGAGCCGAAAGAATGGTGAGTGACCAGGGCATAAGTAACCCCACCTTCACATCGCTTGTAATCAAAATAAACCCCATAAAGTTATTAAAAAAAGCCCATAATTAAATTAGTTCTTGATTGGGTACCAGGCCTATTAAATTAAGGAAACATAATAATAAATAGGAGAAAATGGCTTGTATAGCGAAATTAATTAAGATTTAGTTGTGTTAGACTTGCCAGGAAGCTGATATGGACCATAAAACTCTGGCACTTGTTCACGCCGTTAATGGCCTTTTTGTCACGTCATGGCAGCTTTCCCAAATTTTTTTTCATTTTTTTATTTTTTTATTAATATAATTTGAACTCTTTATTTTAAGGGAGAATTCCAGTTAAGGACCGCAGAAGACAATTTATATCAATTAAGGACCAAAACTTTCTGAAATTTCACTACAGGACTAAGGGACCAAATTGAAATTAAAATTTAGGGTGACATTACAATAATACCCCTCCCTTTTTATTTTATTAAAAAATAAATATTAATCAGAGATACTGTTCCGGCCACCGGCGCTTAGGTGGCCATCACCGGGAGTCCGGCCACTGGTGGTCGGAATTTTTTTTGTTGTTTAAAACAAGATGGCCAAGGGAGGGTTTGAACCCATGACCCCTTGGTACACCAAAAGGTTTGCAACCACCAAGCCAAGAAACCCATTCAAACATAAAATGCAAATAAAAATATATATAACAAAACAAACGCAACTGTTTGAGTATAAGTGAACAAGTGAAATTAGACAATTTACAAGTGGAATTCAGCAATTTACAACAAAACTTAGGCAATCTACAAATAACATAATAGAAGTCATAATCCCAAATGTAAGTGTTTAAGTGCAAATGAGCAAGTGAAATTTGAAGATTTACCACAAAAGTTTATGGATTTACAACCCAAATTTGGCAAACACAGGAGAATTCACAACCCAAAATGTAAGTGTTTGAGTGTAACTGAACAAGTGAAATTCGACGATTTACAAGTGGAATTCAGCAATTTACAACAAAAATTAGGCAATTTACAAATAACATAATCGAAGTCATAACCTCAAATGCAAGTGTTTAAGTACAAATGAACAAATGAAATTTTGAAGATTTACAACAAAAGTTTATAGATTTACAACCCAAATTTAGCAAACACAAGAGAATGCACAACCCAAAATGTAAGTGTTTGAATGTAAGTGAACAAGTGAAATTTGACGATTTACAAGTGAAATTCAGCAATTTACAACAAAAATTAGGCAATGTACAAATAACATAATCGAAGTCATAACCCCAAATATAAGTGTTTAAGTGCAAATGAGCAAGTGAAATTTTGAAGATTTATAACAAAAGTTTATAGATTTGCAAGTGAAATTCGACAATTTACAACAAAAATTAGAAAATTTACAAATAACATAATGGAATCCACAATCCTAAATACAAGTGTTTAAGTGTAAATGAGCAAATGAAATTTGAAGATTTACAACAGAAGTTTATAGATTTGCCAGAGAATTTCACTTACTCATTTGCACTTAAACACTTGCATTTGAGGTTATGACTTTGATTATGTTATTTGTAAATTACCTAATTTTTGTTGTCAATTGTGAATTCCATGTGTAAATCGTCGAATTTCACTTGTTCACTTACACTCAAACACTTACATTTTGGGTTGTGAATTCTCCTGTGTTTGCCAAATTTGGGTTGTAAATCCATAAACTTTTGTGGTAAATCTTCAAATTTCACTTGCTTATTTTCACTTAAACACTTGTATTTGGGGTTATGACTTCGATTATGTTATTTGTACATTGCCTAATTTTTGTTGTAAATTGCTGAATTTCACTTGTAAATCGTCAAATTTCACTTGTTCACTTACATTCAAACACTTACATTTTGGGTTGTGCATTCTCTTGTGTTTGCTAAATTTGGGTTGTAAATCCATAAACTTTTGTTATAAATCTTCAAATTTCACTTGCTCATTTGCATTTAAACACTTGTATTTGAGGTTATGACTTCGATTATGTTATTTGTAAATTGCCTAATTTTTGTTGTAAATTGCTGAATTCCACTTGTAAATCGTCAAATTTCACTTGTTCACTTACACTCAAACACTTACATTTTGGGTTGTGAATTCTCTTGTGTTTGCCAAATTTGGGTTGTAAATCCATAAACTTTTGTTGTAAATCTTCAAATTTCACTAGCTCATTTGCACTTAAACACTTGCATTTGGGATTATGACTTCTATTATGTTATTTGTAGATTACCTAATTTTTGTTATAAATTGTTGAATTCTACTTGTAAATCGTCTAATTTCACATGTTCACTTACAATCAAACAGTTGTGTTTGTTTTGTTATATGTATTTTTATTTGCATCTTATGTTTGAATGGGTTGCTTGACTTGGTGGTTGCAAACTTTTTGGTGTGCCAAGGGTCATGGGTTCAAACTCTCCCTTGGCCGCTTTGTTTTAAACAAAAAAAATTCCGGCCACCGGAGGCCGGCCGGAGCTACTGTTCCAGCCACCGGTGGCCGGACTCCTGGTGACGGCCACCTAAGCGCCGGTGGCCGGACCTCTGACCTCTGGTGGACGGAACAGTATCTCCGGTTAATATTTATTTTTTAATAAAATAAAAAGGGAGGGGTATTATTGTAATTTCACTCTAAATTTTAATTTCAATTTGGTCCCTTGGTCCTGCTGTGAAATTTCAGAAAGTTTTGGTCCTTGATTGATATAAATTGTCTTCTGCGGTCCTTAACTGAAATTCTCCCTTATTTTAAAGGGAAATTGAATGCAATTACCACCAAAAAAAAGAAATTGAATCCTGTTAATTTGGCCTAATTACTGATGGTTCCTCATCCTCTTAATTTTATGGTTTTAGATATACTCTCTTTTTAAATATGAGCATTAGAGAATTAATTTAGTTATTTGACCAACAAGTTGTTGATTGAGAAAGCAAGCGGTTTCGCCCTCTAAGGAAAAAAAATACAAGTTTGAATCTAGGAAAGTGCATTTGTTTGGAGGGTTTTAACTTTAATGTTCCCAACCCGATAAAGATTAGTCTCAAACCTAGAATGACTTGAGGATACTTTGAGTTATACTGAAAAGGAATTAGTTATTTATAATAAATATGTGATGATTTCTGTAAAATAACCTATTTGATCAATTCCCTCCATTGATGGAAACCTCTTTCATATATATAATCAATAATCAATAAGGATAATCTAAAAAAAAGATCATAAATTTAAGAGATAAAATATATAAAATATTATATTTTTCATTAAAATAAACACCACAGCTAACTCTTATATTTAAAATCAAACATAATATTAATTAGTCCACATTAGAAGATTATCAAATCATACGGAGGAACTCTCATAATGTGACTTTTTAAATTCAATATAAATGTTAGAATACTTTTAATGATTAGTTGGACATGGAGGAGTGACGATTATGGAAAAATTTAATGAGCTCAATTTAAAAAATTGAAGTACGACTAACAATTTTTAATTATTTTTTATTCTTTTTTCTTACATTTTTTTATCAAGATTTTATAACCTCATTTCTCCATTTTTTTTATATTATGCTCATTAAAACTTTCCTTTTCCTCTCCTTCAGTCCAATTCCCTCATATCAAATATAGGATAAAAGTTGAAAATTTTTACTATTAAAGCCAATATAAAAGCCAATATAAAGGCCAATATAAGCTAGTATCTTTTTTTTTTTTTTAATTTTTTGACACTGCAACATACATTTAGCATTTTGAAAATAATGATGCTTTATCATCTCCCCTTTTCTTGTTTGCATGCGTATGGGTCCTTCTTTGTTCTCATAAAACTTTTGTGAAGATGTGGTTTAGCAGGATTTGAATCTTATTCTAACTCATTTACATTAGTAGTTAGCTTAAAGTTAACGATTTGACTTTGAAGTCGTCATCATCTTCCGCTTTTATGGATATAAGATTATTTGTATTAAAAACAAAATTATTGATCGAACTAATTTTGTCAAGAAATTATTGTTTCGATCAATTTTTAAAAAGTCATTAACTTCTTTGGAGTGAAATATATCAGTTAATTTTTTCTTTTTTTTTTGGCATCTAATTTTTTATGCGATCCTATAGTTTTACTATTATTGTGTGTTGGGCAAAGAAAAAGCTATTTTTGCGGGGTAACTTGTGCTATATATATGTGTGTGTATTTTGATTGAAATAAAAAACATTTAAGTTAGAATAAAAATTCAGGACATTTTGCTTTGTCATATATTTTATGTTTGTTCTAATTAGCTCAGTTATAAAATTTTAAAACATTGTTTGCATAATAACTACAATACAACTTTAAATTATGTGATAAGACATTTTACTGTATGCCGAGTTCTTAGGAAGTGTAATCAAATGGATTAACGAAATGCAATTTGCACAGAAATCACGAAAATATATGGATCCCATGTTAATACAAAACAGATGATACCTAACTAGTTGGAAGCTGTGCGTGGTAAATTTAAATAAACATTATTTTCCAAATCTATAATATTTTAGATAAAATATTCTTATTAATTATAAGAATTCTTGTTAAAAAATAAAGTTTTAATGCACATTGTTAAAGAAAATTAATTTTAAAAAGTCAATATATATTTGTTACAATTAACCAATTTAACTAGTTTTTTTTAATTTTTTTCAAATTTATTATTTAGTTTTTATATGTCGTATCTTCTTATAAATATTTTTATGTGTGGATCTAAATTACATAGAATTCCTTAATCTTTTAAATTAATCCTCCATCCATCTCTTTTTATAAGAAATAATATCTCTTATAGTAGTATTTATAAATATAAGAAATAAATCATCTTTATTTGAAATTCTAAAATTGTCTTTCCACTTTTTTTCTCATTAAACATATATCACTTATTATATCTCTCCAATAAATTTTTATTTTAAACTTTAAACTGTAAGTGGATAGATAATATAGAAAATTAATCACACCCAAGTTATTTGCATAAATATAAGAATTTATAGTTATTTGCATGAATATAAGAATTTATTAAGAGATTTATTGTAAACTTTTGAATGCTATAGAGATAAAGTGAACTTGGGACTTAAGGAAGCTGTCTACCTGGTTTCCTCAGAGCGTTATTGACCATATTGTGAAAGCACATCCCCCCCGTGAGGAGAGAGGAGAGGATAAAATTTACTTGAAACCATCCCCTGATGGTTCCTTCTCTGTAAACTCTGCCTATCATTTTATTTCTTCAGGTACCTGAGGGAGAGAGGACGGTCTTTGGAAGAAAGTCTGGAGCTATGACCTCCCAGAGAAAACGAAGACTTTCCTGTGGCTGCTAATACATGGGAGTCTGCATACAGCTAAACTCAGAGTAAACAGTGGCATTGACCTAGTGGCCTCCAGTCCCTTTGGATGTGCACAAGAAGAAGACGATCTGCATCTACTTCGAGACTGCTCGAATGCAACACATAGATGGAAGTCAGTGGTAGCGGTCTCAAAGTGTAGTACTTTTGCCTCCTTACAAGGTGTTGATTGGGTGAGATGGAATTTGACAAATGAGGCTAGGCAAGACTACACTAAGAAGATCTCATGGACGACCCTCTTTGGTTATTTATGCTGGGACATATGGACCTCAAGATGTACCAAGCTCTTTGATGTGGAAAGTAACACTAGAACTCAAACGGGAAAAGCAACTTTCTTTAGAGCTGCATGGGATAATGAGATTCTAAAAAGATGCAAGTTCTACAAGCATGAAGTCACAAATCAGACATCCATTTTTAAGGACGGAGAGGACTTTGTGACGTTGGAGGTAGATCGTTCGTTGCTACCTAGCGGAGAAAGCAGCTGCAGAGGAGTAATAAAGGACAAAAACAATCGGTGGCTTCTTGGCTTTAATTGTAAACTAGTTACAGTTCCGCCGAGCATTGCAAAACTCCTTGGGATGATTCGTGGGTTGAAACAATGTTGGGACAAAGGGTATATGAAGGTTGTGATCAATACTGATTGCATAAATGTTATTAAATTTTTTTTAAGAGGGTGTGAAGATGACCACCCTTTTAGGGACCTGCTAGAAGATGCTAAGATGTATTACCATAGGGATTGGCAGATTCAGATTCGTCATGTCTATAGGAAAGAAAATACTTCAGCAGATTTCCTAGCAAAGTCTTCTCATAGGTCACCAGAGACGTGTCACCTCTATCATCAACAGCCACCTTTTATACAAGAGGTGGGGGTTGTTGGTTTTTGGCGTTGTACTTCTTTGGTTATTTATTTGAGTAGTTGGCAGTGTTTTCATTCAAAACAAAAAAAGTGAACTTATATACTACTTTCGGTCCTATTTCTAAGATCTTGTTTATAGATTTGAAATGAGGTGTTGTAATTAGGAGCAGAGGTAGTATTACCTCTAGTCTTTAATATAAGACCCTGTTTGACTTTTATTTTGATTCTAAATATAAGGTCCCAATCCACTTTGTCTCTCATATTTATACATTTTTTTTCAAAGTAGCCCTTCTAATAATGATAATTCTAGTCAATACACTTGATTAGCAAGGATATTTTAGGAAAGACAACACTTATTTAGAACAAATAACTAACTCAACTTACTTTTTTAATCTCCTCAAATTAATCAACTGGCTCTTATAATTAGAACCAGAGGTAGTATAATTTAACACACATATCGACATGTATAGGCGGTTCACGGATGGGTCATTAGATATTCTAATATTCTTTGGCTGGTTAATGAACTTAAAATGAAAAATGCATTCTACGCCCCGGAAAAGGAATAATCTTGATTTTTGAGAGTTGCCAAGCAAGCATGAAAGGGCCCCACTTTTCCACTGAAATCCAAACACCACCGACTGCATTAAATTACAAATGAAAACATACAAGCCAACAAACATCAAATAACACCGAAAGAGAGTCTCTCTCTCAGTTCAAACTGGCGCCTCGCCACCAACATTTCACTCGCCCAAGTGCCAACATATCTGAAGCTTCACAAACCACAGTTCTGCCATGTACTGCAAAACTATTCAATAAATTATCACATGCTTCTGTTTTCTTCTCACCCCTTTTTCCCAGAAACCAGATTCTCGTTCCCT
Organism: Neltuma alba; assembly: GCF_004799145.2. Classification (NCBI taxonomy): domain Eukaryota; kingdom Viridiplantae; phylum Streptophyta; class Magnoliopsida; order Fabales; family Fabaceae; genus Neltuma; species Neltuma alba. The sequence continues at coordinate 559,619 of NW_021635040.1, forward strand.
TCGGTGAAAACCTAAGAAAATCCACGAGTTGTTTTCTTACTATGTTGCCTTCCGTACCTGAAATCAAATTCTGCCCAGATCTTGCTCTGCCTCTGATTTCTCTGTATCTGAGTTCAGTGTATTAGTATTTTCGGCCAAGAAAAAGCGTATAGGCTTGTAGAAATGGCCACCAAGAACGTGTTGTTGTTTAGAACCAAATTCGATTCGATCGATATTTGGTTTCTAAGGGAATTGTTGTACAAGAACATGATTTGGCTTCTGGGTTCTCTGCAATTGATCCTGTATAATTATGTAGCTTGTTTGTTTGGGATGATTATCAATTTCTTTGCCAGGTATGGTGATTTTCCCGAATTGTTATGATTCCTGATAATTTGACTGATTACTGGATAATGCTTCATTCGTTTAGTTTCAGATTTCAGGTGGGAGAAGATGGGAAGGCTGAGAGATGTTGTGAGAATGAAGGGTTCAGAGAAGCGCTCGCTAATTTTTTATTCCAGAGCCATGAAGATATCTTTGAAGATTTTGGAATAGGTGAAGAGAAAAGTCAGAGCTCTTCATTGATGGAGGCCATCTCGGATGCTGGTGAAGAGAAGGAAAAAATTGAAGCAGGAACACTTCTAATGGAGGTTCACTCCGAATTTCAGGAGAATAAGAAAGAAGGAGACACACAAAGCTCTATTTCAATGGAGGGCTGTTCTGATAATCATGAAGATAAGAACAAGAGTGAGGGAGAAACAGATGGTTGTGTTCCAACGGAGGTTCACTCAGATTCACTTGAAAAAATGGAAAAGAGAACAGAAACAGCAACTGATAGTTTTGTTCCAGAGGTCCATTTTTATGGAACAGAGAAGTTTGTTTCAAAAGAGCTTCAATTTGATCATCCAGATGATGGGGACAAGGAAGGAACAAAATCTGAATGCTCTATTTCAATGAATGTTCACCGCGATTTGCCAGGAAGTGGGGAAGAAGGAGAATCAGAGAGCCTTGTTTCAATGGGGGCCCACTCTGATTCACATGGAAATGAGGGAAAAGAAGAAGCAAAGACTTCTGTTTCAATGGAGGCTCAGTCTCACCTTAAAGGTGAAGGCGAAAGAAGCTGTGCTTTAATGGAGGCAAATTCTTCCACAACCGCACAGAAATATCAGTACGTGTCAGGCAGAGACATCAGAGGGTTCATGGAGGAAGCTACATCCATGAGACTCACTTTCCAAGGATTTTTGGTGGGTCCAAATGTTCCTGCCTCTTTTGATAATAATGCTGAAATTATTGCCCAGAAACAGGATTCTTCAGAGAATCCTAAGGAAGAAGAAGATGATGACGATAAAGCAGAATCTACTCAAGAAAATGAGTTTCTGGGCTGCAATAATTCTCAGAAAGGAACTGAATCAGTAAGTCTTATGACAGCCAGAGATGAAAGAACTGAAGAATCTGGGAAAGACAGATCAAATCAAGAAAAAGAAAATAAACATAGAGAAAATGCTGAAGAGTGGAGGAAGATGATGGAAGAATTGGAATATGAGGTAGGAAATGAGTGGAGAATGGAATGGGAGCACGATGATATGGTGGAACAGCTTAAAATTGAGTTGGAAAATGCAAGACAAGGAGGACTTTGCACTATTCTTGAAGAACAAGAGGAGGAGGAGGAGGATGAAGAAGAATTAGAAGGAAAAGAAGAACAAGAAGAAGGAGAAACAGGGGAAACAGAGCGTTCAGAGGAAGGTGGAGATCAGAAGCGTCAGAATGATGAAGAAAATGAAGAACTCAATGACCTGACGGATGAAATTGAGGAAGTTTACCAGGTCTATGAAGAGAAAATGAGGAAACTGGATATCTTAAATTACCAGACTATGCATGGACTGGGTAAGAACTCAGCACCAAATTAACTTTGTTTGTTTGTTTGTTTTTTTTTAATCTCTCGCACTCATTTTATCTAGTTCATTTTGGCACTTTTTTCTATCATACTATTTACGTAAGAAAAAAAAAGTGAAATTTGATAAATAAATCATGATATAAATTTTATTATTATAATGGCTTAATGTATTGAGTTTTTAAACTTTGAATCGGTTATTTTTAGGCTATAGACGCCGTATCCCCTACTTCAACTCGTTTTGATGATTGAATCTTAGGTCTAATTTATATTAAATTAAAATAAATCTCATACATTTGATATATTGATTGATATTTTTTTAAAATATAATGATAATTCAATAACTTTACTCAGGACAAGTCTTTTTATTATTATTAATTATTAATGTCAAGGCAATTGGATTGAAAGTTTATTTTAGGCAATTCACGGAGTACCATTATCTTTTTCAGTGTGGGCCGATGTCAATTTTACACCCACCACATTTCGCTAATCATGTGCTCATAAAGATATTCATGTCCTTTGTTCTGTTCATCCTTCCCCACTACTGAAAAAAGCTATTGCGCGCTAGCGGCAGAACTTTAATTTATCTCAACATCTTTTTCTTTTACCTCATAGGCCTACTTTATGCACTTAGAATATTTATTTATTTATTTAATCATATTTTAAAGCCGATTCAATATCCATAATAATCTTTTTATAACTAATTGTGCTTTCAAATGTATTTTTTTTTGTTAATTAAAGTTTACTCTGTTTGTGGCGTAGAAAGTTTCCGATAATGATGATGAATGGACTTGTAAATGTGTATCTGTCTTTTGGGTTGACTAAGTTGAACTTGAAAAACAATTATACTCCAAGCAAAAGAAAAGTAAATAGTGTGTAACTTTTTTAATTGTAAAGTCATCTTATTAAAATTAGATGAATATTATAACTTTAAATAATTTTTTTTATGTTTAAAGGTTGCCTCACTGAGTAGAACGAAAACCAAAATATAATTGTTTTGGCCAAAAAATGTTCCAAATGTTATTCTTTCTTTTATACACCCAAATATGTTATTCTTTCTTTATAAAATAAGCTGACATGAACTGCCTATAAACTTAATTTGAATATAGTTTCAACCTACTTAAACATATTCAATAAACAAATTACTTTAACTATTTGGCCCAAAAACCAATTTTAACTGTTTTTTGGTTAATATATTTTGCTTTATTTTTTATTTAATTTTAAGTGATATTGGAATTAAATTTGAACTAATGAATTTGAATATACTGTATTAAAATCAAATAAATTATCACGTTAAATTTGCTATTCATTTGAACAAATTATTATTATTATTATTATTATTATTATTATTATGATGATGATGATGATGATGATAGGACGCTGCATCTTCAATTCTTCATGACAGATGTTTCCTTTAATTACAAGTTATTGTTGCACAGTTGTTTTCATTATAAATAAGACATGCATACTTCTTTTCAAACCAATCAAATAAAACTAAAATTTAAAAACCACACACTTATGAAAAAATTGAGAATAAATCCCTCATTGAGAATTTAATTGATAAATAGTATCTAAGAACTTTGTGCATAACTTTTCCTGGGCAACTTATTTCTTGTGTGCAATCATCTTCTCTGGCATTACATTTTCTTTCTATGTAACTGAACTTCCTTTGTGTGCAACTCACTTTTCCTTAAATACAAGTTATCGTCCTTATATGCAAATTAGTCTTTTATTATTTGTGCAAATTATCTTTTTTGTGTAACTCAACTTTTTTTATGTATAGCTTATCTTTTCTTATGTAATCCATCATCCTAGGTACTATTTGTCAATTAATTTTTCAATCAAGAATTTATCCCCAATTTTCTATACATTTATCTATAGAATATATACTTATATTATTATAAAAACATATAGCATCTAAGACATTAAAACATAAATTTTCGCCATTCTAATTCTGTAGAAAGACAAGATAATAAACTCGTTGACTGTTTAGATATTATTTGATTAGGCAAACTCATCCATCTCTACTTTGGTGTGCAAGCAAAATAATACATTTATTTGCAAAATCACACACTTATTTTATTAAAAAAAATTAAAAACAATCATATAAAAGAAATCAGATTCTTTTTATAACTATTTTGTATTCGCTACTAGTTATTAATCTAAATCTAAACATTGCCAGCCCAAAATGAAGTTTCTTTATCCAATATTTTTTTAAGGAACAAAAACAGAGAATGACATGTCTAGTTTTTAATTTATAAAAGTTAATTTATTCGAAGTAAAAGTCACTATGTGGAAGAAACAAAATTTTGCGGCTCAGAATGCAGTTTGCCTCAAAAAGTATTTCAATCAAACATATGAAGTAATGACTTCAAAACCAAACAAGCACAGAATTGACGCCCCAAACTCATGCCTCTCTGTCTCTACACACAGGTCTTCTGCAACTGAAAGACTCTGCAAAGTCAAGTTTCAAAGGATTGAAGCCATTAAACAGAAAAGAGCCAAAAACACCACATATGAAGTTGGTTGAAGAATTGCAAAGAGATCTGGAAGTTGTATATGTTGGACAGATCTGCCTCTCATGGGAAATACTGCGTTGGCTCCACAAGAAAGCTCTTCAACTCAAACAGCATTATCATTCACAAGCGGATTCCCTTCATCATCATCATCCTCAGTTCAATGTAGCTGCTGGTGAGTTTCAACTCTTTCAGGTTCTGTTGCAGAGGTTCATAGAGAATGAGGCGTTTCAAGGCCCCAGAACTCTTAACTTTGTCAAGAACCGCTGTGTCATTCGCAATCTTCTCCAAGTTCCTGCCATTCGAGGTATTAATCCATCATTAAGGGTCTCTCAGGAAATGATTGTCCTCAAGTGTAACATATCTATGTTTGCTTAAGCAGATGATAGCTCAAAAGAAACGATCATAAATAAAGAAGACGAAGAATATGTAGTTTCCATTGCAAGATTGGCAGAAATAATCAAGGAATCAATGTGGCTGTTCTGGAGATTTGTCAGAGCAGATAAAGATGGGAATTTGATCCTCAGAATTTCCCAACAAACTCGAACATATCCCAAAGACCCTGCAATCTCAGATCTTGTCAAAGACATTAGATCTCATCTTCATAAGGTATGCTTCCACCAAGATGTCAATTTTTTGTGACCCCAACGCACATTTCTTCATGCATTCAGCCGTGACAAGTGTGCATATGACTTTAGATAAGTAGAATATCCTGCTATTTGAGAATCTCAATTGTGTGGGTAGTACAGTTTCCCCTTTGATATTAGTCTAAAACAAATACTCCATCTTATCCTAAATATAAGACCTAAATAAATATGTGTCTTAGTCCTAAATGTAAAATTCCCACTCACTTTATCTCTTTTTTTTTCCATCACAATTCATTTTATCTCCTAAAACTATTTTTTTTCCTAATCTTTCTCTATTGATTAGAAATATTTAGGGAATTTTACATCAAGGGATAATTTCTAATGCAAATTATTATTAAAATGGATACCTAAAAAAATCAACATTCGTTCTTTAATTTATAAATAATTCTTGAAAAAAAAAAATCGCGCGCCAAGGCGCCTTTTGCTCAAAGGCGTCGCTGCTTACTCAGGTTTGAGGAAATCACAGGTTCGATCCTGTGGTAGGTTTGTGTGTGATTTGAATTTCTTGTGGGGAAGATTATTTGCATGTTGAGGAAAAAAAACAATTAAATTAATTTTCTTAATATTTGTAAATTAATTATCTAACTCCTACCTTTAGAACTGCATATAATGTGTAGAATCTTCTTCGTCCCCACATCACTACTAGAGAAGTGTGCATACAAGTGTAGATGAGCAGGATATTTCACCACTTGCGCTTGATTGCTTTTCTACTTGATATTGGTCCAATAAAAGCACGTCTCTTAGTGCATTATGCAAAACCAACTATACTAACTAACTAAAAGGATATTTGTAACTAAAAGTGTGCATACATGTGACTATACTAACTAAAAGGATATTTGTAATTTCCCCACATTATTGAAAAGTGACATATTTTTAATTCCCCACATTATTGAAAAATGACACTTTCAGTCTTCATACTAACGAGAATTGAAGTGTGCATATGTGCAAAATATGAAGAATCTATTTTCTTACCCATAAATTTTATTATAGATTTTCGTTTTCAAGCTTTAACTTTGTGAAAAAAATATGAGGCTCATACAAGAATTAATGTCGCAGAAGGAGAAGAAGCTGAAGGACTTGGTGAGAACTGGGAATTGCATAGTGAGAAAGTTCCAGAAGCATCAGCAGCAGCAAGAAGATCAACTGAATCATGAGCAGCTTCTTGCTCAGGTTGAGCTGAAACTGGTTTCAAGGGTACTGAATCTGTCAAAACTGAGAAAAGAACACCTGATATGGTGTAATGAGAAGTTGAGGAGGATTAAGTTTGTGATGAAGAAGAAGAAGATTGTGATGGAGCCTAGTTTCTTGCCTTTCCCATGCTGAAGAAGATGAAATTAATGTGCGTGGCATAAGATATAGAGACACGTACTTTCACATATAGAAAAGTATATTTATATAACAGTACTGTGTATAATATGTTAGACATTTGAGATTTATTTCATGTTTAAATAATGACTCATGAAAAATACTCAGGTTTAGTTGCCAACGAGAGACATAAGTGTATCCATGTAATTATTCATTCACCAATGATTTTAATCCTAGTTTTTGAAAACTACGTTTCTTAAATTTTTAAATGCTTGCAGTTAACCTTTTTGGCCTGAACTTATGGTATTTCTTGACTCTTATGTTATAAAATTAAAAACTACAAAATATCTAAACTTAATAAATTTAAATGATATTAAATTGCCGAAGCTCCAGCAATGGCACTTGATCTTTGGCCGCTAGCCATTGCTAACTAGCAACTGGAGTTCCAACGATGATGATTGAATTTTTAGAAAATCGATGGTGTAAAGTGGGATTTAATCATAAACATCTGGTTTTCCAAACATCATGTAGCCATTAGCCTACAAAAAAAATCATTAATAAAACTATGTAAGCTATTATATAAGAATGGGAAGCAGATCTGCTCAGCGGCCTTTTTTTCAGTGGCTCTCAGCATCTCTAAATCTTGTTTGTTCAATTAATCTAAGCATTCAGAATGAGACACATTGTGTAGCTTTAAAGGTGCATCTCCACCTCTCCTTTTGTTATAATCTTGACTGTTCATTCAATATGTCACACCTCTCTTTATAACTCATTATACGTCAATTGAAACCAATATAATGTGTTTCGTAGCGTTTCCGGATGAAAAATTTAAAGTTCAGAATTTTACTGTTCATCCTGTCCGTATACTGTTCATCCGAAAATGGGTCAACTTTGAAAATTCATAACTAAATCTAGAAAAATTGAAACGAAGTGATTCTAATTTTCACACGAAGCTGGCTAAGATTTCTGTGGAGGAAAAATAATCATTAGGTCCAATTCCATCCAGAATAATTTCAGAAAATTCATCAAAATGTACTGTTCATTTGGTAAATTTTCGAATTTCTAGTATTTTTGCCCAACTTTGAAAGGGCATAACTCTTAGCACACAACTCCGAATTTGATGAATTACCACTTAATTTAAAGCTAAAAATGAGATCTATTAGACTCCCAAATTTCACGCCCAGATTCTCACAATTGCTCATCATTTTATGTGCCACAAGTTTGGTACTTTTTAGAGAATTTCTATCCCCTAATTACCCCTTTCTCTTTTTCCACATCCATTCCATAATGTACCATGCATAACTCTAACTTTAGGGCATGAGAATAAAGTATAATACACATCATAACATCATCCATAACTAGATACCATCATTACATAAAGTTCAATGATACCTTACACAACATAACATAACAACATTAATTACATATTGCTCCACTATCCCAATACCAATTCCTTGCCTTGATCCATGCTTGGTCCATTTCCTAATTAGTGCATAGAATGACATAGGAGGAATGAGATTTCAAAGAAATCCTAGTAGCAAAGAATTATCATGTAAATCAATGCAAGTTCAATTGTGACATGTTCATGCAATCCAAACCACTCCCAACTCATAGGAATTCATGCCAAATACCAGGCAAGGAGAGGAACATCATATCATCCATATTGACATACCACAAAGCATTTGGCCAAAGCATAACCAATGTCAATCAAACAGTCAAGATCACCACAAAGTTCCTCCAAATCCAAGCAACAACAAATCACAACAAACAAGCAAGATAAACAATCAAATTATAATTCAAAGCTACCTTTGCAAAGCTTGTCCACTTAATTCCTCCAAGGAGCAATGCTTCTCCTTAATTCCTCCTCTTAATGCCTATTAAACCAAGCATAAACATAGGCCATATTAATCACAAAACAACTTAATTCTAACACTTTAACATTAACTTAACAATTCCCTCCTTTTTCTTTGATTTTCAACAAAACGATTCCTCCTTTAGGATCAAACTTCTCATGACCCAATCCTACACAATTTTTCATGAGGAATCCAATGGTACAATCATATTTTTAAAATTCAAACTCCTTCCCCATGATCCTCACTTGGCCGAATAGGGGGTTATATGCTTCCAAAAATTCTATTTTTGATTCCAATGATTTTAAACATCTTCCAACATTAAATCCCTACACAAAAACATGTTTTAAAACCATTGGAATCATCAAATCAAGCAAACTCAAATTGCTTCTGCATGAACAGTGCAAAACGAAAATGAAGAACCAAAACCCTAACTTGGCTTTCTTCCAAAAATCAATCCATACACCACTTAATCTTGCTTATCCCACTTGATTATTAAGGTTTCTATCCTTCTCTAAGCATCACATATCTCAACCGAAATTTTCAGATTTTTCCAGCATTTTCCCAAGCAAAAATCCTTGTTTAATCAATGTAAAACTTAGGGATATTGATGCATGGACATACCTTAGTGTTTCCTTGAAGTAGGTTGGATGATTTCCTGCCTAAAACACCTCAAAATTTTGTGTAAGTGTGGCTAGATGAACAGTGGCAGAGTTTCCCCTTATTTTTCTCAATTTTCTAACATTTTTCATATATTTTCAAGGGGTATTTATAGAAAAATTCCATCTGCCCTCTCCCTCCTGATTTGCATGAATTGGGACAGCTCAATGGGGTTATGTGGCAGCCATCAAGTGTGAAAAATATTCAGATTTGAACAAGTGGCATTTCTCTAGATTTTTCCACAAAAATATCCCTTAATTTCACATTTTATTTAATAAAATGGTGGAATCTGGAAAGTGCACGAAATTAGGCCTTTAATAAGTCCATTGTGGGCCCCAAAAATGGTTTGGATTGGCCCAAAAAGATGGCCAACAAACCAAATCACTATCTCAAACCAATTAGAAACTTTATGAGTTACTATTCACTAGTAACATTTCATAATTTTTCTAGACATCCAAAAATTCATTTCTCTCCATGATAATTCACCTTTTAATATGAGAACATGATCTGAAAATTTTCATAATTTTTCACCACCTCTAAGTATTTATTTTGAATTTTCCCCGGTTAGGCCTTTATCGGAGTCACTACAGGAGAATAAATTCTCTAAAATTAATCCTTGAGCTTCCAAGACCTAAAACCAATTTTATAAATTCAAATAAACATTTAGATGAATTTTTCATCAATCTTCCAAATTTATTGAGGCCTTTTCCTTTGGTTTTTGTGCTTCATGCTCTGCCATTGTTGCTCTCCAAAGTCTCAAAACTGTTGTGGGCCATCTCGCAAGGATGACAGAGAACTCACGCGTTGCTGGAGGCTAACGCGAACTGACAAAAGACCCATACAACTTTTTGGATTTCCTTTCCGTCTTCAATCTCTCTCTCTCTCTCTCGCTCTCTCGTGTCGTTGGGTTGTTTCATTCTCATATTGCGTTTGCTGCTATTCAGAATCTATTCAAACACTCTAGTTGGTTTTGTTCTTTCTCATATTGTGTTCATCTTCTCATGTTTGTTCTGTATTATAATCATTACTAGATATTTCCCTTTTGCTTTGCAGTTTGTGCGTCCTCATTCCTTGTACTCTGATCCTTCATTTTAGTTTTCCCTTGGTACAAAAGACTCTTAGAAAAAAGAAAAAGGTCAGCAAATATTTTTGTTGTATTCATATATGATTTCTCATATATCCTCTCTATCTATTATCATCACTCTTGGGTCGTATATGACAAACACAAAAAAGTCTTTGCTTAATTAATTGGGGAAAATAGGAAAAAGCTTGCAACTTTGAAATTGAATGGGGTCCTCTTATTATGGTTTAAATTCAATTTCTTTTTGTTTTTATTTGTAAGTTTCAACTAATTAAGAGGAGGGAATTGGGAGAAACGATGTGTGACTCAATTTCAACTCTTTGTTTGATTGCCCATATGCCAGTTTGTTTGATTGTATCCATGTCAGTGTGCACTTAATAATCCCTAACAAATCATAGGTTTTACCAGTCAATAACAATTAATTATATTTGTTTATCACCAATAAATAATACTACTTCACAAATACCAATAAGCATAAGTCCTTGTTGAAGATACTAGTACTAGTAGAAAAAGAAGTACAAGGTCTCAAATTCTGGTTTAAGTGTTGAAAACGTCTTTATAAGATTTGACAATAGTCGAATCTAATCTAATAATATTTTCTTTAGTCTTTTTTATAAATTACAAATTACAAATAAGTGAGTTAAGTAAATCAAGAAATTGGCTAAAAACAATAAATATGTAACAAAATGTATTTTTTTTTCAAATATATCATTATTTATAAAGAAAGTGAGAGAGAGAGAGAATGAGTAGGAAGAAAAACAATTATCATTGTTGAACTTATAGTTGTAATTAACCATAATCAAGTTTCTTTGATGATACATTTATGGAGCTAGCTATTGTGATTTGGATTGATTTATGTATTTGAAGCTTGTTTTTCAAACTAAAGTCAAAGTGAATTTTTGTTGAATTACTAGTTGGAGACTATGGACAAGGAATGGATGTCCTCTAATCGTCTATCAAAGGAATATTAGATGGGGCAGAAGATTTTATTAAGTTTGTGATTGAGCACGCTGATGATTATAATAAGATTATTTTCCCCTGTCTTACGTGTTGCCTTCTGAAGTAGGTTTTGCCATCTAATTATAAGAGCCACTTAATTATCAATGCAATCGATCAAAGTTATAAGTGCTGGGTAAAGCACAGAGAGACAAGAGATGTGAGTAATAGTAGTCGAGAGCATAGTGAAAGCTGTGGATCATTTAATTTTGACATAAGTAATGTGAAGCTGACCATCTTGAGGATATGACCAATGCAATTGAATGGGAACTTGACGATTGTCTTGAAATGTTTGACAGATTGAAGTGTGATGCTGAGACACCTCTATATGAAGGTTGTACTAATTTCACAAAATTGTCTGCAGTGTTGAAACTGTATAATTTGAAGGTGAGAAATGGGTGGAGCGACACGAGCTTCACAGAACTGGTTTTACTTGTTAAAGAAATGCTACCGAAAGAAAAATGAGCTTCCAAGCAAAATGTATGATGCAAAGCAAGTGTTGTGCTCTGTCGGCCTTAGCTATGAGAAGATACATGCTTACCCCAACAATTGCATTTTGTTTAGGAACGAGCATAAGTCGCTAACCAAGTGTCTTAAGTGTAATGTGTAGTGCTAACAAGAGAATGGGAAGAGCCCGAAGAAGGCATTATGGTATTTTCCCATTATGCCAAGATTCAGATGCTTGTATAGTAATATAAAAGATGCGAGAAATTTAAACTGGTATGCGGATGAAGAATTAAAGATGGCATGCTTCGACATCCTACTGATTCTCCAAAATTGAAAAAGTTTGATATTGAGTATTCTGAATTTGGAAAAGAAGATAGAAATTTACGCCTTGCATTAGCCATTGACGGGGATGAAACCATTTGGGATGTAAAGTAGCACCCATAGCACATAGCCAGTGATTTTGTTTATATATAACCTTCCTCCATGGCTATGCATGAAATGCAAGTATTCGATGATGTCTATGATAATCTTTGGGCCAAAGCAACCAGGAAATGACATAGACATATATATATATATATATATATATCTGGCACCATTAATTGAAGACTTGAAAGTATTATGGGAGAATGGAGTTGATGTATATGATACACATAAGGAAGAAACATTTAATTTGAGAGCTATGTTGTTTGGCACAATTAATGACTTCCCTACATATGGTAATCTCTTAGGGTATAGCATTAAAGGGTAACTTAGTTGTCCCATTTGTGAAGAGAGCACAGATTCCATAAGGTTAAAGCATGGAATGAAAAATTCATATGTAGGACATCGTAGATGGTTGCATCTTGATCATCCTTACTGGTGATTTAAAAAATATTTCAATTGGAATTCAGAAGAATGTAAGGCACCTATACCGTTGACTGGGGAGGACATATTTCAAAAGGTAAAAGATATAGATTATAAATTTGGAAAACTTTCACGAGGCATGTTGGGACAAGTGGGTGGAAGAAGAGGTCTATTTTCTTTATGTTGCCATATTAGATAACTCTAAATGTGAGACATTTTCTTGATGCTATGCATATTGAGAAAAACATATATGAAACTCTGTTTGACACATTACTCTATATTCCTGGGAAGACTAAAGATGGCATAAATGTGAGGCTAGACATGGCTGAGATGGGATAAGGGAGGAATTGGCACCAGAGAATAAGGGAACTTGTACATTTCTTCGTCCGGCAGCTCACACGCTTTCTAGAAAAGAGAAAAGTAACTTTTGTGAGTTTCTTGCTGCAGTAAAAGTACTAGAAGGTTACTCTTCCAACATTAGTAACCTTGTTTCAATGAATGATTTGAAATTAAAAGGTTTAAAATCTCATGACTGCCATGTCTTGATGAAAAACTTTATTCCAGTGACAATACAGGCCATTTTACCTGATAAGGTGCGAGTTACAATCACGAAGTTATGTTTCTTCTTTAAGTCTCTTTGTAGCAAAGTGATTAATCCCAATAAATTGCCAAGATTGCAAACCCGAATCATAGTTATGTTATGCAAACTTGAAATGTATTTTTCTCCAGCCTTTTTTGACATCATAGTCCACCTAACCATCTACTTAGTTAGAGAGGTCCAACTATGTGGCCCAGTGTACTTAAGATGGATGTATCCAGTTTAACGTTACATGAAAATATTAAAAGGGTATGTGAAAAACCAGAGTTAGCCAGAGGGTTGTATCATAGAATGATATATTTGTGAAGAGGCCACTGAATTTTGTACCCATTACTTAAAAAGTACAAGTGATATAGGGCTTCTATTGTCTCGTCATGAGGGAAGGATGGATGGAGAAAGGATTATAGGAAAGAAAGTTGTAACTATTTCAAACCAACGACTCTAATGAGATTGAGGACTATGTGGACAAGCATATTGATGAGCTCAAGAGGGATAATCCCAGTGAGCTTGTGTGTTGGTACACCAAAACACACAATAAATAATTTACAACATGGTTGAGAGAGCACGTACATGACAAGTATAATCTTGATCCTAATTCAGTTTCGAAGAAATTAAAGTTATTGGCAGATGGATTGAGCAAACATATGATTTCTTTCACAAGCTACCTTATCAATGAGTTCACTTTTTATACTAAAGAGCAAGATGATCAAAGTAAATAGCAAAATAGTAGCGTAACTCTTGTAGCTAATACCCTGCATATATTGAGTACCAAAGACAAAAATCCTATCTATGCACGTATGTTATACTTTGGGGTGATTGAGGATATTTGGGAGTTGGATTATATTGAATTCAGAGTTCCGGTATTTGGTTGCAAGTGAGTGGACAATAATAATACATTGAGGATTGATGACTTAGGGTTCATACAATTGAATTTGAATAAGGAAGGATACAAAGAAGAGCCTTTCATTTTGGCTTGTTAGGCTACACAAGTTCTCTATGTCCCAGACCCGGCTACTAAAGGATGATCTATTGTTTTGTTAACCAATAAAATGAATGTGGAGATGGGGTATGAAGACAATGCAGTTGAAGATGATCCATTTCAAGGGACATCACTTGAATCTCTTTTAAATAAAGATGAATCCATGTATGTCAGGCACGATCACAACGACGGAATATGGATTTCAAAAAGGGGGAAAGTGTTTCGCAAGAAGATTAGAATAATTCAAACCAAGAAGAATATACAAAAACCTAAGAGTAGAAAAAGGAAAAGATCTACTTAAACATGCATTTAAATTTTCTTATTATTTTCTCTAATTAACTTTTGTTTGTTTTTTTAAGTCAGTTTCGTCATTAATGACTTTATTTTCATTTAATGGGTTTTGATTCATTTTGTTTGATTGAATTTCATTACAGATGGCAGACGATAGTGGATCTAGCACCAATAATCCATCTCAGCCGAGAGATGCCTCTGACCAGGAGAGACAACTACAGGACGAGGTAGCACGCATACAGAGGGGCCTTTGTGTTATGCAAGAGGTCATGAAAACTCGGACAGAAGGAAAAAAAATAAGCTATACGGTCAAATAAATTTATTAGCTATATTCAGACAGCAGCACGAAGCACTATGCCCATTACAGTGCAGCACTGGAGGAGGGTTGATCGTTCAATGCGAGACACTATTTGAATAGATGTATCGGTGATATATTATAACGTCAACTCAAATTTCATTTTCTTACAAGCTGTCTCACACTAATGTGTTGTTTTATGTGTTTTGCAATCTGGATTTGATATAGAAAAGAGCAGGAAGAAGTTTGTGGAGGGAAAGGCTGGGAGGGTACTGTGCTATTTTTGATATTTTGTGACATACAAGTACTTGAAGGATCCTTCCATAGCTGATGAGTTCGAGGTTCCTAGCTTGATAGATTGGGCAGACAAGATTCATTGCTTTTGAGAAAATATGAGAAAAAAGACACTGAGAGAAATCAAACTCATAAGAATGACCATCAAGTTTTCTTTTGCTATAAAAGGGGCCCAAGGCCCAATTACCAATACTTAACCTTCACCTACGCTAACCATGTTCACCCTACTTCTTGCCAACATGCTTTCTTCCTCAGCTTTTGAAACTAGATCATGATGAATAGACATCCAAAGTTGTCTTCCTCATTCAAGCTTCAGGCTTGACTTCGCCAAGTGATTTGCACATCACACCAATCTTCAAATCCCATCGTCTCTCAACAAGTAGGAGAATCCTTCTCTTTAATCCCATCAAATAACCATTGATAGTCTCTTTCCCCTTTAACTATTGAGCAAGGATTTCATAATCTGTTTCTACTTTAACCTTCTTATACCCTAAACTCCACATCAACTCCAAGCTCTCCTTGATCCCCCAACTCTTCACCTCTAAAACAACACAAGATCCAATCTTTTTCATAAAACCTCTAATCCGCTAGCCACAACTGTCACAAGTTAGACCTTTACAACCTGCCATCTTAGGATTGCCATAGCAAGCACCATTTGAGTTGAGTTTCACTTATCCCTCTTTTAGGTTTACTCTAATTCTCATCTCTACTTACTTTATTCATTTTTTTGCAACACAGACAAACCTCTCTCTTACTCATACTCCAACATAAACCTCCGACTTCCTTCTACAACCTATTGTAGATCTGTAATTTGGCCACTAAAGATCTTTTTATTTCATTGCCTCCACAAGTTCCAGCAAGTAACACCAAACAAAGTAGCTTAAGGTATGCCCCTCGTCCCTTCTGTTTTATGAGGTTTGTTCTAAGCCATCTTGTGAGTGTTTCTATGAAAAAATTTGGCTAGATTCTATTACTAATCCTTTCCCTTACTTCTCTAGTAAACCCATAATTGCTTTAAAATATTAGTGTTCAAACGATCTTGCACTATATAAGCCATAAAAATATCTTATCCCCTTCAGTCTCTTCGACTTCCAAATCATACCCTCCAACTCCACCTATGTCGTCTTTCACAAAACTTAGTATCCAAGTTTAATAGCATACTGATCGATGTGCTGGACTGTCGCCTTCCAGATCGTCAAGAAAGAGAGTTACACCAGATAAAATGCTGTATAAGATGCAACCAGTCATTCTTCTCGAGGAGCTTGTTATTGGAAATCCTAGTCTAACTTGGTTTTCAAAAACATTGTAAAAAGGGGGGGTTTTAGATGTTTTAAAAGTGGTACAACAAATGTAAAGTGCAGAAAGTTAACTATTTTTTGGTATTTTAAATGAATGAAGAAATGTTTTGGATTAAAAAGGAATTATGGTTAAACAATCTCTTAATGATGAAAACTCAGCTATCACTGCTCTTTAGAATGATTGGGAGTTTGGAAAACCTCTAAGTCTGTAGAAAACCCCAAGTAATCACTTGGATTTAATGTCTTAATTAATGAAAACTCACTTTAATCAAAGTTAATTAACACCTCTTAAGACGCTACTGAAAACCACTTAGACTGTAGATCAATGAATGATGCAAATGTCCTCTGAATGTCAATCGACAAACACAGAATACCAAGCATGCAGATTGATCACAATAATCACTAAAAATCAAACTGAACACAAGGATTCAAACTGAAATATTATATAGATTAATCAACTTTAACATCATCGAACCCAAATACAATAGAATAGTCTAAACACCAGATTTACAATCATAAACCAAGTTTGATACAAGTACAGAAAGTTCCTAAATCTAGACATATTCAACACAGCATTAAACAAAGGTTTAGACTATAGAAAGAAAACTCCTCGATTAGATCACTGAGCTCAGGCTTTGTTCTCCATCACCAAGAGGCTAAGGGGTTTAGCCTCTCATGCCTTCAAACTAATCGTAATCTCTCTAGGAATGAACAGCCATGGTTGAAGCTAAAAATGAAGTTGGAAAAAATGGATAAGAAGGGTGTTGGAATGGTTTAATTAGTCCAAAATCTTAGAAAATGATGAAGAGATGAAGAAAAATGGAAGTTTTGGATATAGGATCAATGGAGACTTAAGAGAAAATGATGGTGGCTTAACTATGTGCAAATCTGCAGAATAGAAGAGTGTCTTTTCATGGTGGCTGACCCCTTAGGGTAGAAGCTCAAAAACCTATTCCAAAATGCATAGCTTCACTTAACGCACTCAGGTCGCAACCTCAGGAATGTATGGTCGTGACTCAGGGGGCTCAGGTCGCGACCTGATAGGTTCCATGTCGCAAGCTGGGAAGACAGAGAGCTCTCGTCTTGACTTGGGTCTAAAACGCGTAATTTCACTCAGAGGCATCTAGGTCGCAACCTAAGTAGTCCATATCATGACCTGGGGAGGTAGAACACTCTCAACTTTTGTGTTTTGGTCCTTGTAACATTTTGGCTCCATCCATGCTCTATCATGATTCTTGGGTCCTTCTCTTATTGCCTGAAAATCACAACAAAGAGTTTTGTAAAGACCAACTGATTATAGATCAAGGCAATTAAAATTTAGAAGAGAAAAATGACCCTTTTTACCCCTTAAACAGCAAAATGCAATGCATGAACCAATGTAACCAAATGGATATAAATGCACGCAAAATGAGGGTAAAATTGTTGCAAAACATTAGAAAACACTTGAAAAAACCATATAAAGATTGAGTTCTATCATTCCCCCATACTTGAACCTTTGTACTCCTGGACAAAGACTTGAATCATTCTAAAGAAAGTACACCTACAATTAGAGAGATTAGCATGTTCAAAAGTGATCTCAAGAACTAATCAATCAACCTCTTTTTAGGAACACAAGAATGATAACATTAACAATACCAAGTAATCAGATACAAGGTGCAATTGACTCAAAATGCATGAACAACAGAGATTTGCTCTCAAGGTATAAGCGTTTGAATTGCTCATCTCTCCTCATTGGGGTTCTTTTCTCTCAACTATCCAAGTAGCAAACATTCTACCATAAGCTTGTAATGACCCTGAAATCTCCACTATTATTCAGCATCCATGTAAAGAATCAAGAGGACTTTAGCGGTTATAGTGATGGAAAGGCTAAATGGAATAGAAAATGATGAAATCGAATGTCAAGAATTAAAGAAATGTGAGTTAAATAACTTCTATTTTTAGTCAAGGAAGTTCAGATCCCAACCTTCTATCACTAAGGGAATACTTTATTCAGCTTCATTTTGCAGTGATAGCTTATGTATAAGGAGTATTTCTTTACTTTTGTGCTTTTTTTTCTTTTTTTTTCTTTTTTTCCAAACTGAAATAAAAGTAAAATTCCCAATTAAGACCGATGAAGATCAGGAAATCATAATTGTCGAGACAGATTCAGCTCAATTAACATCGTTGTTCAAATCACTCGAAATGGTAGACAAAGTTGTTCAAAACACTTGAAATGGTAGACAAAATAAAGGAAGTGCGGGCTCAAAAAATGGTCAAGCAACGAATAAATAGTTGTGGGTTGTGTTTGGGTAGAAAGGTGTAGAAAAGAATGCCTCTATCATATTCAAAATCATAAATGCACATGTAATTTTGCCCAAGAGCTAAAACAAGTTCTAAAGAATGTAAACCACATGAATAATCACTCAATATAGGAATCAAGGCTCAAGAATATCCTTCAAACAAGGGTTTCACATTTCAATTGCTCATATAAGAAGTTTAATCAACATGCACTAATCACAAGGCATTAAGACACTTATCACAAAAGCAACCTATGAGATGAGGATTAAAAAGATCAAGATAATCACTTAAGAACATGCTTGAATCCCAAAAGTGACTATAAAGTCTTCAGAAAAAAATCATTTTCAAAATCCAGTATGCTTAAAAGTCCAAAGATGGCATAATTTTCAAGAAAAACTGTTTGATGCAATCAGGGTATATGAAAAAGAGCAAAGGTTTGCCTGAAAAAGATACAAAGGTAGCTTAAAAAGGTACCTCCTACACAATAATGCCAAAAAGCAGAGAGAAGGTAACGGTGCACAGTAAAAAGGTCCAGGTCGCGACTTGAATACAATGAGGTCACGACCTAGATACACAGAGGCACTAAGTCAGGAAAGGGGAATGAGGTTGCGACTTGAGATCATATGAAGTCGCGATGCAAAATCACAAAGAGCCCTCCCTAGTCAAAGTCACTCTTCAAGTCGCGATTTGAAGCAGTAAGGTCATGACCTGAAGTCACAGAAACTACCAATGCAAAAAATTCAAACTATGGCCACAATTAACAGGTAAAAACCCTTTTAGCAAGCATTAGATGATCCAATTCACAGCAATTCACCATCTACAATCAATTCAAAGCCAAATAATGATGATGAAAGATTGGATGTTCGAAAAAATTTTTGCCAAAAATTCTGAAACAACCACAGAAATGATGCAACAAAGCGAAATGAATTCCTCCCCCTACTTAGACTTGATAGTGTCCTCACTGTCAACAGAAAAGGGAAAAAGAATTACAGCAGCCACAAAAGAATAAAGTAAACTAACCATTCACTGCAGAAAGTTAACATACAAAGGAAATATAGCTTTTGAGTACCGGGATTACAAGACAGAGCAACAAACAAACAAAAAAGAAAAGAAAAACAAAGAAACAAAGCAAAAAGCAAAAAGCTTCCAGCAATAAAGGTTTCAATCGTCCTCCACTCTTCTTTCTTCTTCAGCCCCGACATCTTCTCCTGCTTGGACATTAGCTTCTCTCATTTCAGCATTAGTAGGAGCAGTAGCAGCAACACTAAAAGATTGCCCCAGACCCTCACTAAAAAAAACTGGTGGCAGGAATGGTGTTTTCTCAGAAAACCCATTCATACTCTCGGGGAAAGTTGACCTTAAGGGCCCTGGCCATCTCTAACATCAGAGGATCCATAAACCTCTGCCTTTTGAACTCGTGAGACATGGAGATAGCTTTGTATGCATCGAACTCCTCGCTTAGGTTTGCCACTTGTTGACTGAGTTCGGTAATCTGATCATTCAAAGAGGCGAGGTTGAAACTAGAGCCACCCTCAGCTGCCTCTTCTTTTGGTTCTTCCCTAATCACCCTTTTTCCTCTCTTTCTTTCTCTGTTGGATTTGGAGGCGACATAGCATCTGGTCGTGAGAGGGTGCAAGAGAGAATTAGAGGGGCGCACGAGATCCTGTATGTCTACCTCTCCTACCTCTACGCACTCTAGGCATGCACAATTACTCAAGAATTCAAGCACAGATAGAGTTCAAGAAAGAAGTAGGTTCAAAACCGTGTATTTACCAAGTGTGTATTTCAAAATTGAGGCAAACTCAATGATTTCAAATAATGCTCAGTGAGTTTGAGGTGTATGAAGTGCTATACACTCTCAAAGTATGTGCAGAAAGCAAAGTTATGCAAAAAGAGTAAGTCTGGACACTCAGGAAAATTTTCAGTAGAAAACTAGATCAGGTTGCGACTTAGGTGATCTAGGTCGCGACTTCAATAAACAGAAAGCGACTTTGAAAGAAGATGGAGTTGAGGTTGTGACTTGAAAAAGTCCAAGTCACGACTTAAATAGGTCGAGAGCAACATTGGATAACAAAGGGCTGAGGTCGTGACAAGCTACAAGTCAAGTCGCAACTCAATCACTTAGGTCGCGACTCTAAATATATGAGGTCATGACGCAAAGTCACAGAGAGCTATTTTCAAAAAATCCTTGAAAAATCACTAAGTACTTAAACTAGATGCTGAACAACCATGCACAGAGTTTAAAATCTCAAGCAATTGGCTAAAACACTCAGGATCAAGCTAGAATAAAATGCAAAATCCTATGCAGGAATGCAAATACAAATGTATAGGAAAAAACAAGATATATGGTTCTATTTCTCAAAATTTTTGACGCTATGAAATGCAAGAATTAAGTTTAAAAACTAAAAATCTACTAGAATCGACGACAATCACAATGGTGAGAAAAGCCAATTACTAGGGAACCAAGTCAATGGCAACGGTGCCATTGATCGATGTGCCAAATTGTCACCTTTCGTGTCACATCCAGTAATATGACATTTATGAATAGGGATCTTCCTAAACAATTAAGGGTTAAAAATGATAAAGGGAAATAGAAAATTTTGGTGGAAAATAATTATTATAATTTTCCAAGCCAATTATGAAAAGTTTGACTAATTAAGGAAAAATGGTCAAGAATGATTATGGAAAAATATTTCCAAGCCTTAGAAAATTAAAAAAAAATAAGGATGATATCCTTTGAGAATTATATGAGATTATAAAATTGGTTGTATAACCAAATTGCTCTTAGAGAAATTACAAAGGAATTTAAGGGTGATTTAAGCTGGTTTAAGGTCCTTTCTTTGGAAAACTCCAAATAAATATTCTTAAGGAGAATAAAATCCAAAGAAAATTCCTATGACATCCCAAAGAATTATAAGAGATTATGGGATTAAAAGAAGACCCTCAAGTATCCAGGATTTTTCCCAATTCCTTTGAAAAGTGGAAAAATCACTAAAAAAAAGGAAATTAGTTTTCTTTTTTATTTAATTATTGGGAAATTAAATTTGAGACAAAGAGGGCAATTTGGAAAGATAAAAATGAGGAGAATAATTTATAGATCTGATAGAAAATAATTACAGAGGTCAGAGGATTGTAATTATAGAAAAGAAGTTAAACTCGGAGTAAAAGTGCACCGATAAAGTGAAGACTAGAGTCTTGCACTTTACTTGGCCCACAAGTTGTCACTTGTCAAGCCTGTAATGGATAGTAATTAAGGATTTCCAAGTGTCAAGCCACCAATGGAGAGGATCTTGACTCTTGAAATTAATTTCATTTGGCATTAAGTTAATTAAGAGAGAGGATTAAGATTAAGTAAGCATATGACACTTGGCAAATTATTAATGTGGGTTGGTGGGATATTTTGTGCACATTAATGAGCTCCTCCTCCTCTATTTTCTGAATATGGTTTGGCCAAGGCAAGAAGAGAGGGAAAAAGAGAGAGTTTAAGGTGGAAACAAGGAAGAATCAACCACTTTAGATCAAGTAGGCTTGGAGTTAAGGTTAGTAGATGATTCTATGTCATTCCTTGCTTGATTCTCTTGAGTTGTATGGTTAGAATTTCTGGTTCTCCCCTTTTTCTTGAGCTGGCCGAAATGTTTATTGAATGGGGAGGGAAGTTTTGTTGTTCAAACTTGCTAAAACACCTAAAAGCATGATAGATCCTAGTGGTTACAAGAGTTTATAGGTTGATTTTGAAGTGTTTTTTTGTTATGTTGCATGAGAACCATTTCAGCCAAAGCAAGATCTAGACCCTAGGATGTGTTTTTCAAAGTTTTGAGGCTTCCATTGTGTTCAAAATAGAAAATGGTGTAGGATAAACCTAAAGAAAAAGTGTTGGAAGCCATAGAATCAAAGTTGCAATTTTTGGATTTTGAACCCTAATGGTTTGGCCAAGTTGAAACTAGAAGAAGAGATTTTATTTTGTTAAATGCAAGTACATATTTGGAATTTACATAAAAAAATCATATAGAAATGAGTCAAGAGGGAATTTTTGTGGTTTAAGGAAATAAACTCTAAAATTTAAGAACAAAGGTAGAAGCTTTAAGGGACAAAGGTTGTCCTTGAGTTATATTATTATTTTTTATGTGGAATGGTTGATGATTCTTGCTGCCCTTTTTATGGATTGCCATGCTAGGGTTTGGAATTTGAGGAAGCAAGAAAGAAGAACAAGAAAATCAAAGAGCATTGGATCAAGGTAGTAAGATTTAATTAACCTTAATGTTGAGTGTTGCATTGATTGCTATGCAATTTCATGTGCTATTATGTGGTTGAACTAAATGATGATGATGATGATGATCATGTAGCTATACTCCTTGCTTTATGTGCCTTGGCTATTGCATGTTAGAGTGCTACATGTATGAGGTAAAGCAGTTCCCTATTAATAGCAAAAGGTTAGAATGCTTGTAATTGATGCATGTTGATGTTTTGGTTGATTGATCTTGCTACTGGGATTTCATTGAAATCTCATCCCCCATATGCAACTAATATTTTAGGGACAGAATTATCAAAAGGGAGGCTGCAAATCCAAGGATAAATATGGTGATGAACCATGAGGAAATATTTGTATTTGGTTATGTATAAGTATTAATGGTTGGTGCTGTAATCTCTAAGCAGGACGCCAGTTTAGAGCCACGTTTTATTATGTTACCGAATGATTTTCTGCACAAAATTTAGTATGCTTAAATTTCACATCACGAGCTTCAATTGATAGGAATTGCATTAAAAATGGCTAACTACATGATTTTTAATGATTTTTCAAATTAAGGTTTAGAATATGGAAAAATGATTTTTACCAAATGGACAAAAGTGATCTTCACAAAATCCTGACACTTTTTCAAATGGAATTGATTCATAAGATTATTTTTTCTTGAAATAACATTCAAATATCTTTTTATATAATTTTGAACCACTCCATTTTGATTTTTCTAGATTAAGTTATGAATTTTTGACATTGGGCTAGAAAACTGGATTTTTACTCGATGAACAGTAAAAATCCGAAAATTAGCGTTTTATGGATTTTTGAGCCCAAGACCATCCAATGTGGTCTAAAATGGTTTTAATTAAATCCTAAGTGGATTTGATAGTAAGGTGTGATATTTTTGGTATCAAAGGGGAGGCTTTGGCATAGGATAGAACGCCCTGCTTGAGTTTATGCGTTAGATATTGGGTTAGTTAAGGAAAACTAACAAACCTTTGCAGGAATTAAGATGGAAAACACAATGGATTGGGACGCTAGATCTAAGAACTCGGTCAATGATTGGGATGTTAACATGACCAATCTCACCAAAGCGAATCTAGTGGGGTGGACTATAGGGACTGCTAGCCCAGGATACTCAACAAAAGAGTCCAACAATTATCCAGAGCATGGGGCCAACCTTTTAGGGGTTACTGTTAAGGATGTAATGAACCTTCCTGTACCTAGTGACTTGGTGGATCCCACAACTGATTTGTATCAGGGACCAGTAGACCCTAGTTTTGACATTCAGTCTCGTAGACAGCTTGTTAACCCAAGTGTGCACCCAAGCGATATCCTCGGACCTAGTACCCAGCCAGGGATACCCCCGACACCCACAGTACCTATCCCTGTTCTAACTGAGCCTAAGATCCGTAGTCAGGATCAGCTGAGAGAGAAGTTGGAATTCTTAGGTCAACATATCCGGAAAGATGAGGATCAGCAAGACCTAAACATTTACCTAAAATACCTTCAGGGAGTAAAGGTGTTATATCAGACTTATGGACTAGGTAACCCTTATCTAGACACCAAGGACTGGATCTTTACGATGACGGACATGCTTCCCTATTTACCCTTCTGGGTATATGAGTTCTATCGCCTGAATCAGATAGTGGATTTAGGTGTTGAGGATTGCATCCAGCACCTTGAAAACTTTGTTAAGATTCACTATTTTTAGATAGTTAGATCCTCGTAAAACTGAGGTAGGACTTGTTTTGATACAGCTAACCTGAGTAGGCTAGTTTGGCATGCTTGATTGCTATGTATTTCCTAAGATGGCTATGTATGCTAAACTATATTGTTGTGCTGAGGACTAATGCTTGAATGATGTATTATGAATGCATATGTTGTTAAATGAAATCCAAGCATGATTTTACTTTTTCTTCCTCTATTATGCTATCCGTTTAATTAGCGTATTACTTAGAACTGATGAAACGCTTTTTTGGAGAGACCCTCACGACACGACGTAAGGGTCCATTCCGATCCAATATGATTAATTTGGAATGCTTAGAATCGCAATAAAAGGCTATTGAAGGGATGAGGGCGACACAAGCTAGCCAGGAATAAGAAAAAGACGTCATAATAGCAGTAGCAGCAGCAGTGGCAGTGGCTAACCTCGACAGGAGGCAGCCAGAGGAAGAAAGCTCAGCAGCGCAAGCAACAGAACAATTGCCTAAATCGGCAATGCTAGCAGTAGATCCTAACAGCATCCAGCAGTGGATGACTCATTTTTACAAGCATAGTCCACCATCCTTTGATGGAGTGATTGACATCTAAGCAGCAAAGGACTGGATCATCCACTTGAAAAAGATTTTCAAAGTTCTGGACTGTTCGACTAAGTAGAAAGCCCAAATGGCTATATGCCAGCTAGAAAAGGATGCCGATCATTGGTGGAAGAATATCGAGATTCTTCTGGATGCTCGGAACACGAGAGTGACATAGGAAGTGTTCCTGGAGCAATTCCATGAGAAACATTTTGCGAGGTCAATTAGGGTCAAAAGGGAAGCGGAATTCCTAACCCTGAAGCAGAAGGATAACAAGTCATTTGATGAGTACTTAGCTAAGTTTAGAAGTCTCTCTCACTACTCCAGTTACCTACGTTACTGGGAGGATGAGAGGTGGATGACTGAGAAAATGGTCAGAGGACTAAAGCAGTCCTTAAGGGAGATGATTGCTCCCCGGCAGTTTGAGCACTTTAACATGGCAGTTGAGGCCTGTCGAATTATGGAGAACAGCTTGAACCATCATTTGATGATTGAGCCTACTCCCAAGTTAGAGAAGGAAGATCAGGGTGGCACCTCTTCTGATGCAAATAGGAAGAGGAAGAAGCCATGGGACAACCGAAAGAGTAAGAAGCGAGGTAAGCCCTCCAATGGCAAGGAATGCCAACCTGCAGCAAGAGTCAGAGTGATAGACCATGTATCGCCAAACAGAATGTCTGCTACAGTTATAGTAAGCTTGGACACTTCTCGAGACAAAGTCCGTAGAATACAGTAAAGACAAGGTTGTGCACCTAGGGACAAATATTTACCATCACAGAGGAAGAAGCCCGGAAGTCTCCGGAAATGATCCAAGGAACGATCATTCTTAACAACTCCCCAGTGATTGCAATGTTTAGTTGGGGTGCTAGTCATTCTTTTATTTTGTATGCCTAAGCTAAAAGACTTGGCTTGACTATAAATATGTTGCCGTATGATATACATGTGTCTGCACTAACACATAATAGGATAATTACATCTGATGGGTGCTTAAACTATATAGTTGGTTATGAGCACTGTTATATTGCCTTAGACTTGATATATATGCCTCCATGAAGTTGATGGGGTAATTGAATTGAATTGGTTGCCGTCCCATAATGGCAAGGATAAAACCCTGATCCTACCCTCAAAAGAAATGGGGTTAAATCTAGAAGTTAAGTTAAACTTCGTAACGAATGCCCAGACAGGCAATGGTACAATATATAAAGCTAAGTAAGACTAGCAGAGGTCAAGAGAAAAGTGTGTTTCGTCATGATAAACCAAGAGAATTAGTGGCGATGGATGAATACAGAGTGATTACCAAAGGAGGTGGTAACTTCCATAACTGCAAACAAGGATTCTAGTCATGACGAATAAACACAATAACTCTCAGATGTTGAGGTGGTATCTCAACGAGACATAACGACTTTTAGAGGTCGCAAGGAGTAAGATAAGTAGAAGTTAGAAAGAGGGAGGTAGCCACTATTTAAAGTTATCAGATTCTCCCTCAAGAGGAAGAGTAATGATAAGGAGTTAAATAACACAGTTAGGGGTTGAGTCTTTATACCATTAAGAAGGTGTAATGGCAACCCAAGCTAGACAAACTCTTACAGCCTCGTTAAGGCTAGGGCACCATGATAGAGTAGCTATCTCAAGTCCTAGAATAGATGAATAGAAACTTTAAGATAGTGAAGTAAGATGGAGAGCTCTAGTAAAATGTCTTAAGGATTAAGAAGAAGAGGACAAGACAAATAGCTATGCAGGGAACTAGCTTAGAGGTTGGCATGTTCTCCTTAATGTTAAAGAGATACTTAGTCGCTTGGAGTTTAGGTTGAGAGGCACCATTTTTTAAGGTATAAGGTCTTGGCTAGGAATTTTCCTAGAAAGGGTGGGAATTGGTCCTCCAGATTAGAATTCACGTTGCTTAAAATGGAGCAAGATATCCTATCCGAGCAGGAAAGGGAAGCAGCCAAGGTAAGGCAAGCGGAGTTGACCTTACCCAATGAAAGTATGACTAGCCAAGAACAAAGCTAGGCTTAGATGTACCTGAGCTTAGCAGAGTACTAGAGCAAGTAAAAAGAAGAAGAACCTCAAAGTCCTCTCCCTATGACTTCTAGAAGCAGCTGCGAACAAAAAAAGAGGCTCCCTCTTATAGGGATAAGATGTCCGGTTGGCACGCTACAGACATAGCAACCAGTAAGAGCTTACACTCCTTGCATTAAAATGCCAGACATTATGCATGTTAGAGTATGCTCGTACTGAAAAGTAAAGTAGAGGAAAGAGAAGTTGCATAAGTCCTCTCTCTATACCGTTCTAAAGTAGTAAGAGACGGTAAGAGCAGCTGGAGGAGTAAGAGAACTCCTAAGATAGATTGGCTTAGGCACCTAAAGAGACGAATAGGTAGCCTGGGGAATTGATAGGAGGCTTAAGAAAATGGTATTGGTTCTTGGAACAGTTTTGGGGAATTATTAGTATGGTGACCAATTGAGTGGAGATGACTTCACTTAGTCTTATGGTCTAAGTCTCCCAGAGATCTTAAGAGTATGGTACCACTTTGGGAAGATAAGGACTAGGGATGAGTTGAGGATGCGAAAACGTCCTGTGGTTGTAAACCGATATTGAGAGAGTACCCATGACTTCCTTCCAGAAAATCTTATCATTAATTAGGCTGAATTCAATTTCCTTCTGATTAACAGAGGAAAGCTAAAGTTAGAGGAGTTAGAGCCATAAGACCTGAAGAAGAGACATTCAGGCTAGCTCTAGATACAAGAAGAACCCATGTGATACAGAGACAGACTAAGCATTGAAGGATAAATCCTTAAGATGAGGCAAGAGACAAGAATATAAGCTGAAGAGACCCAACTAAAGATAGATCAAGAAAGGGGTCTAAGATAGCAAAGTACCAGGGTTGAGCCTATCAAAATCAGTGACTCATTTTCCCGTCAGCACTATTTAGTTAAGTGTTTCAGGCAAGAGCAGCCCAAGAAAGTGTGACCCTAGGAAAAATGTAAGAAAGTGCAAAAGCCAGACATGTTAACCATTTTGGCAAGAATGCACTAAGTCCAACAGAAAATAGGAGATGAAAGTTAAGGAAGCTGTTAAGTTACCGAGTATCCTAAGCAATATTGTTTCAGACTGAGACCTAAGATTTACTTGAAGTTTTAGAGGTCCTTATGAAAGAAATGGACACTACTCTCAAATTCAATACAACCTACCATCCTAAGACGATGGGTAAACATAGAGAATGATACAAATGTTAGAAGATATGCTACACGCATATGTACTTGATTTCGGCGGTAACTAGGATATGTACTTACCGTTAGTTGAATTCGCTTAAGATGATAGTTTCCATGCAAGTATCTGAATGGTGCCATATGAAGCACTCTATGGGAGGAAGTGTAGATTTCTCATGTGCTGGATAGAGCTTAATGAAAGAAGTAAATATGGTCCTAATATAGTGGATCAGACTTCCCAGTAGATTAAAGTTATTTAGCAAAGACTTCTAACGGCTCAAAGTAGACAAAAGAGCTACTCAGACATTAAAGGAGACCGTTAAAGATTGAGGTTGGTGATTAAAGTGTAACCAACAACAGAAGTCGGTCGATCCCTAAAGCTTAAGAAGTTAAGTTCAAAGTATGTTAGACCATTTTAAATTTTGTCCAAGACTGGACCGGTAGATTAAAAGTGACCCTTCCCCCAAATGTAAGTTGAATTCATGATGTCTTCTATGACTCCCAATGAAAGAAGTACTACCTAGACCCAACACATGTTATAAGCTATGATGACATTGTGCTCCAAGATAACCCGTCTTTGAGATCAGACTAAAGCAAATCATTGATCAGAAAGTTGAACAGCTGAGAAACAGGCAGTTTCCACTAGTCGAAGTTGTCTGGAAAGGTCTTATACTAGAAGCTATAAGGGAGATAGAGACTAAGATAGAGAAAAAGTGTCTTGACTTTTCTAATAAGATACACTTTAAATTTCGAGGCTGAAATTTATTTAGAGGGGAAGAAATGTCACATCCATTAATATGACATTTAGGAATAGGGATATTCCTAAATAATTAAGGGTCAAAAATGACAAAGGGAAATAGAAAATTTTGGTGGAAAATAATTATTATAATTTTCCAAGTCAATTATGAAAAGTTTGACTAATTAAGAAAAATTAGTCAAGAATGATTATGGAAAAATATTTTCAAGCCTCAAAAAATTAAGAAAAAATAAGGATGATATCCTTTGAGAATTATATGAGATTATAAAATTGGTTTTATGACCAAATTGCCCTTAGAGAAATTACAAAAAAAATTTAAGGGCGAATTAAGCTGGTTTAAGGTCCTTTATTTGGAAAATTCCAAATAAATATTCTTAAGGAGAATAAAATCCAAAAAAATTCTTATGACATCCCAAGGAATTATAAGAGATTATGAAATTAAAAGAAGACCCTCAAGTATCTAGGATTTTTCGCAGTTCCTTTGAAAATTGGAAAAATCACTAAAGAGAAGGAAATTAGTTTTCCTTTTTATTTAATTATTGGAAAATTAAATTTGAGACAAAGAGGGCAATTTGGAAAGATAAAAATGAGGAGAATAATTTATAGATCTGACAGAAAATAATTACAGAGGTCAGAGCACTATAATTATAGAAAAGAAGTTAAACCCGGAGTAAAAGTGCACCGATAAAGTGAAGACTAGAGTCTTGCACTTTACTTGGCCCACAAGTTGCCACTTGTCAAGCCTGTAATGGATGGTAATTAAAGATTTTCAAGTGTCAAGCCACCAATGGAGAGGATCTTGACTTTTGAAATTAATTTCATTTGGCATTAAGTTAATTAAGAGAGAGGATTAAGATTAAGTAAGCATATGACACTTGGCAAATCATTAATGTGGGTTGGTGGGATATTTTGTGCACATTAATGAGCTCCTCCTCCTCCATTTTCTGAATATGGTTCGGCCAAGGCAAGAAGAGAGGGAAAAAGAGAGAGTTTGAGGTGGAAACAAGGAAGAATCAACCACTTTAGATCAAGTAAGCTTGGAGTTAAGGTTAGTAGATGATTCTATGTCATTCCTTGCTTGATTCTCTTGAGTTGGATGGTTAGAATTTCTGGTTCTCCCCTTTTTCTTGAACTAGCCAAAATGTTTATTGAATGGGGAGGGAAGTTTTGTTGTTCAAACTTGCTAAAACACCTCAAAGCATGATAGATCCTAGTGGTTACAAGAGTTTGTAGGTTGATTTTGAAGTGTTTTCTTTGTTATGTTGCATGAGAACCATTTCAGCCAAAGCATGATCTGGACCCTAGGATGTGGTTTTCAAAGTTTAGAGGCTTTCATTGTGTTCAAAATAGAAAATGGTGTAGGATAAACCTAAGGAAAAGGTGTTGGAAGCCATAAAATCAAAGTTGCAATTTTTGGATTTTGAGCCCTAATGGTTTGGCCAAGCTGAAACTAGAAGAAGAGATTTTATTTTGTTAAATGCAAGTAAATATTTGGAATCTACATAAAAAATCATGTAGGAATGAGGCAAGAGGGAATTTTTAGGGTTTAAGGAAACAAACTCTAAAATTTAAAGAACAAAGGTAGAAGCTTTAAGGGACAAAGGTTGTCCTTGAGTTATGTTATTGTTTTTTATGTGGAATGGTTGATGACCCTTGCTACCCCTTTTTATGGATTGTCATGTTAGGGTTTGGCATTTGAGGAAGCAAGAAAGAAGAACAAGAAAATCAAAGAGCATTAGATCAAGGTAGTAAGATTTAATTAACCTTAATATTGAGTGTTGCATTGATTACTATGCAATTTCATGTCCTATTATGTGGTTGAACTAAATGATGATGATGATGATGATGATTGTGTAGTTATACTCCTTGCTTTATGTGCCTTGGCTATTGCATGTTAGAGTGCTACATGTATGAGGTAAAGTAGTTCCCTATTAATAGCAAAAGGTTGGAATGCTTGTAATTGATGTATGTTGATGTTTTAGTTGATTGATATTGCTACTGGGATTTCATTGAAATCTCATCCCCCATATGTGACTAATATTTTAGGGACAGAATTATCAAAAGGGAGGCTGCAAATCCAAGGATAAATATGGTGATGAACCCTGAGGAAATATTTGTATTTGGTTATGTATAATTATCAATTGTTGGTGCTGTAATCCCTAAGCAGGACGCTAGTTTAGAGCCACATTTATTATGTTACTGAATGAGTTTCTATACAAAATTTAGTATGCTTAACGTTCACATCACGAGCTTCAAATTGATAGGCAGCACGCTAAAAATGGCCAAATACACGATTTTTAATGATTTTTCAAAGTTAAGGTTCAAAATCTGGAAAAAAGATTTTTGCCAAATGGATAGAGGTGATTTTCACAAAAACTTGACACTTTTTCAAATGGAATTGGTTCATAAGATTATTTTTTCTTGAAAGACCATTCAAAGAGATTTTTATAGAATTTTGAATCATTCTATTTTGATTTTTTTAGATTAAGTTATGAATTTTTGAAGTTGGGCCAGAAAACTGGATTTTTACCTGACGAACAGTAAAAATCCGAAAATAAGCGTTTTTCATTTATTTTTGAGCCCAAGACCATCCAATGTGGTCTAAAATGGTTTTAACTAAACCCTAAGTGGATTCGATAGTAAGGCGTGACATTCCAGATTGTCAAGAAAGAGAATTGCACCAGATAAAATGCAGTATAGGATGCAACCAGTTGTTCTTCTCAAGGAGCTTGTTATTGGAAATGCTAATCTAACTTGGTTTTCAAAAACATTGTAAAAAGAGGGGTTTTTAGTTGGTTTAAAAGTGGCGCAACAAATATAAAGTGCAGAAAGTTAACTATTTTTTAGTATTTTAAATGAATGAAGAAATGTTTTGGATTAAAAGGGAATTATGGTTAAACAGTCTCTTGATGATGAAAACTCAGCTATCACTACTCTTTAGAATGATTGGGAGTTTGGAGAATCTCTAAGTCTGTAGAAAACCCCAACTAATCACTTGGGTCCAATGTCTTAATTAATGAAAACTCACTTTAATCAAAGTTAATTAACACCTCTTAAGATACTACTGAAAACCACTTAGAGTGCAGATGAATGAATGATGCAAATGTCCTCTGAATGTCAATCGACAAACACAGAATACCAAGCATGTAGATTGATCACAATAATCACTAAAAATCAAACTGAACACAAGGATTCAAACTGAAATATTATATAGATTAATCAACATTAACATCATCCAACCCAAATACAA
This sequence comes from Neltuma alba, assembly GCF_004799145.2. Classification (NCBI taxonomy): domain Eukaryota; kingdom Viridiplantae; phylum Streptophyta; class Magnoliopsida; order Fabales; family Fabaceae; genus Neltuma; species Neltuma alba. The sequence goes on from NW_021635040.1 coordinate 591,610, forward strand.
TAGAATAGTCTAAACACTAGATTTACAATCATAAACCAAGTTTGATACAAGTGCAGAAAGTTCCTAAATCTAAAAATATTCAACACAACATTAAACAAAGGTTTAGACTATAGAAAGAAAACTCCCCGGTTAGATCACTGAGCTTAAGCTTCATTCTCCATCACCAAGAGGCTAAGGGGTTTAGCCTCTCATGCCTTTAAACTAATCGCAATTGCTCCAGGAATGAATAGCCATGGTTGAAGCTAAAAATGAAGTTGGAAAAAATGGATAAGAAGGGTGTTGGAATCATTTGATTGGTCTAAAATCTCAGAAAATGATGAAGAGATGAAGAAAAATGAAAGTTTTGGGTGTAGAATCAATAGAGACATGAGAGGAAATGATGGTGGCTCAACCTTATGCAAATCTGTAGAATGGAAGAGTGTCTTTTCGTGGTGGCTGCCCCCTTAGGTATAGAAGCTCAGAAACCGATTCCAAAACGCACAGCTTCACTTAACGCACCCAAGTCACGACCTTAGGAATGTAAGGTCGCGACCTGATAGGTTTCATGTCGTGACTTGGGAAGACAGAGAGCTCTTGTAACATCCCGATTTTTGGGCCTAGAAGTACCAGACCCCTTTTTAGTAGAGGTCCTAAAGATGAGAAAGGAAGTTAAAGCAGTTTCAGGGACTAAACTGCAAAGTGAAAGTTTTAAGGGGCTAAAAGGTAATCAAAGTTAGAGGCTCCAGTAAAGTCTCAAAGGCCCAGAAAGAGAAAAGAGGCTAGATACAGACCATAGGTTAAGTTAGAAGCCTCAAAGAGATGGTTTTATGAGGTTGAGCCTAAGCAGGGGTAAAACCGTAAATTCAGAAAGTTACGGCCATCAAGGGTAAAAATGGAAAGTACTTAGAAAATTCTAAGAAAATCCCAGAAAACGGGAAATAATATTCTAAGGCTCTTTTGTGAAGAGAGATGATGAAAATGCCCCTGAGGTAACTTAAAAGGAATTTATAAGTTTATGGCTCAGTTTGAGATGTAGAGGTAGATTTAATTGTTCGAGTCATAAGGAAACCTCAGAAAATTATGGTAAAATGGGGATGTATGATCTAAGAGACTGTAGAAAATTATAAAATTAGTCTCATCCCCAGAAGACCAGCAAAATGGCTTTAAGAATACTTAAAAGCTAGTTGTGCCGAAAAAGGGCATTTTAAAGAAAATTTATAGATTTTCTCTAGAATATGAGGAATTTTATAATATTTTTGGATGAATTTTTGGAGCTTTGGATTGAATAAAATGCTCCAGTCAAATATTAAATAATTTTGTCCCTTAAATAGGAGACAAAACCAAAGAAAATATCTAAGGGCCATCATGACGACGCTGAGTCAGCATGTTGAGTCACCAAGCGTAATGATGACACCTACGAGTCATCATGCTGAGTCACCAAGCGTAATCATGACACCTACGAGTCATCATGCTGAGTCACCAAGCGTAATCATGACACCTACGAGTCATCATGCTGAGTTAGCAGAAGATATTTATGGACAGCATAAAAATCAGAACGCAGTATGGGAATATTTTAGACAGTCCTTTGTCTACCCGTTATAGTGAAATCTCTACTACGTGACTCAATAAGGTTAAGTAGCCTGTCAGCAAAGCTAATTATTTTCATCTATGCTCCTCTAAGATGGCGCCATATGTGCACCTTTTATTGGCCGGAATTTTAAGAAGTTGTCCCGATGATACAGGGTAAGTTAGGACCCAAAAAATATCCGATACGGTGCAAGATTGGCTTGATAAGTGGAGAAATAATTAAGGAAATATTTTTACACGAATTTTTCATTTATTTCCTCCCTATTTTAATACCAAGTTGATGAATGGGCATGAAAGGAATTCTTCAAGTTGTTAGAAGAATCTAGAGTAATCAAGAAGAGTATAAAAGAACCTAGAGGGAACTAGAAATCTCTAGAAGCATCTACAAGCTTCTTGAAGTCATGACTCACCAAGACACTTGTCATCTTCTTAGGCTATGTTGCTTAAGATGTGTACACATGGAAAGGTGATTGAATGGAGGGCTCGGATGAGCTCTTATTCAAGAAGGGCATGTGTGGCATTATGGAAAGTATGAAGCCTATAAATACCCCCCATCCATAGTTCATTTTCGTGCAAGACCATTTTAAGAGGGGAAACTCTTGCAAAATCAAAACTAGAGAGAGAAAGAAGAGAATTCTATAGAGGGGAAGTGACTTGGAACCAAGGTAAGGCTTCCAAACTTCTCTATGTTGGTTTATGGTAGTTATATATTGACTTTATGATAGTTTGATGATGTCGGGAAGTCATTTTCCTAAGGGGAAGTGCTGCCCAAATTTTATCAAAATGATAGGGAATAATTTTACAAAGCTAGAACATCAATCCAAAATTAAGAGAAGAGGGTTAGGTTCAAGAAGGTTAATCTTGAACTTTATATAATCTCTTAGTCCTAATGGATTGTATGACCCATGTGATTATGTTTAGGACCTTGGAACATCCAAGAGGATGTTTGATGATGTTGATCGAAAGCCCTTGTGGTTGGGAAGTCAGGGGAATCAAAAGAAAAGCAAGAGGAAAGCTTGAGGTGCAAGGTAGTGAAGTTACCCTTTATGTGCTTAATGTGGTATGCTCATATGTTGGTTTGTATTTGTTGTTTGAATGATGTTGTGACATGATGATTGTTGTTGGAAATGCTATTTTTAATATGTTTCCCATGGCCATGTATTTTTATACCAAGCATAAAGCATGATGGCATGTCACTAGTTAACTTAAGTTTATGAAAAACTATATACCATACACTAGCATCCATCTTGTGCATGTATGTGGTAATGTTTGCCACTGAGATTCCCCCAAATCTCACCCCTTCATAACCAACCATTTAGGTCAATCAACGATGGGCAATAACGGCATGAGAAGCAAGAAGAAGTAAGCGGAGAATTATTCTTGTTAATGGATGAGACTGTTGATGAATGTATAATTCTCCTATTTTGTAAACTATGTTATGGATGCCAATGATGCCATGTATTTAATTATAATGTTTATGGAATGAATAGAAATGTATGAGAATGAATGGGAAAAAGTAATCCCAAGTTATGTATGTCAAAGAAATAAAAAGAATTAAAGTAAAGAGTAGTTAAGGGGCAAAACGTAGGTTCTGGGGTAGTGAGTTTGTAGCTCCAGTTTGACCTAGCAAATGAATGAGTTTAGCCACAAGATTTGGCATACTTATAGTACACATCCCAAGATTTAAAATGAGAGGTATATCACCTCAATTGGACGTGTAGACAAGGAGATACAAATTTTCAAAGTTGAGGCACAGAATCTCAAAGTTCCAGATTTTACCAAATGAATAGTAATCTTTATTGATTAAGCTGTACGAATTGGGCAAGAATAAGTCCAATTGGATATTTTTCTCTTAAATAGATTTCAAAGAGCTTTCTGTAGAATTTTATAACACCTCAATAAGATTTTTATAGAATTAGTTATGATTTTTCAAAGTTGGACCTGTAATCTGAAATTCAAACAGTGAATAGTAACCCAAGTAATTATGTTGAAATTTTTAAGCCATGGGCTTGTGTCATGATCCGCTTGAACCATAACACTTCCAAACGTGTACTCTGAGGGGATAAAGGTAGGATGTTTCAACTCTCATCTTGACTTGGGTCCAAAACACATAATTTCACTCAGAGACATCCAGGTCACGACCTAAGTAGTCCATGTCACGACCTGGGGAGGAAGAACACTCCCAACTTTTATGTTTTGGTTCTTGTAACATTTTGGCTCCATCCATGCTCCATCATAATTCTTGGGTCCTTCTCTAATTGCCTGACAATCACAACAAAGAGCTTTGTAAAGACCAACTGATTACAGATCAAGGCAATTAAAATTTAGAAGAGAAAAATGACCCTTTTTACCCCTTAAACAACAAAATGCAATGCATGACCCAATGTAATCAAATGGATATAAATGCACACATAATGAGGGTAAAATTATTGCAAGACATTAGAAAACACCTGAGAAAACCATATAAAGATTGGGTTCTATCACATACTAATCGCCCTTTCCACCTTTCCAAAGCGATTATTACTCACTTCCCTAATAGGAGTGTAATTTCCCAAATTTTGGACCTAGAAGTACCAGAATTAGCTTTAGATAGGTAGGCTATCATATCTCTTTTGGCAAGAGTTCCAGAGGCTCCCTAAAAGGGTAAGAGGATTTCTAAGGACGAAACTGTAAAGTAAAAGTCTTTTATGAGACAAGAAAGTCAGAGACTTCGATGAAGTCTCAAGAGCTCGAGTATGGCAATTAGAGGAACCTCAGTGAGATGATTTTTGAGGCTAAACCTGAGTAGGGACCTAATCATAAACTCAAAAAATTTCCAGCGAAAAAGACAATGACGGAAACTACACGAAAAAATTCTAGAAAAATTCTAAAAAATAGGAAATGAGGTTTAGCTAATTATGAATATTAGCCAAAATTGACTTATTTAAAATACGAGGAGGCTTAAGATAATTGGAGACAAATTAGGAATAAATGCTTGAGGAATTATCACAGGTTTTAAAAATAATTTTGCCCCTAGAAAGTGAAGACATCAGCTTTAATAGAATTTAAAGCCTATTTATGCACTATCCAGGAAAAATCAAAATAAATCATATATGGGTTGAGTTTTAACTTGAGAAAAATTAGATAAATTTCCCATGATAAAAAGGTAGTAGTGGTACCCAGAGACAGATTCTCAGAGTCATGGATCGATAAAAAGAATTTGGTTAAATTTACTTTGAAATAAATATTATTAAATGTTTTAATGAAAGAACACAGGGAAGAGCATCCCTTCCTCTGTGTACATGTTATGCAATGGTATATGAAGTTATTTGTAATAAAACAAGGGTGTCAGAACATGTCTCAGGGTTACCCAGTAAGTCAAGACCTAAAAAAGTATGTTGTAAAATTATGAAACAGGCAGAGGAATAATCAAGGGTGAGAGGGAGCACAAATTTCTCCCTATTTTAATGCAAAAATGATGAGGAGGACATGGATGGAATAATACAATTTGTTAAGGGGGCATGCTTGGAAAAAATGGAATTATTTATTATTTGTGATTAGGTGACATGTATATGGCATGATTTTGAACAAAAGAAACATTATCAAGATACCCAGCAAATTACATGGCAAGATCTTATGGAGGGTGGTGTAAGCAAATGACATATGTTATGGTAAATGTAAATTAGATTAATCAAGATAAATAGTAACTCTTGCATTATAAATACCCTTTCTTCCCATTATTTGTGTGTTTGGATGGCCAAGAGAGGAAGAGCAAGAGGCGTACAAAATTTTAGAGAGAAAAAGGGAGAAGAAGAAGAGCATAAAGTCCTAGCTAGGTAAATTTAAGCTTCAAGACAAGGTAAGATCATGGTTTTTAATCTAGTTTATGATGCCTTATGTCTTGCAAAGCTTGGTTATGGTTTCTGTTGATTTTTAGAAGCATTAAACCTTAAGATGAGATGCTTTCCAAAAAGTGATTGATGCATGGAAAAGATTGGTTGAAGTTAGATTAATGATTGAGAGAAATCAAGTGGTTTTGTGATGAAAATTGAATGAATTCAACTTCCCCTAATCCTATGTAATTTTTGCCCAGACCTAGGATTAAGTTACAATTGGATTTTGATGATTTTGATGTTTTTGATGGATTTAAAGTAAAAAATTATATGGGATAAGGGTAAGGAAGTAAGTTTGAAAGTACTAGAACTGAAAATAGAATTTTTACCTTACAACCTTATATGTTTCAACTAAGCCTTCTTCATGGGGAAGGAGTTGGATTTTGTTTAATTTGAGCTTGGAAATGGATTCTACATGCAAATTATAGGGTAATGGCATACGGAATTGATTTTAGAAAGATTAGAATTAAAACTCAAAAGTTAATATTAAAGGGTTAAAGTATGTTAAAGAGAGAAAAGTAATAATTTTATTTGTTACCATGGCTCTAATGAATAAATGGCAACGATGTGTTGATATGTTTAGGGCCATGAAACATTAAGGAAGTGAAATAGGAAGTTTAATAAAGCAACCTTGATGCTTGGAAGCAAAGGGAGCTAGAGGAGGTAAAGAGAAAGCTTAAAGACACAATGTAGTGAACTTACCCATTTTGTATGCTTCATGTGTATACTTATGTGTTGATGTTGTTTAATGATGAATGAAAGTATGATAGTTAAATGCTACTCTATTTCTTGTTTAATCTATGGTCATGTGTGTTTTAAATGTTGAGCATATGAGCATGACATTTTATAAACATAAAAGTATGTGTAACCAAGTATGTCATACACTTACTGAAAATCGCCTTGACTATCTTTGTTTACACCTTGGGGCCAATTTCAAAAATTTATCCAAGGATTGTACTATAGGCACAATCTCGGGTCGTTTCACTTGTGGAGCCGAAATTAAGATCCTAGATTAACTAAATGCCATGGTTATGCAAATTAAGCTGGAAAAGGTTGGGGGTTTTCATTGAGATTTGTAATTAAGATAAAATGAAATAGAATGTAAATGTATTTTTGGATTTTTGGGAGATTAAGATGAAATGGATGGAAATCAAGTACTGAATCAATTGATAAAACCTCTTGAAAATGGATTCTTGGTAATCATAGTTCTCTTAAGATGTGGGAGTTTTATAAATTAATTAGGTTTTCTTGATAACAACCTCAATAACTCATTGAGTCCAATGATCACATTAATGAACTCATTAATGAAAACATTGTTAAGCTTTCCTAATGTGTAATTAAGAATGATTAATGCAAATGGTTCAATGCAACAGAAAATCAACTCATCATCAAAACATGACCATGCAAGATGAAGAGAATCAAGAAAGCTACAAAGAACATATATGTAACTACATATATTGAAGCATAAAATCCAACATTAACCAATCCAACTACAAATATGAATCATCAACTAATGATTACATATCAATCAAAGTCTTTCACTAAGAATTTACAAATCTTAGACCTAGGAATTCATAAATACATAGCTAAACTAAGATGAAACTGAAACTCCCCCCCTTTTAAGCTCTTAGAACTCATGCCAATCATCCATCTTCAAGAGCTGGAGGAAGCCTAGCCACTCATGGTGTGCAGAAACATCTCCATTGAAATTGACTCAGTGTTGCCTATGGACGAAGATGACAGTGGAAGATGAGGGATTAGGGTTCTCGTGGGAAAGATGAGAGAAGATGAAGAGAAAAACGTGGATGGTGGCCGAATATTCGTGTCTGACCTCACTCATACCGAAAATAGGGTTTCTAACCCGAATATGACGTGTCTGGGTCGGTTTATGGAAGTGGGCAAGTCAAATTTTCCCGAAATGGTCAGGTTTGATTTTGCTGATACGAGGGGTTCGCTCTGGCGAAGGGTAGGTTCGCCGTGGCGAACCATGGCAGAGAGTTTCTTTCTTGAAGGCAGACTTTCGCCATAGCGAAGGATGGGTTCACCATAGCGAACTATGGCAGAGGTTCCTCTTCTGCTCTATGTGCCTTGAGTCTTCAACCTTGGCTCCAATCTCAGGTGTCCTACACTGAAAAGCAACAATTTAAGACATCAATTGTCCTAGAAATTAATTGAATACAATTAATAACTAATTATGATGATTTTACCCTCAAAAAGACACTAACTCAATGCAAAGACTCTTGATCTAAAATAAGCTCAATTATAGCCAAAAGAGCCAGAAAATGCAATAAAACCATGGATGATGTAATGAAAAGATAAGAATAATTTGAGCTCAATCACTTGCATTTATCTTGCATACATAATGATAATATTTACTACTAAGATTCTCCTAAATCTTACTCTTCCTTAACCAACCATAATAGATATAATATGTAAAGAAAGAAGAATGCAAGATGTGGAAATCCAAGAATGGAGGGAAGGGTTGAAGAAATAATATATTATGTTATGTTATGTAGTGAATTCCCTTTTATGTTAATGTATGATTAAACATGCCATTAATATTATGAAATAAGGATTGATGATATTGGTATATAAAATTAAATAAGTTAATGTATGGGAGTATTTAATGAATTGATAAAATAATTGCATGCTATGAAATGATTATTTATGAATTATTAATACAAGTAATAGGACAGTTATCTTTAAATGAGCCATGAATTTATGACAGAGTTGAAGTGGGGCAAACGATTGAATTTGCTTGTGAAATTTGGTATACTTAAAGTACACATTTTGAGATTTAAAATAAGTAGTAGATCACTTAAAATGATATGTGTGTTAAGAGATATGATTGTTTAAACATAGGGCAGAGAAACTGAAAAGTATAGCTTTTACTAGTTTGAACAGTAAATATCCATGAATTAACTGTATAAATTGAGAAGGGTTAAGCTTATATTTATAATTGTTTCCCTATAGAGAATTAAAAGAGCTTTAAATGGAGACTGGAATCACCTTAACATGATTTTTCTATAATTAGATATGAATTTTTATAGTTGAACTGAAAATCTAAAATTTACTAGTAAATAGTAACTTGAGAAACAAATTGGACCAAAAATTTGAAATTTAATGATAAATAGTAACCCGAGAAACAAATTTCAATTTTCCAATCTATGGGCTTTTCGTGATCGGTTTGAATTGTAACACTTTCAAATGCATACTAAAAGGGGTAAATGGAAAGATGTTTCAAGGAGGAACTATAGCACTTATCATCTAACAAGCCTCTTCCTTCACTACTTCCTTCAAAATTTCCTACTTCCAATCCCCTTCCTCATTAACCAACTTCCTAACATTCCAATTTGGTAAAAGTCACTTAGCACGTTGACTTCCTATCTGCTACTTCTTTCCAGTGAGAATCATTTATATGCATGATTTGACAATAAAGTTGAATCCTTTTATAGATGGGATGAGGCATGGGGAGCATTTGGGATTCAAGACTTTCCCCTATAATCTAGCATCTCTACTTCTCAATCTCAATACAATCTTCATGAGACACGCCTCATCTCTCTTAGACTCAGAAACCCTATCACATCCTGTTAATTTTAACCATAAAAATTGGAAATATAAAATCAACCAAGACACAAGCAGCGTAGTAGACAGAGAGACGAAACAACTTTTGAACTGAAACTTGAACATGAACCGGACTGTCATTTTTAAAATATCTGGTAAAGATAGAACAGATGAGGAAAGTATACCCGAAATTTCAAAAAATTCCAAAAAATTCATAAAAAATAGAATAAAGGGTTTAGAACAGTATTTAAGGCCTGAAAGATGAGAATAGTATGGAAATCAAGAGGAAGAAAACCTTGCAAATCAAGAGGACTTTTAGGGGTTAGAATTTGAATGAAGGCCAAATGAAATGGATGGAATGAGAATAAAAACGGAAATGAGTACAAGCATACAAATTATTAAAACAGAATTAATCTAAATAAAAGTAAGGAGAAAAGCTACTTATTATTTTTGTTTTGTAATTTTTATATCTCTATCCTTTCTTTTCTTTGCTTTTTCTCTTTCTTTTTTTTATCTTTCTTTTTCTTTTTCTTCCCTTTTTTCTTTTTTTTTCAATTGGAGCAACTTCTCTCTTTTTTTTTATCACAAAATAATTGCATGCACGTACTCAAGATGAATGTCCAAAGGGGTTTACAATGGTAAAATGATTGGGGGGTGTTTGGATAAGATCAAAACCATAGTTTCAGAAGTGCTTTTACGGTATACGAAGCAAATATGTGGAGGAGATTGCCTCGATTTGCGGAAAAGTGCTTCTGAAAAGTGATTTTAAGGGCATCCAAACACCTCTTGGGTTTGTGTTTGGGAAGGTGAGGGTTTGAAAACAAATGCCTCTATCATCTTTACAAAAATTTGATTCACTAAGCTTCAATTAAGAATTAAAACAAGTTCTAGAAAAATATAAAATAAGCAGATTCACTCAATTTAATAACTTTAGGCACAAAAATCCTTCCAACAAGGCTAAAATCTCAATTAATCAATCTTAAGGGTTAAAAACCACATAGTCATAATTTCAAAGCATATCATCATTTACTATCTGTCAAAAACATGAGAATAACTAGCCCAAGTTCAACCCTCATTTAAAAGCATGGAAAGCTTTCTAAAAGCACTAGTACAAATTAAACTTTCCATCAATTTTAAAAGGGATGCAGGAGCATAAAGAATCTAAGCCAGAAAATTTTCTGAAGATCAATTGGAATTGCAAAGAATTTATTATTTATTATTATAAAACATTTTTTTAAATATTTTTTTAATTAATTTTTTTTTGGGTCGCTGCGGGAAGGCTCACAGAGAGCCAAGTCTGGAGAAAGGGCCTACTTCGCCGCGGCGAAGTGTGGTCGAGAGCTACATTAACGCTGATAAAAGGGGTTTCGTTGCAGCGAAGGGTGACAAAAAGCAGTAAATAATGCAATTTTCAACTCTTCAGAAAACTAAGTTCAAAATATTCACAATTCAACCAATTTATCAGTTAAAAAATACCTCAAAATCACATAGATGCATGGATGCATGAGAATTATTTGCTAGAATCCACAATAGGTCCCTCCCCCACACTTAAACATAGCATTGTCCTCAATGTTCGAACTAGTATAAGCAAACAAATCACAAAGTGAACCGGAAGTTGTGAAGTCCAATTGAAATTGAAGCACAACACATTGAATTCACAAAAAGGAGGGAGAAGGTGATAGGTTGCATGCAAAACAAAGAGGAAAAGAAGAAATAGAAGTTGGGACCAATGTAAGAGTAACAGCAAAATGTAAAGGCCATCAGTAGCCAGAGTCTAATAACATCCAATGTAACAACCAAAAAGTTTAACAAGTAACCAGCTACACCAACTAAAAAGAAACACAAAGAACAATAAAGAAAACAAAACACAACCAAAGAGCTACTACTGTGTCCCAGTATCATATGCCCTAGACCTGGATGGTCCTGCACCAGAAGTGCCTGCTTCAGATGTGCTAGCTCCGCTCTGAGGGTCTTCCTCTTCGAGAGGTAGGATGAAGTTCAACCGGTCAGCAATCAGGGCATCCACACGATGGCGGTAATGTCGGTCTCGATCATACAGAGCATCGCGGTCCTTTTGCCTCTTCATCTCGCGGAGGAGGGTGACTCGCAACTGGTGGACATGGTCAGCCAGCTCATCAATATCATTAGCCAAGGTGTCCAAGGTGACAGGTTCAGGAGCTTCTGGATCTGGCTGGTCTTCTTGAGCTTCAGGAGCTGGTGCATCGGTTGCATGCGCTGCGCCAACATCATACACAGGGTAGATGGGTAGAGGGGGTCCAATGACAGGCTGTTTGAGGTGGTCATAACTAAACAAAGGGGCTGGCTTAAAATAGCTGTCATTGTTGTACTCAGGGACATTGGCAACCCTAAAAAGGTCAATGACTAGGTGGGGAAAAATGATGCTGTTGGTGAGTTTGGGGCTGTTGATGGCATCATGGAGGGCTGAGTAGATGGTGTCGGCTACATCGAAGGACCGGCCAGTCATGAGAAGGTAAACGTAAAGGGCTTGACGCTTTGGAACATTGGCTAGGTGGGTGGTGGGTATGAGGTTGTTACAGACAAAATGCAGCCAAGGGCGAGCCTCAGGCCAGAACTCAGATCGCTTAAGGTATTGCTCGGAAGTACAGGGATGATACCAAGTGGCTTGTCATGACATAAGGTTTGGACCACATCATCAAATGGGTAATTGTCTCTGTAGGCTGAATAACCCGAATGGCGACTAGGGGGAAGGCGGTAATGGAAACGGATGTTGTCGGCGGTAAAGGAATGGTAGACAAGGACATTGCGGAAGTTGACTACCATGGAACCATAGAAATGGGCATAGGTGTAAAAGTGGCAAACAAAAGCGTCATTACCCATAGAACGCTCTTGGACCAAACCGGTCAATTGGGAGGCACGGAGTTGGCGGACAAAGGGGTGATCAGGGGGGTCTAAGGGAAAAGGTCGTTCCTTAAGGAGGGGTCTTTGGTCAATTTTTCAGTATAATTCCTCAAAAGTGTATTCATCCCCCAAATCAGACTCAGACACAGGCGCAGGGTTCTTAGTACGAGGCATACTCTGAACACAAGAAGTAAAACACACTAAACAAGGGCCACACAAACAACAACTAACACTACCCCAGAAAAACCAAAATCTCAACCTAGATAGTAGCAAATGGCTATGTAATGATTCATAGGTTTTCAGTTTATCAAAAACTTTCAGAATTAAGCAAAGAGATTAAAGAAAAACACAATGTACCATGAATCATTAGATAACCTAAAGGCTACGTAACTACAATTTAACATCAAAATAACCCAACTCAACAATAAAATAACAGAACGGATTAAAAGACTAACAACTAAACAGAATTAAAATAAAAGAAAGAACAAAGGAAGAGAGAAAAAACATACCACAAGAGAGAGATAGAAAGCTCCAGCGCCGACTAAGGAGAACAGAGGAAGAGAAGAATGGAACCAGGAGCAGGAGAGGGACGGAAAGGGGGAAGGTCGACGGTTTGAATGGCTGAAGATGAAGAGAGCACCGGCTTGCTGAGGGTGGAATGCGAAGAGTAGAGCGGTTTCTAATGGGGAGAGGCCGAGTGGTTCAACCTGGGGGGCGACGGTTTTGAAAAAAAATGAAAGGGTAAAGGGAGTATAATGGGATGGGGAAGGGAAAAGACCGAAAAGGGTTTAAGATAATGGGATGGGTGAATCAGAAACGGGGGCAAAAAGGGAAATTGATAAGTAAAATAGGGTTGAAACGGAGAATGATCAACGCTAAAATGGTGGGTTCGTCGTGGCTAAACCTTCTCGAGATGAAAACAAAGAGAGAGGGATGTTTCACCGCGGTGAAACCATCCCGAGAGCAACACCCAGAAACAGGTGATATTTGCCGTGGTGAAGTCTGGAGTTCGCCGCGGCGAAAGGTCACCGAGAGCAATACAAGAAACACAGAACCACTTCACCGTAGTGAAGTGTCACAGAGAGCATAGAACAACACAAAAAACACCCAAATAACAGAGAAACACAACACACAAACAACATATGTAGCTAGATACTTCAAAAACTTTAAAGTGCATCAAAATAGATCAAAAGGGTGCTCAATAAGTCCATGATTAAGCAGTATACCACAAACAAATTTTCTCAATCAATCTGATTCATATAATTCATTGCAAGCACCATATTACCAACAAGCACAAAATGAAATAGGATAGAGATCAGAACTTGCAGGGGGTCTTATTGAATTCAAATTACAACTACACTACTATCCTACTGAAATGGTTTCTACCCCACACTCATTCAGCATACAAAGCACTAAACATAGCAAGATCAATAATTAAGCAAAAGCATGTAAATGAGTGAAGGAAAGAAACGACCAGGGAGTTAAGGAGGCTTTTGATTCTCATGGTAGAGCTTCAGTAGATGGCCATTAACTTTGAATCTGGCCCCGGTCTCCTCATGTAGTAGCTCCACCATACCGAAATTGTGTGCTTTCATGACTGTGTATTGTAACACCTTACGTTTACGACCTTATGTTGTGCCAAGTTAAGACATTCGGAAGCGCAATCTAAGGTTATCGGGTTGAAAAACCTGAATTTGAAAATTTCTTTTCCCGCATTACTATTCACCGTAACCTTAAACTTGGCATAACTTTGAAAAATCATAACTAATTCTAGAAAAATCGAAACGAGGTCGTTCCAAGTCTCACTCGAAGCTCTTAACATCATCTATCAAGGAAAAATGACCTCAGGTTCCGCTTTAATCAGAAACGCATTCGTTTTCAATTTCGAAAAGTACTGTTCATTTGGTCATTTTTCTATTTTCCAGGATTTTTGCCTAACTTCGGAAAGGCATAACTTCTTACACAAAACTCCGATTGGGACGCTTTACCACTCATTTTAAAGGGAAAAATAAGATTTATTTGCATACCAAATTTCAGGGAAAAAGTCAACCATTTGACCAGGGTCTTTGTTGGTCAAAGTTTGGTCAAATCTAGACCATTTTTATCCCCTTTTTTCACTAATTTTGACAGCATTTCGTTTTTCACTATAATCATACCATAATCACTTATAAAGCTACTCTATCATTAATATACATTCCAAAAGGGTATCATATCATGTATTTATGAACATAGTATGCTTACATGGCTTGAAAGAGAAAGGTTCAAAACCGTATAATACATTACATAATTCATAACTTCTTCAAGCCATGACTATTTCCTTTCCTTTCTCCTTAGCAGTAGTGGCACCTAGGATATCATGTTATAGGAGGAATGAGATTTCATAGAAATCCCAGTAGCATTGAACATACAACCATCAAGTCAACATGCATAAGATGTCATGCTACATGCAGTAAGATAACATTTCTAGTCTTTATGCCATGCTATAATCATTCTGTATCCATGTCATCATATCATGGAGCATATAATCATTCTGGTCAAAACTCAATCATGCAAGAGCCAAGGCATACATTGCAAGGAGTTCACATCATCTGTACATAACATTCTCATGGCACATAAACACACATAGCAGATACATCAAATGCAGATCAACAAAATAATTGCAGTTCACGCTACCTCAATTCCTTGCTTAACGTTTCCTCCTTGATCCCTTGCTGGAGATCCTCCTAGGTTTCCAGAAGAGTTGCCTATCAACCATACAGTAAGGGTATGGTAAATTCCATATCCAGTATACCATTCTTTCTCAATATAATGCTACCCTTGTGTCCTTCAATTATAATTTCTGTATACCTTTGACCTTGGTTTGACCAAGCCTTAACCCTCAATTAAGGTCTTGGAATTCTTCCTTAATCCATGATTAATCATGCTTCCTTGGTTAATCACTAACCCTTAGTCCTTAATCCAATATTTAATTAAGGTCCTCAAGTCACATAGTCATAATCCTTTAAGATTAAATCACTAATCCCGTTTTGGATTAACCATTAATCATCCTCTAATCAACATGATTAACCATTATTCATTTCTTAATTAACATGATTAATCATTTTCTAATCAATATGATTAATCATTAATCATTCTCTAATCAATATGATTAAGCTTTAATCAATACTTAATCAACATGATTAACCATAATTAATCATCCTTCAATTATCATAACTAATCACTAATTAATTAGGGTAGCTAACCTTAATCACTTACTAATCCTTAATCAAATAACATAATTAATCTTAGCTATCACTAAACCATAATTAATCAAGGTAATTAATCCTAATCTTCCTCAAATAAATAATCAACTAAAAATAATTAACACTTAGGGAGATAAACATACCTTAATTAGCGCTTAATCGGCGATTAGAGGTGATTAAGCTTGCTGTCTCTCTTTCTCTCTCTTCTTTCTTCCTTTCTCTCTCCTAGAACTCAAGAACACAAAATTCTCTCCCAACAAACACCTCTTGGCCGAATTCTTCATGAAAAGGGGGGGTATTTATAGGCCTTGATATTTCAAAATGCCGAAAATGCCCTTCGGGAAAAAGATGCGATCTCGGCCGTCCATTTTTTTTCTACTTTACACGTGGACAAATCTTAGGGCACTCACCATAAGAAAGTGACACATGTAGGGACACCTAATCACCATGTGATTTTCATGTGGAAAATAAACATTATTTTATTATTTTGTCTCTTATTTCCCTTTATGCCCTTGAACAATTTGGAAAATTCCAACTTTGTCCTCTCCTTCTAATTTTGGCCGAATTATTGCTCTTAATATTGGAAAAAATATGACTCATCCAATAATCAGTGCAATCCACTGGTTATTTGTGTATTTCCGGCCCGATTTTCCAACAATCCTGTCCAATTTACTGTCACAAAATTCCGATTTCAACACCTCATTAAATTCCCCTCATTCCAAGGGTAATCCATGATTTTTCTCAAGTTCTATCTCCCTCTATAATTTTCTAAATTTTATTCTGTCAAAAATCACTATTCTACCGATAATAATTCGGTAATAAATATCCTTTAAGCTAACCTCTGTACATCCAAAGGTGGGAAATAATTTTATAAATTAGGATAATATGTCACATAATTTATCCATATTTTTCCTTGAATTTTTGAGGCCTCTATATATTTTAAATAATGGAAATTGGCTAATTTTCCTTAATTAGCCAAAAATTCCAATAATTACATATAATTTCCTGATAAATATTTTTAATCTCATATTCATCTTCTAAGCCTCAAACATTATTCTGTACCCTCCTTTCTATTTTTCATAATTTTCTGGGAATTTTTCAGGAAATTTGGACATTATTTCCAATACTGCCCTTTCTTAACTGATCTTTTCAGAAATGACAGTTATGTCCCTATCCTGATTTTTCCTCATAGCCTGGATCCTCTACCAGTCTACTATACTATTTGGCCTTAGTCAGTCACAAATCATTCATCAGTTAGAATAAAATTATCAGGGTGTGACATGTATGGCCCATCCCATATGGTGTTGAATTTTCCTTGCTTGAAAGTAAACCGAGCCTTATACAATAGCACTTTATCGCCTTCTTTAAAGTTCTTTCTCAAGATACCCTGATCATGCACAAATTTGGTCTTTTCTTTGTAGAGTTTGGAGTTCTCATAAGCTTCAAGTCTAATCTCCTCCAACTCTTGCAACTGCAGCTTCCTTTCTATCGCAGAGGACTTTATATTCATGTTGCACTGCTTGACCGCCCAATATGCTTTGTGTTCCAGCTCTACTGGCAAATGACATGGCTTTCCATAAACTAGACGGTAGGGAGACATGCCAATGGGTGACTTGTATGCAGTCCGGTAAGCCCATAATGCTTCTTCTAAACGTGAGCTCCAGTCCTTCTTGGATGGTTTGACCATTTTCTCCAAAATATGCTTCACTTCCCTATTAGATGTTTCAGCTTGACCATTGGTTTGGGGGTGATAGGTAGTAGAGATTTTATGAATGACACCAAATTTGGACAACAGGCTATTGACTATCCTATTACAAAAATGTGTTCCCTGATCACTCACTACAGCCCTAGGAATCCCATACCTACAGAAAATATGTGATTTTAGAAATCTATGAACAGTTGGGGCATCATCTTTTCTGCAAGGTATAGCTTCAATCCATTTGGATACATAATCTACAGCTAATAAAATATATACAAAACCAAAGGAAGAAGAAAAAGGTCCCATAAAGTCAATTCCCCAAACCTTAAAAATCTCACAAAACAGAAGGGGTTGTTGAGGCATCTCATGTCTTTTTCCCAACCCCCCAAATCGCTGACACTTGTCACATGATCTACAAAATGTAAAAGAATCTTTGAAGAGGGTGGGCCAATAAAATCCAGAATCTAAGACCTTCCTAGATGTCCTCCTTGCACTAAAATGACCACCACAAACCATGGAATGGCAAGCTGAAATAATAGGTTCAAAATCCTCCTTCGGCACACACTTCCGTATCACTTGGTCACTGCACATCCTCCACAGATGAGGGGTATCCCATATGTAATACTTTGACTCGCTACGAAGCTTTTGTGCCTGAAATCTAGACATAAAGGGAATAGTGAGTCCAGAAATGAGATAATTGACAATATTAGCATACTGAAGCTCTATAGTAACCACAGAACATAAAGTTGAATCAGTAAAAGAGTCACAAGTCAAGTCAGAAGAATCTACTCCCCTTGTGTCCTCTGGTAGCCTACTCAGGTGATCGGCTACTTGATTCACTGCCCCGGGTCTATCCTTAATCTCAATGTCGAACTCTTGAAGCAGTAAAGCCCATCTGATCAATCTTGGTTTAGATTGTGGCTTTTTAAGTAGATAGCAGACAGCTGCATGATCTGTATACACAACCACTCGAGAATTGATTAGATACTGTCTAAACTTATCTAAAGCAAATACAATGGCAAACATTTCTTTCTCAGTGGTGGTATAGTTGACTTGAGATGGGTCAAGTGTTTTAGAGGCATAGGCTATGACTCTAGATTGCTTCTCCTCCTTCTGGCCAAGCATAGCACCCACTACACAATTAGAAGCATCACATGAGAGTTCAAAATGTAAATTCTAGTTGGATGCAGTCAAAATAGGAGGTGAAACAAGCATAGACTTGAAAGTATCAAAGGCATGTCTACATTTTTCATCAAAATTAAATACAACATCCTTTTTAAGAAGAGTAGAAAGGGGCAAAGCAACTTTACTAAAATCTTTAATAAAGCAACTATAAAACCCTGCATGCCCAAGAAAAGATCTCAAATCTTTAAGACAAGTGGGGTAAGGCAAAGATGAGATAACTTCAATTTTAGCCTTATCAACCTCAATCCCTTTGCTAGAGATGAGGTGACCTAACACTATGCCACTACCCACCATGAAATGACATTTCTCAAAGTTCAAAACAAGATTTTTGGCTATGCATCTCTTTAGAGCTTGCCTTAGGCTATTTAGGCACTGATCAAAGCTTTACCCATAAACCATAAAATCATCCATGAAAACCTCCATATTGTGCTCTAAAAGGTCACTAAAAATCACCATCATGCACCTTTGAAAGGTGCCTAGAGCGTTACATAACCCAAATGGCATCCTTCTATAAGCAAAGGTACTAAAGGGGCATGTGAAAGTGGTTTTGTCCTGATCCTCGGGGACTATGGGTACTTGAAAATAGCCAGAAAAGCCATCTAAAAAGCAGTAATGTGATTTACCAGCTAGTCTCTCCAACATTTGGTCAATGAAGGGTATAGGAAAGTGATCCTTACGTGTTGCATCATTAAGTCTCCTATAGTCTATGCACACACACCGTGAGTTTTGAACCCTTATAGGAATTAACTCATCCCTTTCGTTCCTTACTACTGTTACCCTACTCTTCTTTGGCACAACATGCACCGGACTGACCCACTCACTATCAGAAATTAGATATATTATCCCACTTAACAATTTAGTAATTTCTTTCTTAACTACATCCAATATGAGAGGGTTCAATCGTCTTTGGGGTTATCTTACTGGTTTTGATTCCTCACTCAGTAAAATTCTATGTGTGCACACAGCTGGACTAATTCCTGGTATATCTACTAGTGTCCAACCTATTGCCCTTCTATGCTCCCTCAAAACAGACAAGAGTCTCTCTTCCTCACTCTCAGACAGTGAGTTAGCAATTATAACAGGTAGTTGTTCATTAGACTCAAGGAAAGCATATTTCAAAGTAGGTGGTAAGGGTTTCAAATCAAGTGTAGGTGGTTGCACAATAGAAGGAATCAATTATGAAGTTCAAGAGAGAACAGATTACTCCCCTTTCCTTCAACCAGTGATAATTCCTCAGCCTTGTAGTTAACTTCCTCTCCAAGCGTTGAACCAACTTCTAGTTGATCTACAGCAACCACCTTAGAGGGATTCTTCTCCATGACTTCTTCCTCCATACCTAAAACAACAACAGGAAACCTTTCCCTAAGGGAATCATCACTGACAATATAGGAATCATAGTCTAACTTGGAGTTAAGGGATGAAACAGAAAATGTATGTGGGATAGAAAGCATGCAATTAACCACAGTACAATCAAGGCATATAACATCACCACCACATGAACAAGTAGAAGGCGTAGAGTAAAGAGATGAAAAGGAAGAAATGGATTCATTCTCATCAATAGAATCATCAGTGTAAAGATCAGAATAGAAAGAGTCATTTTGCAATTCAACTTCAGAGCAAGCATCCTCAACAGCAATGTCTATCATGTTAACCCCCAAAAGTGAATAGTCCTTATAAGGATGTTTCATTGCTTCATACATGTTAAAAGAAACTTTATTATCACCCACCTCCATAGTTATGGTGCCCTCTTTCATGCTAATCATGGTATTAGCAGTCCTTAAGATAGGTCGACCAAGGATGAGTGTAGTGTCATTTACAAGTTCAGAAGACATGTCAAGCACATAAAAATTAGCAGGAAACACCAATCCCTTAACTTGGACTAAAATGTCTTCAATAATGCCCTCAGGATACCTAATAGTCCTATCAGCTAGTTGGAGTACAACAGTAGTAGACTTAAGAGTCTTGACTCCTAGAGAGGTGTATACAGACTTAGGTATAACATTAATGGCTGCACCTAGATCTAATAGGGCTCCCCCTATAGTAACCTTTCCTATAGTGCAAGGGATAGTGAAAGATCCAGGGTCTTGACACTTTACAGGAATTTGGGGTTTAAACAAAGCAGACACATTAGAGGGTAATTGGACTCTTTCATTAGGTTTAAATCTCCTCTTTTGAGTACATAATTCTTTTAAGACCTTAGCATACTTAGGAATCTTTTTAATCAGGTCAAGCAAGGGTATATTCACTTCTACTTTCTTAAATGTCTCAAGCAACTCATGATCTTGCGTCTCCTTACCCATTTTAACATTTTTCAAATAAGCATGAGGGAAAAGTAGTTCATTGATGTTTACCTCCTTACCTTCCTTGCTTGAGGCTCCATGATTGCTTAGCTCAGATTCCACAGCTTTACCCTTGCCATCATGTTCTTTTGGGGCTTCTTTCAGCTTTAGCCTCATCTCCTTAGAGCTTTCAGAATGCTTTACCTTTCAAGATGCTTGTGGCAGCTCATCACACAAGATTTCCTCATCTATAACTTCATCCTCCTCTTCTCTAAAATTCACTTGCTTCCCACTCCTAAGGGTAATGGCATTCAAGCCCTTAGGATTGATAACAGTGTTAGAGGGGATAGCGCCACTGCTCCTTGCTTGTTGCTCACTCATGTTGTTAGACAACTGAGTTACATAGGAGTTTATGTTCTCAGACTTAGTTTCCCACTGTTCCATCCTCTTTTCCAAAGCACTAAATCTAGCATCATTCTTGGATGAATCTTGTTGAATTAGTGAAGCTAAGGAGTTGAACTGAGTAGCGTTAGCAGCCCTTTCTTCCTTTATTAAGGCCATCATATTGTGTAGGAGTTAGTTGGTATCATCCTTGGGTAGGATGGTTAGGGCTTGAGATTGATTTGGGAACTGGGTTGAAGATGGACCAGCTCCTCCACTCTTCTGAAATCTGTTTGGAGGTCTACTATCATCATTCCTCCAGGCCAATCAAGGGTTTACCTTCTATCCTTCGTTATAAGTGTTGGAGTAAGGGTCCCACTTTTAATTTGGACGACCTTGGTAGACTGTAGATACCTCCTCATAACGGCCTGGACATACGCTAGAAATATGCATAACCGAGCCACAAGTCTCACAACTAGGGGCAGTAATATCCATAGGGGGTGCTAGTTTATGCACATTCATATTCTTCAATTCCACAGTGATTACAGACAGTTGAGAGGTCATCGTGCTTTCCAACGAATCCATCTTTGATTCTAAAGTGTCCATTCTTCTATTATGAAATGAAGCAGCTCCCAACTCATGTACTCCTCTAGTATCTCTCACACCGTATTGTTGATGATTCAGGGCCATCTTCTTAATCAAATCCCAAGCCTCCTCAGTAGTGGAGTCTATCAAAGATCCTCCTGATGCAACATCCAACATACCATTCTCTTGGTTCTTCAACCCATCATAGAAATACTGCACCAGTTGTTCATCCGGAATTTGATGATGTGGGCATCTTGAAAGCATGTCCTGAAATCTATTCCAATAATCATAGAGAGATTCATCATAGTCTTGCTTGGCAGAATATATCTCCTTCCTCATTGATAAAGTACGAGAAGCCAGAAAGTATTTCTACTTAAGTTCCCCCAACTGTGATATGCATCAGCTACGTGTCTTGGAAGGCTCATATACCACTCTCTAGCTTTACCCTCTAATGATAGGTGGAAAACCTTCCATAGCACTTGATCTAACGATGCTCCCACAGGCTTCATAGTTTGGCAGATCATAGAAAGGGATTGTAAATGAAGATATGGATCTTCTCCTGTCAAGCCATGAAATTTTGGAAGGGAGTTAATCAGTAATCCTTTAATTTTAAAATTAACTTCAAAATTTAGACAAGCAGCAGTAAATGGGTCAAAATTGACATCAGATGTGGTTGCTTCCCTAATTGTTCTTCTTCTAAGGTTCCCATTATTTTCTCCCACTCTCTCTTGTTCTCCATTCCCTCCATTGCCTCCATTCCTTACTTGGTTGGCATTGGGGTTAAGATTAGGGTGGTTAGGTGGTAAATCAGCCATTATCTCTTGATCAGTAGGCTCACTCTCACTACTAGATAGGCTAGATTCCACAAAAATGTTCTCTTATTCAACCACTAACTCACTTCTCCCCTCAACTCTTTTCTCTCTTCTTTTATCTCTGAGTCTTCTCTCAATCTCAGGGTTATATGGCACAAGTTTTGCTTTTCGTGGCATGCAAGAAAAGAATCACAAGATAAAGAGCAACAAAATTGACTTGCAGCACACAAAGTCAGATAAAAGTATGAGTTGTGATGGATGCAAGTGTATGGATTAGTATGATTATGTATGCACAGAGAAAGAAGCAAAAAGTGTAAGTTTCAAAACTTTTCAGAATAGTTCGCCGCAGCGAAAGCAGTGGTCGGCTGCGGCAAAAGGTGACAGAGGTGACCAGATAGCTGAGTGCAGGAAGTTTGCCGTGGCGAAAGCAGGAGTGTGCTGCAGCAAAGGTATCCCAAGAAGAATCCTTCAGTTTTTCAGAAAGTTTGCTGCGGTGAAGGGACAGGTTGGCCGCGGTGAATTGTCACAGAAAGCTTATCAGATACTGGCCGCCACTGATGTAAGGTGAAGATGCTGAAAGTGTAGAAAATCAGTATATTTGTTTGTATTTCCAAAAATTTTGATGCTATGCAAGATGGAAACCTATACTATGAACAAATATGCAACTAAACTAACTAAAATGCAACCTAAAAGGATCAAAACTTCAATTGACAACCCAATGACACAAGCTAACCTAGAGAACCAATTTCTTGGCTCCCTGGCAACAGTGCCACTTGAAAATCGCCTTGACTATCTTTGTTTACACCTTGGGGCCAATTTCAAAAATTTATCCAAGGATTGTACTATAGGCACAACCTCGAGTCGTTTCACTTGTGGAGCCAAAATTAAGATCCTAGATTAACTAAATGCCATGGTTATGCAAATTAAGCTGGAAAAGGTTGGGGGTTTTCATTGAGATTTGTAATTAAGATAAAATGCAATAGAATGTAAATGTATTTTTGGATTTTTGGGAGATTAAGATGAAATGGATGGAAATCAAGTACTGAATCAATTGATAAAACCTCTTGAAAATGGATTCTTGGCAATCATAGTTCTCTTAAGATGTGGGAGTTTTATAAATTCATTAGGTTTTCTTGATAACAACCTCAATAACTCATTGAGTCCAATGATCACATTAATGAACTCATTAATGAAAACATTGTTAAGCTTCCCTATGTGTAATTAAGAATGATTAATGCAAATGGTTCAATGCAACAGAAAATCAACTCATCATCAAAACATGACCATGCAAGATGAAGAGAATCAAGAAAGCTACAAAGAACATATATGTAACTACATATATTGAAGCATGAAATCCAACATTATTAACCAATCCAACTACAAATATGAATCATCAACTAATGATTACATATCAATCAAAGTCTTTCACTAAGAATTTACAAATCCTAGACCTAGGAATTCATAAATACATAGCTAAACTAAGATGAAACTGAAACTCCCTTTTTAAGCTCTTAGAACTCATGCCAATCATCCATCTTCAAGAGCTGGAGGAAGCCTAGCCACTCATGGTGTGCAGAAACATCTCCATTGAAATTGACTCAGTGTTGCCCATGGATGAAGATGACAGTGGAAGATGTAACGTCCTGAGTTTATCAGGTTTTAATAACCTCTTTTGGTGGATTTTGAGGATAAATTAGTGATCTAACCTTGATCTTGGTGTTTGGCTTCGGATTGAGGTATGTTGAAGGAATAGGTGAACAATCCCTCTCAGGGTTTGTTCGCCGCGCGAACCAGGAGTTCCAAGGGGAGTGTCCTATCGGGAAGGTTTCGCCGCGACGAAGGTTTTCTGAGTGAGCGAGAGTTTCCTCTCGGGAAGCTTTCGCCGTGGCGAAGATTGGAGTTCGTCGCGGCGAAGTCAGGTTTTCAGTCGAGTAATCCCTCTCGGGATTAGTTTGCCGTGGCGAAGTTCTGGGTTCCCCGCAGCGAAAGGGGTTAAATCTATATAGTCGCTGGAGGGGTCAGATGTGCGAAAATTAGAAAATCTGAAGGAAGAGAGAGAGGCTCTGCTAGGGTTTTGAATTTTTGGCTTAGAGGGGGCATTTCTAAGGATCCATTACCTCGAGTAAGTGATTGTAACCTCTAATCTACTTTCTTTCTTGGAATTTCTGAGGATTTATGGTGAAACCCTAGAGTTTTCTAGGTTGTTATGGAATTGAGGTTTTTGACCGATTGTTTTGAGTTTAATTGATTGCTTTAGGGTAGTCTAAGTATTTAATCAGTGTAATTTTCTTGGATTTGAAGAACTTGGAGTTTTTGAAGTTAGGGTTTATGAGATTGGGAGGTTTGTGATTGAGGATGACAATGTGGAGGCTGATTTTGAGTTTTGTGATTTGGGTTATGTTAAGGAGGGTTAAATTGGATGTTTAATCGGTTTATAAGGTTGTTAAGACTTCAATTGTTCAAATGGGATGTTTGGGTGTTGAATTCCTATAATGGGTCCTTGAGGTTATGAGTTTTAATTGATGTTTGGAAAGGAACTAAGGTTTTAATGGATTTTTATGACCTTGGAGTGTTGCCTTGATGGTTATACCCTTTTTAGTTGGGCAGAGTTGTGGTTGGAGCTAGGAATTTTGTGTACCCAAGTGTTGTTTTGGCCACATTATTAGTTGAAAGCTAATATATGATGGTTGTGTGCTTGTGTAGACCCGTTGTGAGCATTGTTGGTGCACAGGGCTGTATTGTTGGTTTGTTATTCCTTACTCAAGCGAGAGGTAACCACTTTCCAATCCTTTGTACATGCTTTTGTGGTATTGTGAGTGGATTTATGTTTTGTGCTCTGTGTAACAAATTGTGTTCAGATTGTATGTTGTATATTTGAAATAGGAAAACCGTCTTGTGGGGTTTCGATTGATATGGAATGAATTTTTGAACTTGTGAAAGATAGGCCACTGAAAGAAGTTAATTGTGAAATGATCATTTACCCTTTGATTACAGTTTGAGCATGATGCATGAATTGGGAATTGGTGAGAGTTTTGATAGTTACTACCACGTGGTAAGGCCTCCATTAATGCATGATGGTTGGCTCTTTACGTCCCCCATAGTGAGGGATAGGCCTTTTGGCTCCTTACGTCCCCCATAGTGAGGGATAGGCCGGGTTCAGCTCTTGAAAATCCCCCAAAGTGAGGGATATGGTTGATTGGATTGTATCATTGCACTTGCATGACTTGTTGTGGCTATCATTTATCATATTACTTATGAACTGCCCCACTTGACACCTCACGAGCACTTATTTAGTAGTACCTTGAAGTGGAAAGGTTGGTTACTGGGACGTTTGTCTCACCCCATGGTTTACAATGTTTTCAGGTAAAGATTCTAGGCGTGTGCCATCGGGAAGAGATGCAGAGGCTTGAGCTTGGTTAGCTTTAGGCCTCTAGCCCTTGTATATGTATGGCTAGTATATATTGCCACATTTAGGACCCCTTTTGAAATATTTTGATTACCCGGCCTTATTGTAAACTGGAGGGAATGTTATCTCCTTATTTTGGTTGGCCGGAGGCCATTTCTAGTGTCTTATGAAACTCTGATTCATTTTGTTGGAAACCATTTGGATGGGCTTATGTGATGTCTTTTGTTACCCGGGCCAGAGGCTCGGAGGCCCAATGGATGTAAATGAACGATTTTAGTTGCATGCAATGGAGTTTGAGTTTGAACCGAGTTTAAATGTTAATTTCAAAAAGTACGCAATTTCTTTCTACTATGGTAGTTTGTTGTAACAGCTTTCCTTTTCTACCATAGTAGTGATTTTATGTCGAGTTTATACCTGTTTTGGGGTTAAGGGTTTTATAGAAGATGAGGGATTAGGGTTTTGGTGGGAGAGATGAGAGAAGATGAAGAGAAAAACGTGGATGGTGGCTGAATATTTGTGTCTGACCTCACTCATACCGAAAATAGGGTTTCTAAACCGAATATGACATGTCAGGGTCGGTTCATGGAAGTGGGCAAGTCAAAATTTTCCAAAATGGTCGGGTCTGATTTTTCTGATACGAGGGGTTTGTCGCGGTGAAGGCAGAGTGTGCTGCGGCGAACCATGGCAGAGGCTCCTCTTTTTGCTCTTTGTGCCTTGAGTCTTCAATCTTGGCTCCAATCTCAAGTGTCCTACACTTAAAAGCAACAATTTAAGGCATCAATTGTCCTAGAAATTAATTAAATACAATTAATAACTAATTATGATGATTTTACCCTCAAAAAGACACTAACTCAATGCAAAGACTCTTGATCTAAAATAAGCTCAATTATAGCCAAAAGAGCCAGAAAATGCAACAAAACCATGGATGATGTAATGAAAAGATAAGAATAATTTGAGCTCAATCACTTGCATTTATCTTGCATACATAATGATAATGTTTACTACTAAGATTCTCCTGAATCTTACTTTCCCTTAACCAACCATAATAGATATAATATGTAAAGAAAGAAGAATGCAAAATGTGGAAATCCAAGAATGGAGGGAAGGGTTGAAGAAATAATATATTATGTTATGTTATGTAGTGAATTCCCTTTTATGTTAATGTATGATTAAACATGCCATTAATATTATGAAATAAGGATTGATGATATTGGTATATAAAATTGAATAAGTTAATGTATGGGAGTATTTAATGGATTGATAAAATAATTGCATGCTATGAAATGATTATTTATGCATTATTAATACAAGTAATAGGACAGTTATCTTTAAATGAGCCATGAATTTATGACAGAGTTGAAGTGGGGCAAACGATTGAATCTGCTTGTGAAATTTGGTATGCTTAAAGTACACATTTTAAGATTTAAAATAAGTAGTAGATCACTTAAAATGATATGTGTGTTAAGAGATATGATTGTTTAAACATAGGGCAGAGAAACTGAAAAGTATAGCTTTTACTAGTTTGAACAGTAAATATCCATGAATTAACTGTATAAATTGAGAAGGGTTAAGCTTATATTTATAATTGTTTCCCTATAGAGAATTAAAAGAGCTTTAAATAGAGACTGGAATCACCTTAACATGATTTTTCTATAATTAGATATGAATTTTTATAGTTGGACTGAAAATCTAAAATTTACTGGTAAATAGTAACGTGAGAAACAGATTGGACCAAAAATTTGAAATTTAATGGTAAATAGTAACCCGAGAAACAAATTTCAATTTTCCAATCTATGGGCTTTTCGTGATCTGTTTGAACTGTAACACTTTCAAATGCATACTAAAAGGGGTAAATGGAAAGATGTTTCAAGGAGGAACTATAGCACTTATCATCTAACAAGCCTCTTCCTTCACTACTTCCTTCAAAATTTCCTACTTCCAATCCCCTTCCTCATTAACCAACTTCCTAACATTCCAATTTGGTAAAAGTCACTTAGGACGTTGACTTCCTATCTGCTACTTCTTTCCAGTGAGAATCATTTATATGCATGATTTGACAATAAAGTTGAATCCTTTCATAGAGGGGATGAGGCATGGGGAGCATTTTGGATTCAAGACTTTCCTCTGTAATCTAGCATCTCTACTTCTCAATCTCAATACAATCTTCATGAGACACGCCTCATCTCTCTTATACTCAGAAACCCTATCACATCCTGTTAATTTTAACCCTAAAAATTGGAAATATAAAAAAGGCCAAGACACAAGCAGTGTAGTAGACAGAGAGACGAAACAACTTTTGAACTGAAACTTGAACACGAACCGAACTGTCATTTTTAAAATATCTAGTAAAGATAGAACAGACAAGGAAAGTATACCCGAAATTTCAAAAAATTCCAAAAAATTCATAAAAAATAGAATAAAGGGTTTAGAATAGTATTTAAGGCCTGAAAGATGAGAATAGTATGGAAATAATTTATTTAGGAATTTTCTACAATTTTATTGAATTTTGGCTAATTAAGAAAAAATTGGCCAAATTGAATTATTTAAAATATGTAGAAGCCTTAATAATTCTTGAAAAAATGAGAGAAATTATTTGAAAGGTTATTATGAATTTTAAAATTGTTCTTGGCCTTTGGAGATGCATAGGTTAGCTTTAAGATATTTAAAGTAGAATTATATTGGTAAAAGGCTAATTTCAGGAAAAATTTAATTGGGGAATGGCTTTGTTTGCAACATGCCCGGAGACCAGCATATGGCATGATCAAATTAAAGTGATTTGTGATAGAATTGATATGTGTACTTTTGATAAGCTAATAGACATCTTAGAGATTTTTGTTATATCTACCTTTTTGTTTTTTTTCCAGTTATAAGTACCTAGTTTAGTGATTGTACAACTATGGGATGACTGGCTATGACTAGTTATGACTGTGACTAATCTTTTTGACTATGCTGCTATAAATATATAAGTATGAATGAAATATAAAATTATATATATAACAGCTTTATTCCTTTTGTAGTTAAAAAGATAATCAACAATGGTTAGAACAAGACGAATAGGTTAAATGAGCAAGAGCAAATGATACAAGAGATACGAGCTACACAAGCTTGACAGAAATAGGAGAGAGATACTATAATAGTAGCAAGAGTAGCAATAGCCATATCTCAAATACAGCAACCTGAACTAGAAACAGCCTAGATAGGTCAACCAGTCCAACCTCATGAACCAATAGGTGAGCAGGCATAACCTATGGTAGGACAAGATAATTTGCAACAATGGATTACACGCTTTTGCAAGCATAATCTATCTGCTTTTGAGGGAACCCTTAACATGCAGGTGGCCGATGACTAGATGACTTCGCTCGAGAAAATTTTTAAATTCTTAGAGTATACATTAGAGAGGGAAGCCCAGATGGCTATCTACAAATTAGAAGGAGAAGCTAATAGGTGGTGGAGGAATACAGAAATAGTCCATTAAGCAAATCAAACCCTCATTACCTGGGAGGTGTTTAAGGAGCATTTTTACTTGAAGTATTTTTCATGATCGAGAAGGGATGAGAAAGGGGTAGAATTCCTTACTGTGACGTAAGCAGAGAATAAGTCTTTGGTGAGTACCTAGCAAGGTACATTAAATTGTCTCGATACTCCAGCTACCTTCAACACATGAACAATGAAAGGTGGTTTATGAAGAAAATGATTAGGGGCTTAAAACCAAAATTGAGAGAGAAGGTAGCCCCAAGGCAGATTGAGGTTTTCAATCAGGTAGTGGAAGCCTGCTGAATCATCAAAAATAGTCAAAACTATTATAGTTTAGAGACTTTATGTAAGAATATGGCCAGTGGGAACTTCCTACAATAATAGTAGGAAGAGGAGGAGACCTAACTTGAGTAAAAGGCCTAAGAGGGAGAATTGATAATGAGAGTTTGATATTGCCAGGAAGCCCAAGAATTTTAGGATTTGTGGTAGGACTCATGGCAATTGGCCATGTATGATGGGTCAGAACCTGTGCTATCAATGTGGTAAGCTCAAACACTTTACAAGGAAGTGCCCATAAGGTATCGATAAATCAAGGCCTTAGATACAAGGCAGAGTATTCGCCCTTACACAGGAGGAGGCCTGTAAGTCACTTGAAATGATTCAAGGTACAATCAGTATAAATGATTTCCTAGTATAGGCAATACTTGATTTAGGCACAAGCTATTCATTCATATCATATGATTGTGCTAGGTGATTAGGCCTTACTATTGATACATTACAATATGACTTGTGTGTTTTCACTCCTACTGGCATTAGAGTTGTAACCTCTAGTGTGCATTTAAATTGTATTATCCGATATGCGTATTATTACACTACTCTTGACCTGATATGTATGCCATTTCTTGATATTGATGTTATAATTGGCTTAAATTGGTGTGTCATCC
Source organism: Neltuma alba (assembly GCF_004799145.2). Taxonomy (NCBI): domain Eukaryota; kingdom Viridiplantae; phylum Streptophyta; class Magnoliopsida; order Fabales; family Fabaceae; genus Neltuma; species Neltuma alba. The sequence goes on from NW_021635040.1 coordinate 621,499, forward strand.
AATAGTGCACTGCTCAATTATAAACAAAATCTTAATCCTTCCTCCTAAGGAAGCTGCCCCTTGCTCAGAGGTAAAGTTAAATTTTATAACAGGGGCCCAAACAGATAGATACCTAAGATAGGGTTACCTGGGATACATGGTGTTCTTTTCAGTATAAGCAGAGATAAAAGAAGGGATTGATGAGATATCTATTACATCTCAATTTTTAGCCCTCAGAGCCTTGGAAGTAGTCTAAAAAAGGCAAGCTACTAAGTCCTTTTGAGTAGAAGTCTCAAAGATGAGAAAGGAAGTCAAAGCAGTTTCAAGAACAAAACTGCAAAGTGAAAGTTTTTAGGGGCTGAGGTATAATCAAAGTTAGAGGTTTCAGTAAAGTCTCAAGGACCCAGAAAGAGAAAAGAGAGTAGAAACAGGCCAAGGGGTAGGTTAGAAACCTCAAAAAGATGGTTGTATGAAGTTAAGTCCAAGCAGAGACTAAATTGTAAATTTAGAAAGTTACGGCCAATAGGGGTAAAAGTGAAAAGTATACAGAAAATTTTAACAAAAATCCTTTAAAATGGGAAATAATATTCTAAGACTCTTTTGTAAAGAGAAATGATGAAAATACCCCTGAGGCAGCTTAAATGGAATTTATGGGATTATGGCCGATAAAAAGTATATCGTTTGAGATAATTATTTAAAATAGCAAGAGACCTCAAAAATATACACAAAAACGAGGTTAAATAATTGAAAGGTTGTACTAATTTATAAAATTAGTCTTGTAACCAAAAGGTCAGTGGAATGGCTTTAATAAATTGAAAAGTCAATTATGCTGATAAAAGAGTATTTTAGTAAATGATTTTTATGCAAGGCTTAAAGGAAGTTTTTGAAGGGAATTGAAAGACGCGCAACGGAAAATAAATTTAAAATTTCAATCCCTTGCCCGGATCTACCAATCATGTTTAAGTCAAGTAGTAAAAAGCATTACCTTCGATGTTCGATTTCTTGGTGGCTCAGTGATTCCGCCGTTCAGGATGCCTCTGCTCGCCTCCTTTGTCGTTCTAAGTCGATAATTCATATCGCCTTCCTCTACCGGTATCCACACGAACAGCTTTTTAATCACGAATGACGTGCTAGCGCCTTTTTGTCCGTCTAGGGTTTTTCGAAGAATCCGTCCTCCTCCTCTATTTCCTAACCGTCTCTTATCTGCAAACTTTTGCACTCTCACCCCCAAAACCCTAGCTCCTAATATCAAATATATAGGATGCTATAGGTATTATGAAGGATATTTAATTTCAAAATTAATCCTAAATTAATTCTGAAATTAATCCTAAATTAATTCTGAAATTAATGCAATATCAAATATTGCCTAATCAGATAAGAAAACAATTAAATAAATATGGTTTATATTAAATCCGTCCTACAGATTTAATTCACCTATTTATTTAATTCAAAATAAAGATATGATGGAATTAGATTTGATTTATTCTCATAAATCAAATTTGAAATATTATATTATATCTTATCAATTTAAAATTGATATATAGATTTAATTTATCATAATAAATTAAATCTAAGATATATATTTCTTATATATAATATGTGTATATATATATATACGAATTTATATATATATATACGTCTACCCTATATTATTCATTGAATCTGGACATATCTTAGATTCAATGAATCTGGACATCATAACTCGTGTTGGGCTATTTTGTGTGCGACCCTGTAGGCCCATATGAAGTTGGCAATGGGCCATTAACTATAATGACTCACAAGTTGTAAGCGGTCTCTAGCAAGACATCACAACTACCCAAATCATATGAGGATTGTTGAATGATGTAACCTTTCATACAACCATATCATGTCCCTTTTTATCACACGACATTTTGGTCATGGATGAGGCATGGAGAACGTCATCGTCCTATTCATGACCGTTACTTTCTCGATCCCTGAGTAGTCTGAGTATAGAAACGAAACTACCTTTCCATTATAGTATGGCCATACATTTCTCAGACTCACTCATCGAGGGGCCCAGTAATATCTCTCTACGAATGTGAGGGACAAATTCCATCTTGACCATTCACATTCCTCCGTATGAAAAACCACTAAGCCTGAACATAGTCTTTATGATCATTCGGTCAAAAGTGACTTTTGACTAGGTCAAAGCTGAGCCTTTCTCATGTAGGAATCCATGATGATCTCAGGTCAAAGGGCACAGTGACATGGTTTGTATATGAGAGAAGCTTATGACTTAACCCATGCAGCTCTCTCATGGCGGGTCGGTCCAACACCTTGTACTCTTACGTGTGCCTATGACTTTGATTTATATCTCTATATATCTTCAAAGTCATACTGGTCTTATTTCATCTCTGCTTCCACATAGATGACTAACCAGGGACATTTAGGATAAACCATGAGTTATCCAAGGATAGTCATCACAGTAAACATGCAAATAATATGATAACATAATTAATAAATTCATGAATCAACAATGTTCATAACACAATGATTGGCCCCTAGGGCACAATTTCCAACAGTTTTATGGCTTGAGAAAATTTATAAATATTTTCTAGAATAAAAGAAAAATTATGAAGTAGACAGAAGAATTTTTTGATCTTCAGAAGGCCGTCAAGAAAGCCGAAAAAACGTGGGCTAAGTAAATTAGGAGGAAATTTAAGGATTAAGTTTTAAACCAATGGCTAGGATTTAATCTCCCTTTTCCTCCATCAAATTTGTGACACTTGGCACCTTCTAGGAGAATGATGTAAGGATGATGCAAGAAGATGATGTAATGATGATGCAAAAGTGCACTTGAAGTTCTAAAATTGCCCTTGCTCTTTCTTTTAGCTACCAAGGGCATTTTAGTCCATTCAAGCTAAAGTTTTGGCTATAAATAGCCACCAGAACCCCTCACATTTCGGCCAAACAAGGAACTATAGGGGAGACTATGTTGCTCTTGCATTTAGAGATAGAAAGAGCTATTTCTAGTGAGAGAAAGTCTACCTAAGTTCAAGGAATCACCAAGGTAAGCTCCTAAGCTCTTTGTTAATTATTGTGGGCTATTTATATATGATTTTATGTAGTTTTGGATGGCCATTTTCCATGGAGAGATGCTGCCAAATTTTCAAAAATTATGGAAGGATTTAATCAAGGGTTTAAAGCATAGATTACACACTTGAAAAGGATATGTTTTGATTAGTTTTGAGTGAGTTTTGGAAAGAAAATCCCACACCAGTTCATGATGATTCAATTCGGCCAAGGAGAGAGAATGGGGTCAGAATTGGATTTGATTTAATTTGATGCTTTCAATGTGTTTAAATGATGAAATGGCGTAGGGAAACACCAAGAAAGGAAGCTTGGAAGCATTAAATTTGAAAATGAAACTTTGGTTTTCCAAGACACCCTATTCGGCCAAAATGAGATCTATAGGAAGAGATTGGATTTTTATAAATCTAAGTGAATATTTGGATTCTTTAGGTGAAATTGTGTAGGATTGGCCTAAGAGAATAATTTTTAAAAAACTAGAACATCAATCCAAAATTTAGAGAAAAGGTTAAGTTCAAGAGAGTTAGTTTTGAACTTTATGTAATCTCTTGGTCCTAATAGATTGTATGATCAATATGACTATGTTTAGGACCTTGGAACATCCAAGAGAATGTTTGGTGATGTTGACCAAATGCCCATATGGTTAGAAAGTCAAGGGAGTCAAAGGAAAAGTAAGAGGAAAGCTTGAAGTCCAAGGTAGTGAACTTATCTATTGTCATTACTTGACGTTGTATGCTTGTGTGTTGCTATGTACAAGTTATTTCAATGTTATTGTGACATGTTTTACTACTGTAATTTCTATTCATGATGAGTAGGTATGTCTCCATGGCCATGCGTCAAGAAGTTAGCTCTGAGCATGCTAACACGTCACTAATTAACAAGACAATAAACAAGTTGCGTGTAGTGCATTAGCATCCATTTAGCATGATTAATATGGTATTGTTTGCTACTGAGATTCTCCCAAATCTCACACCCTCCCTAACCAACTATTTAGGTCAATCAATGATGGGTAATAATGGCATGAGAAGCAATGAGATTAATGTTTAATGTACAATTCGCCTATGTTGTAAATTATGTTTATAGATGCCTTGATGCAATTTATGTGCATAGAATGCTTCTAGCATGTATAGAAATGTATGAGCATGAATAGGAAAGAGTAAACCCAAGTTATGTATGCCAAAGAAATAAAAAGAATTAAAATAAGCAAAGGTGAAAGGATAAAACGTAGGTCCTGAAGCAGTTAGTTTCAAGCTTCAGTTTGACCTATCAAATGAACGAGTTAAGCCACAAAATTTGGCAGACTTACACATCTTAAGCTTTAAAACGAGAGGTAGATCACCTTAATTAGATGAGTACAAAAGAAAATACAAATTTTCAAAAGTTGAGGCATAGAATCTGGAAGTTTCAGATTTTACTAAATAAACAGTAATTTTTGTCCAATAAACTGTACGAACTGGGCAAGGATAAGTCTAATTGGATTTTTTTTCCCTTAAAGAGCATTGAAAGAGCTTTCCATGGAATTTTGGAACACTTCTATATGATTTTTTTAGTATTAGTTATGATTTTTCAAAGTTGGACCTGTAATCTGGAAATTGGGCAGTGAATAGTAAATTTCCGAAGATTAACATCCAGATTGAAATTTTTAAGTTTAACGCCATCCAAAGTGGTCTAAAATGGTTAGAAATAGATGCTAAGGTATTATATAAATAAGGTGTGACAATATCGGTGGTAAGGGATTTCATGAAATTTTTCCTAAAAGAGATTGGCAAACTTCCATCAGAGAGGGAAATAAAGTTTGCTATTGACTTAGTACTTGGAACTGAACTGATTTCAAAAGCCCCGTATCAAATGGCTCCAAATGAAATAATGGAGCTGACAAAATAGATAGAAGAGCTGTTAGAGAAAGGCTTTATTAGACAGTATATCTCCCTAGGCTGCTCCAGTATTATTTGTTAAAAAGAAAGATGAAAGCCTAAGATTGTGCATAGATTATCCGGAGCTGAATAAAGCAACCGTAAAGAATAAGCATCCCCTTCCCTAGATCGATGACCTGTTGGATCATTTAGTTGATGCCGCTATGTTTTCTAAAAGTGCCTTGAGATTAGGTTACCACCAGCTAAGGACTAATACAGTAGATATTCCAGAGATTACATTCAAGACTTGGACACCATGAATTTATAGTAATGCCATTTGGATTAATAAATGCCCTTGTGATATATGAATCAAATTTTTTGATCGTATTTGGACTGGTTTGTCGTATTCTTCATTGATGATATTCTAGTTTATTCTAAATCCCTAGAAGAGCATAAGCAGGATTTAAAGGTGGTGTTAAGTACACTAAAAGAAAAACAGCTATATGTCAAACTCAGTAAATGTGAGCTCTGGCTAGATGAGGTGAAATTTTTAGGCCATATTATTACCCAAGATGGAGTGGCCGTAGATCCCAGTAAAGTAAAAGCAGTGTCAAACTGAGAGCAACCCAAGATACTAACAGAAATTGGAACTATCTTAGGGCTAGCAGGTTATTACAGACGATTGATATGAGACTTCTATAGATTTTACTATTTGCTGATCAAGGTCACAAGAAAGAATCAACCATTTGTGTGGGATGAGAAATGTGAGGCAAGCTTTTAAGAGTTGAAGTAAAAACTAACCTCCACTCCTATCCTGGTCACTCCCAATCCAACAATACCTTATGTAGTGTACACATAAGCTGTCATTCCTCCTTTATTACCTCATTATATAATAATCAAAACCATTTGGAACCATTATAAAACATTTTAAAATTTTAACTTAGGTTCTAAGTTACTATTCACTTTTGCCAACTTTGGAAATTCATAACTAATTGTAGAAAAAATCAAAACAAGATGGTTCTAAGTTTTATAGAAAGCTCTTGACATCCATTTTAGAGGAAAAATACACATTGTTATCCAAATCTCATGTATCAATCCTAGATTTTGTTCAAAGTGGTACTGTTTGTTTGGTCATTTTCTAATTTTTTTAGGATTTATGCCCAACTTTGGAAGAGAATATCTTTTATACAAAACTCCAAATTCAATGAATTGCCACTTGTTTTAAAGCTGAAAATAAGATCCATTAGCATGTCAAATTTCATATCCAGATTCATCCAATTGCTTAAAATCATGTTGGTCAAACTTTACTCCCAAAAAGTCAACTTTTATCCCTTTTTCATACCATTCTTACCTTTTCTTGTCTTTTTCCTTTCATCTAGCTTTTCCAATCATATGGCACATACTTAACCATGATTCCTTAACCAATTATTCACATGTAAGGCATCCTTATCACTAATACAACAATTCAATATAAATCCATATGTATATATAACAATGTATATAATTACAAAACATTATTTCAATAACATTAAGCTTAATCCCCTTCAAATATGACTTCTTGTCCCTTCCCCTTGCCCTTGGTGACACCACCTGAGATTATTTTTGTTGTTTATATATTGAGGGGAGTGAGATTTCATAGAAATCTCAGTAGCAATGAATCATAATTATCATGTTAATCATGCTTTGCAAAATGTGACATATCGCAATGCACCATAATCAATTCCAATTATATGAATTGCACGTTATTCCTTCAAGGAATTAAGTACAGGTTCATATTCCATATTAATGTGCATTTGGCCAAAGCATATCAAGTATCAAAAGCATTTCTCACCATAGTATAAATCAATCAATTCATAGAAGAATAAAGCAAGCAAAACATACATATTAAGTAAGCAAGAAAAACAATCAAATTAGATTCAAAGCTACCTCTCTTATACTTGATATAATTCGGCCTCTTCAAGGGGTTAATGTTCTTCTTGTTTCTTCTCTATAAAACCTATCAATTCATGCATAAACACATCCTAATTCATCAATGATTCAAGCATACACACCAATGCTTGACATTAAGCTTAATTAAACCCTTTTTTCCTTGATTTTTGACATAATTATTCCCTTTTTGTTTCCATCAATCTCTTGGTTCATTCCAACATAATTTTTCTATGCAGAATTCAAATACCAAATCAGATTTTACAAAATCACACTCCTTTCCTTTCATCTTACATTGGCTGAATAGGGGTAGTATAAGTTCCAAAAATTCTATTTTTGATTCCAATGATTTCAAGCACTTTTCCTTAGTGTTTCTCTACATAAAACACCTTTTGAACACATTTGAATCATTAGAACACATCAAAACAAGCTCCTATCCCAAGAACTAGTCATGGTCGAATTAAACCATGAGGAAACCTAACTTGGTTTTCTTCCACAAGTCAATCCAAACATCATTTAAACATGCTTATTCCACATCATATCTAAGGTTTCTATCCTTCCCTAAAGCATAAGCATGCTGGATGAAAATTACAGCATCTCCCCCTTAGAATTTCAATTCAAAAACCTAACTAAACAAGCATTCTTGGTGAATCTTGGACTAAATCTTGATGATTTCTAGTCTAAAAGCACTTATCAAATTTAGTCTCCAGCTCAAGAAAACGTTTTGGCAGCACCTCCCCTTGTTTTACCAATTTTCTACCTATTTTTGGGTATTTTAAGGGGGTATTTATAGATAAAAAATTCTGCCTCCTTCCTCCTTGGTTTGGACATGTAAAGTGCCACCTAAGAGGGGCACTTGACTGCCATCAAGTGTGGAATAAGTTCAGATCATGCCAAGTGTCTTATGTCTAGAATAATCCAAGATTTTTGTGTGAAAATTGGGTTTTATTTCAATTTAATGGAAGGGTCTAGAAACTGCACAAAATTAGGCCTTCTTTGGGCCTAATGTGGGGCCCACTTGTGGTTTAGGATGGCCCAGAAAGATGGCTCACAAACCAAATCATAATCCCAAACTATTTTAAAAATTTATCAGTTACTATTAACCAGTAACATTTCATAATTTTTCTAGTCCTCTAAAAATTCATTTCTCTTCATGAAAAATCCTCTTTTAATACAAGGACATGATCTAAAAATTTTTAGAATTTTTCTTCACCTCTAACTATTTATTTTGAATTTTTCCCAATTAGGCCTTTATCGGCAAAACTACGGGAGAATAAATTTTCTAAAATTAATTTGTATACTTCTAAGGCCTAAAAATAATTTTATAAATTCTCATGAATATTTAGATGATTAATCTATAATTTTTTCTGGAATTATTGAGGCCTCTAGCCCTTTTAAATAATTGTTTTTCTTCAGTTTCCCACTATTTTCCCCCAAAAACCTCCGTATTTGGAAAATTCTGTAATAATTTATTTTCACACCAATTTCACCTCTAGGGCCTCCATTGAGGTTCCAAACCTCCAATCTACTAGTTTTTCATTTTTAGGAAATTTTCTAGAATTTTTCTCAAATTTTTCTATTTTGCCCTTCTTGGACCGATGAATTTGAAAATGTCGGTCTGGACCCTTTTTATGTCTCACACTATGTCTAGTCTTCTTAGCCAATCTTCTTTCTCTTTTGGCCATGAACCAAGTTTTTCATTCATTCTATTGATGCTAGATTCGGTAGGATGTGACATTTCCTCCCCCTTTAAATAAATTTCATCCTCAAAATTTTCGGGTTAAACATCTATTCTTATCTTTGATGAGAGGTTAACTAGGGAGGATATCCCTACTTATACTTAACTTGGCCTTTTCAACTTCTCATTGTACCTTATTGCCAGGTTTTAATCTTGGAATTATACTCATATAGTTTTCTCTTTCTTACTTTTTTGTCATTAATACGAGCATAGCCTTTACTTCTATGTATTTTATCATCACTGCTCGCATTCTTTCTGTACTTTAGGCCCATTCTCTCCTAATAATTCCATAACAGTGTATCTTATTTCATGGTATTTTGCTATACCATGGCATTTCAAATTCCTTTAATATTGCCTTTATCAGGTCTTTTTGGCATACTCTTCCTTTCTCTTCTTTACCTTAAGGGCCTATCTTCTTTCTTTTGCATTCTTAGTTCACATATAGTTTGCTTGAGTGTGTAACCTTCGGGACTTACAGCCTGTGATTCTCTTAATTCTTACTTTCCTCACTTTCCTTTGTTGACTAGAACAGAATTGAGCTTGACCTATTCAACAATAATAGTGTTTGTGGAAAAGTCAAGGGTACTTTTCCTATCTTAGACTCATCCCTGGTCATCTCATTCTCACGCTCTAAAGAGATACTTCCCTTATGGCTCAGCAACCTTCCTTTAAGCGTGGTCTACTGTGACCTTGAGAGCTACTAACCTCTCCCATAAGCCTCTTCAGGATCTATTATGACCTTGGATTCTTTCCTATTCTGCCCAAGTCATGTTCCACTCTTTAGGAGCCTTTAGACTAATAGACTGAGTTAGAGAATAAGTTGCCTACTCTCAATTGGTGGCTTAACTAATCATTTCCCAAGACTGATCACAGATGCTATTATCGCCTTCTTAGGCCTTACTCAAATCTTTCTGTTAGCTCAGAATCATTTATCTTTCCAGTCTTTCCTTTTCTCTTAACTTTTAGTTACCTCAGGCCATTTTCCTTTCATAGCACCCCTATAATTTTCTAAGCGATTGGCTCATATCCATGGTCTTCTGGGCTTGTCGTCATATCCATGCCAGTCTGCTATGTCTTATGGTTTTCTTTCTCATCTTACAGGGAGAGGTCTTGTAAAGTCATCTCTATCATCTTCTTAGGTATTCTATCCTTTCATCACTCTTGGCTAGGTTCACTCTCATTGGGGTAAGGTTAACTCCATTATAACTGTTAAAAAAATAAATAGATAATATATCGGGAAATGTGCCGGGTCAGATCTTAGGTTGGGTCGGTTGGATCCTCTGAGCTCACGCTATAAGCTAGACTATAAAAGTCTAAGCTTTGAGTGCACAGCAGAGCACCTCTTTGCAAGAAAGAATAAGAGAGAGAGTGAGAGATAGTAGGAAAGCTCAACTACTGGAGTGAGTTGGACTGATAGGTGGAAGCCTCTATTTATAGCTTTTGTTAGGGGTATTTTGGGAAGCCAAAATATCCACTGAGCCCATGAGGTTAAATCTAAGTTAGGATATATAAATATATCTTTATCTCCTAATATCATGATATTTGAATTCAAATCTAGAATCAATCACAATTAATTCTAAATATATATACTTAATATATATTTAATCTATACAATATAAATTAATTAAATTTATATCGTAACCGATTGGATTTGATTCAGGATGTTTGACTGAGTCAAACATATCATAATCTTGCTTGGATATTTGACCGGTATATTCTCTTAATATCTAGTCAAATAGTCTGGCCCACCAAGGACGGATCCAAGCCTAAAATCCAACATCTCCCCCTCGCACTTGATGGGCCGTCCATCGTGTGATAGCTAAATCTTTCACTGCTTCATACTAGGTGTCTGCCGTGACCGCGTGGGCATGACATCATTGATTCAGGTGCTTTTCCACTAGGAGTCCTTTATACAGGACCAACACACAAGAACACCCTTAGTGTACCTGCAAATTATATGCTTGTTGTCTCGAATGCCCTAGTTTTATCCGGCAATAGGGTAATTAGGAATAAGGAATATTCCTAAATAATTAAGGGTCAAAAATGACAAGGAGAAATAGAAGAATTTTGGTAGAAATAATTATTATGATTTTCCAAGACAATTATGAAAATTTGGCTAATTAAGAAAAATTGGTCAAAGATAATTATGGAAAAATATTTCTAAGTCTTAGAAAATTAAGAAAAAAATAAGGATAATATCCTTTGAAAATTATATGGGATTATAAAATTGGTTTCATGACCAAATAACCCTTAGAAAAATTACAAAGGAATTTAAGGGTGATTTAGGCTAATTTAATGCCTTTTATTTAGAAAATTCCAAATAAATATTTGCAAAGAGAATAAAATCCCAAGAAAATTCCTATGATGTCTCAAGGAATTATAAGAAATTATGAGATTAAAAAGAGACCTTCAAATATCTAAGATTTTTCCTAATTATTTGGAAAAGTGGAAAAATCAATAATGAGAAGGAAAATAGTTTTCCTTTTTATTTAATTAATAGAAAATTGAGTTTGAGCTAAAGAGGACATTTTGAGAAGAGAAAAATGAGAAGAATAATTTATGAATCTAACAAAATAATTATAGAGGCTAGAGTACTGTAATTATAGAAAAGAAATTAAACTCGGAGTAAAAGTGCACTGATAAAGTAAATACTAGAGCCTTGCACTTTACTTGGCCCACAAGTTGACACTTGTCAAGCCCTTATTAGAGAGTAATTAAGCTTTCCAAGTGCTAAGCATTAAATGGAGAGGATCTTGACTTTGGAATTTAATTACATTATGATTTACTTAATTAAGAGAGAAGTTTCAAGATTAAGTAGGAAGGTAACACTCGGCAACTCCTTAAATGATGGTTGTTGGGATGTTTTGTACACTTAATTGAGATCTTCCTGCCCCTTAATCAGACTTGAGTTTTGGCTAAGGAGAGATCAAGAGAGAAAAGAGGGAGCTTGAAGGGAAGTCAAGAGAAAAGACACCAACTTTGATCATCCAACCAAGATCCAAGGTTAGTTTTTGGTTCGAAGTTGTTCCTTGCCTTGTTTGCTTGAGTTGTATTGTTAAAATTTCTGGTTCTCCCTTTTTCTTGAGCTTGCCAAAATGTTTATTGAGTAAGGAAGGAAGTTTGGTTTTTAAAACTTGGTAGAATACTTCAAAGCATGATAGTTCCTAGTTGTTTCAAGTGATTGTAGGTTGTTTTTGAAGTGATTTCTTTGTTGTTTTTCATGAGGGCCAATTCGGCCAAGGCAAGAACTGGACCTTAGGATGTGTTTTTCAAATTTTTGAGGCTTTCATGGTGTTCAAAATGGAAAAATGGTATAGCATAAACCTAAAGAACAAGTGTTGGAAGCCATAGAATGAAAGTTGTAATTTTTAGACAATGAACCCTTTTGGTTTGGCCAAGTTGAAGCTAGAAGAAGGAATTTTCTTTTGTTAAATCCAAGTAGATATTTGGAATCTATACAAAAAATTATGTAGGATTGAGTCAAGATGGAATTTTTAGGGTTAAGGGAATAAACTGTAAAAATTCTAAGAATAAAGATGGAAGCTTTAAGAGGTTTAGGAGTTACTTGAATTATGTTGTTAATTTTATATGGAATAGTTGGTAACCTTGCTGCCCTTTTTGTGATATATCATGATTAGGGTTTATTAATTGTGGAGAAGAGGAAGAAGGTCAAAGAATCAAGAGCATTTGGATTAAGGTAGTAAGATTTAATTAACCTTAAGTATTGCATTGATTGCTATGCAATTTCATGTGCTATTATGTGGTTGAGCCAAATGATGATGATGATGATGATTGTGTAGCTATACTCCTTACTTTAAGTGCCTTGGCTATTACATGTTAGAGTGCTATATGTATGAGGTAAAGTAGTTCCCTATTAATAGCAAAAGGTTGGAATGCTTGTAATTGATGCATGTTGATGTTTTGGTTGATTGATCTTGCTACTGGGATTTCATTGAAATCTCATCCCCCATATGTAACCTAACATTTTAGGGACTAAATCATCAAAAGGAAGGCTGCAAACACAAGGATAAATATGGTGATGAACCATGAGTAAACATTTATATTTGGTTATGTACAAGTATGTATGGTTGGTGTTGTAATCCCTAAGCAAGACGCCAAATTAGAGCCATGTTTTTATTAAGTTCCTGAACGAATTTCTTCACAAAATTTGGTATGCTTAAAGTTCATGTCATGAGCTTCAAATCAATAGGCAGTACATTAAAAATAGCCAACTATACGATTTTTAATGATTTTTCGGAATTAAGGTCTAGAATCTGGAAAAAGAGTTTTCACCAAAAAGACAGAGGTGAGTTTTACAAAAACCTGACACTTTTGTAAATGGAATTGGTTCACAAGATTATTTTTTCTTGAAAGAAAATTCAAAGATATTTCTATAAATTTTGAACCACTCCATTTTTATTTTTTTAGATTAAGTTATGAATTTCTGAAGTTGGACCAGAAAACTGGATTTTTACCTAATGAACAGTAAAAATCCAAAAATCAGCATTTTTGTGGGAAAAAAATTGAGCCTAGGACCATCCAATGTGGTCTAAAATGGTTTTAATTGAACTCTAAGTCGAACGTATAGAAAGGTGTAACACTATACGTATGGTATTCATACTGGCTTAGTTGTTCTGTTCAACCTGCAAGGGATATGTCACAGACACTAACATAGAAGTGTAGTTAGGATAAATCTTCCTTCTAACTATTCATCATTTAGATTTGGCATAGTCACTTTTCTAGTCTTGACCCCTTATATTGCATCATTCTTGATCGTGGGGTTTAGGCTAGAGTAGCTGTCACTAAACCAAACCCTTGTGATGCTGTATAAGTCTTAAGGGCATTATGAAAGGTTTATTTCCTTTCTAAGACTCACACTGTAATAGATCAAGGATCTTCCATGAATGAGCTCATGTAGTATGAATTGCATGCTACTGTGCTCGATCCACTAAGTAGAGTATGTTGCTTTTGGTTTTAGTAGCACTATACATACTTGAGTTCCAAATGTACTTAAACATTTGAACCAGGAGCTCTTTTATCACAACTATATATGACGTCTTACAAGTAAAGAGTTTCTTGTCTGGCTACAGGTCTCATGGATTACACATTATCCATGATTCAACCTAGACTTTTATGGGTCTCATCTTAGTCTAGCTGAAGTGATATTTGTGCAGTGATTCTTCTTTACCATCTCATGGTGATCATCTGTTGTCAAACCTTCTGGTCCCATGAGAACACAACGAGGCAGTTGCTCGTGTGAGTGAGCCAACTTTGGTGACTTGTACGACATATTGGTGTTGATACCTCGTGCCTATACATGTATAAATACACAAATGGATATACAAGAAAATTTCTTTGAACTAGATAAAATGCATTGAATTACTAAGTAAGAGGAAAAAGAAAGTTCAATACAACATGCCTAGTGCTTGCACATTTGAACAAGAAAAGGATCAAAAAGAAAAAGGAGTTTCAATACATCATGCTTTCCATATGCCCAAAGCCCTTACATGCTTGACAAAAGGATCTCTAGCTATAAGCTTGGTAAGGGGATCTGCCAACACCTTATGAGTAGACAAGTATTGAACTGTTACTTATTTCTTAGTGATCATATCCCTTACAAAGTGATATTTTTTGTCTATATGCTTAGTACGATTATCGTACTTATGGTCCTTTGCATAGGCTATTGCTGCTTGACTATGGCAGTGAATTAGAGTTGGTCCCTCACTACCACTATGGATTCCCAATCGTACTAAGAATCTTTTGAGCCATATAGCTTCTTCGACAGCTGCAAAATATGCTACGTATTTTGCTTCTATGGATGAAAGAGACACATAGGTTTGTTTCTTGCTGCTCCAGGAGATTGCTCTATTGTTCAATAGGAAAGCATAGCTTGACATCGAGTGTCACTCGTCCAAGTCTCCTACCCAATCAGCATCAGAATAACCCTATGCACGAAGGTCATTTCCTTGATAGCACAACTCATAGTCCATAGTTCCTTTTAGATATCTCATAATCCTCCTTACAGCTTCCCAGTGTTTTACTCCTGGATTGGATTGGAATTGGCTCACAAGTGCAACTGTGAAGCATATGTTCGGTTTGACACACAACATAGCATACATTAGACTGCCAACAGCACTCGAGTATGAGACTCTCTTTATGCGTTCTATATCGCATTATTTTATAGGGCGCATTTCCTCACTCAAGTTATGTCCTTTATGTAACACCTTAAGTTTATACCAATTAACTTATCTTGCGGAACCATTTGAAATTACTTTTGAAGACTATAAGTTATGAAAAATCAAGTTTGAAGATTTTCTTTCCCGGGTTACTATTTATTGTAACCCTAAAATATAGCAAACTTTGAGAAATCATAACTAATTGTAGAAAAATCAAAATTGAGTGATTCCAAGTTCTATAGAAAGCTCTTTGGATAAACTCTTGAGGAAAAATAGTTTATAGACTGATTGCCTTCAAATTCAAGCCTAGGGTTTTTGAAAAAGTTACTGTTCATTAGTCATTTTTCCATTTTCCACTTATTTTAGCCCAACTTTGGAAGGGCATAACTTCTTGTGTGGTTATCTGATTCAGGTGAACCAACTCTCAAGAGAAAAATCCCATCTATTTGCTCACCTAATCTCATAACCTAACTCACTCGATTGCTTGATTTGACTTTGGTTAAAGTTTAGGTCCATAATGTTGACTTTTAACCCCCTTGGAAGGATAAATTGTCTTACTTGACCAATTAATTGCATACTAATTCTCCTACCATATAATCATGCATATTGGACAATACTAGCATGCTTTCACATATTAACACATAAGCTAGCATATATCCATAACTTAAAACATTAAAGCATACTCTTAATTACATTAATCTAACATAAGTTTTTTTATATTCTTCTTCTTCTTCTTGATTAAATATGGGGGGTAAGATTTTTGGGGAAATCTTAGTAGCACATTGCATACATTACTATGGTTACACATTACAACGTAATTCAAGCTACATGCATACATACATACTTGAGTATTATGTACTTGTCATGGAAAAACATAACGTCATAACATATCATCTCAACCTTGCATAAACCAAGGTATACATGCATAGAGGCATCATGGCATAACATCATAACACATGGTAATTAACATACAAGGTATAGTAACTCTAACAAGCAATGGAATGCAAAAGCTACCTTGTTGGCTTTTCTTCCTTAAATTTCTCTTCTTCCTTGCTAAGCTTTTCTTCTCTTGTTGTGTATGGCCTATTAGACAACCAATAACACAATATTAATTACCATAGCCCCAACATAATTTAACATTACCCCTTAAAACCCCTTTCTTGAATTTTTGGGTTTATTTTTCTGGCTTTGATTCTTGAACTTTCTTAGGTCATTCCTACATAATTTTTCATGTAGAATTCAAACATCATATTAGTTTTATGAAAATCCAATTCCTACCCCCACTAACTTGATTTGGCTGAACTATAGGGAAAAATAGGTTCAAAATTTTCATTTCAATTTTAATGCTTCCAACATCACTTGCTTGGTATATACCTACACCAAATCATCATTTAAACTCATTGGAAGCATCAAATTGAATTGAAACCACTTCTTTCTCCCATTTCTTGCAATGGCTGAACCTTACACATATAATCCAGGGGTTGGATTTTCATCAAAACTAACATGTAATCGCCTAATCCTTAACCTTTAACCATGCTTAATCTTAATCATACTTCATCTAAACCATTCCTTATCATTTTGAAAAAATTTGGGCAGCACTTTCCCTTAGGAAAATGACTTCCCATCATCATCAAACTATCATAAAATCAACATATAACTATCATAAACCAACATAGAGAAGTTTGGAAGCCTTACCTTGGTTCCAAGTCACTTCCCCTCTCTAAAATTCTCTTCTTTCTCTCTCTAGTTTTGATTTTGCAAGAGTTTCCCCTCTTAAAATGGTCTTGCATGAAAATAAACTATAGGTGGGGGTATTTATAGGCTTCATACTTTCCATAATACCACACATGTCCTTCGTGAATAAGAGCTTATCTTCAGCCTCCATTCAACTACCCTTCCATGTGTACACATCTTAAGCATCATAGCATAAGAAGATGACAAGTGTCTTAGTGAGTCATGGCTTCAAGAAGCTTGTAGATGCTTCTAGAGATTTCTAGATCCTTTAGGTTCTTCTATACTCTTCTTGATTGTTCTAGATTCTTCTAACAACTTGAACAATTTCTTTCATGTCTATTCATCAACTTGGCATTAAAATAGGGAGAAAATAAATGGAAAATTCGTGCAAAAATATTTCCTTAATTATTTCTCCACCAATCAAGCCAATCTTGCACCATATCGGATATTTTTCAGGTCTTGACTTACCCTGTACCACCAGGATATTTTCTTCTTAAAGTTCTAGCCAATAAAAGGCACATATATGGTGCCACCTTAGAGGAGCAAACAGAAAAAAATGGTCAACACTATTGACCAATTAGTCAACCTTATTGAGTCATATAGTAGAAATTTTGCTTTATCGGGTAGATAGGGAACTGTCTAACACTTACCCGTATTGCATTCTAATTTTTCTATTGCCCATAAAATATCTTCTGGTGACTCATGTGATGACTCATCGCCCTCATAAATGAAGCACATGGGAAAGAAGAAGAGAATTCAAGTTGAACTTGTCTTTCCCAAAATATCTAAGATATTCTCTAACTCTATCTCCTAATTAAGGGACATTAATTATTTAATATTTGACTGGAGCATTTTATCCAATCCTGAACTCCAAAAATTCATCTACTTATACCATAAAACTTGTTTCATTCTATAGAAAATCTATGAATATTCTCAGACCATAAGTATTTCTTTTTAAATTTCCCATAACAAACCCATAAACTGCAGTTTTGGCCTTAAAAAATGTTAAAGCCATTCTGCTAGCCTTCTAGGGTTGAGACTAATTTTGTAAATTCTACAGCCTCTTAGACCATACATCCCCATTTTACCATAATTTCTGAGGTTTCCTTATGACTTAAACAATTAAATCTACCTCACCATCTCAAACTGAGCCATAAACTTATAAATTTCTTTTAAATCAACTCAAGGGCATTTTCATCATTTCTCCTCATATACAGTCCTTAAAATGACATTTTCCATTTTGTTTGGGATTTTCTAGAATTTTCGGGTATTACTTCTATTTTTACCCATTATTGGCCCAAACTTTTCAAAATTATGGTTTTGCCCCTGGTCAAGGAAACCTCATAAACCACCCTATTATGACCTCTATCATAACATTTGATCTGACCTAACCTCTTTTCTCATTTATGGGCCTTGAGACTTCACTGGAGCCTCTAACTTTCTTTACATTTTAGTCCCTAGAACTTTCTCTATTGACAGTTTAGTCCCTGAAACCTTTCAACCTTCTTTTTACATTTCTGGGACTCTTGCTCATAAAGATTTGGTAGCCTACCCATCTCAAGCTAATATGTGTATTCTTAGGCCCAAAATTTAGAGTGTGACATTTCTACTCCTCTTAAAAAAAATTTCATCCTCAAAATTTCAGGGTCAAATATTTTCTCGACCATGTTTAAGAGGTTAACTGAGGAGAATGTCCCTTTTCATACTCAGCTTTAGCCTTTAAACTCTTTTTACCTTAACTTTCTCTTTCATCCTACTGAACTTAGTGCCTCCTTACCAAAAATAGCTCACATTTCTGGCCTCTGCACACTTTTACCTAACTTCCCGGGGGTCACCCATTTTTAGACTATTCTTGCCTAGGCATGCTTAACTGAAAAGTGCTGACTGGAATCTGAGGCACTAGTGCTGATAGGCTCAAACCTTGGTACTTTACTGTCTTAGACCCTTTTTGGTTTACCTTTTGTCGGGTCTTTCTAGCTTACATTCTTCACTTTAGCCTCATCTTAGGGATTTGTCTATCAATGCTTAATCTTTTATCGTATATAAGGGGCTCTTTCCGTATTCAAATCCAGCCTGGACACCTCTTATTTAGGACTTAAAGCCCAAATTCCTTTAAATCTTGTTGTTCTCATCTTCCTACACTGAGCTGAACAAAGGATTCTAGAAACACAGTGGACCGAGTCTAATTGGCAACAAAAGATTCTGGAAACAAGTCAAGGGTACTCTTTCTGTAACAGCTAACCAAATTGAGGAGGATTTCACATTATGAACACATTCATCTTTGGTCATCACATTCTTATGCTCTTGTAGGGGTATATATTAGGCTTGGTCCACTGCAACCTTAAGAGCTACTCGATAACAACAACCTCTTACCAGGCTGAGTCCAGTGGCCTTGGAAACTACTGCGATCTATTGCTAGCCTCTTCCTAGGATCCCTTTTGTAACCTCCTAAATTTTGGCTCATAGATACAAGCAATAGCACAAGGAAAGGATGATTACTAAGTCCAATGCAACGAAAGTCCTAGAGATCCCTCGGAAGGAAAAAGAGGTTTTCTAAGGACAAATGTGTAAAACAATAGTATTTGGCGACTAAAGAATGAGGAACTGGAAACAACTAAGGGCCAGAGGTTATGCTAGAAACTTGCAAGAGATGGTTCCGAAGGTTGGGCCTAAAGAGGGACCAAATTGCAAAGAAAAGATTCCTAGGCCAAGTAGGAATCTAATTGTAAATAATAAAAGTTCTGGTCAACCAATGCTCAGAGTTAGCAAAAAGGGCCCAAACAACTTAGAAAAATTCCAGAAAAATAGGAATAGGATCCCAAACTCGATATAAGGTTGGAAATGACAGAAATGCCCTGAAGTCATTCCAGGGTTTTGGACAATTTAAGATAGTAACTTAAATTGAATTATTTAAGCTATGAGACAGCCTCAAATAATCAGGAAAAACTAGGGAACAATAGTTGAGGAATTTACACAGATTGTAAAATCAATTCCGTCCCTAGAAACTGACAAAGTTAACTTTAATTAAATTTAAAGCCTATTTATACCCTATCCGGGGAAAGTCAAAATAGTTGTCTACAGTTTGACTTTTAACTTGAGAAAAATTAGAGGAATTCCCTGTGATGAAAGGGAAAAAATGAAAACCAGAGACAGATCGACGGAGTTATGAGCTGGTAGAAAAGAATTCGGCAAAATCGACTCTGATTAAATATTATTTAATTAATTACGTCACTGAGGAGAGAGGGATGGGATATTCTTATCTCTATAAGTATACCATAAGGAGATTAAGTTAAGAGTCAATGAAAGATACATTGGCAATGCTCAGAAACCCAGAAGAGAGCCAAACCGACAATGTCGGGTCCCTTAAGGGTCAAAATAGTAAATTTATGAAAAATTCTCAAAAATTCCCTAAAAATAAAAAAAGGGTAAATTAGGGGTTTTTGAGTCATATATGATATTTTGGGAGTGAAAATAACCCAAAATAAATTATTGCGACATTTCTCAAAAAATAGCGATTTTTAAAGAAAATAGTGAAAATTGAGGAAATATAATTATTTTAATTATATAAGGGCCACAATAATTCAAGGAAAAATATGGGTAAGTTCCTTGGGAATATATTTAAATTTATAAACTTGTTTCCAAGCATTAGAAATGAAGAAAATAATTTATGAGGAATTTACTTCCGAAATTCTATCGGTAAAAGCCCGATTTCGGAGAAAATGTGAAATAAATAGTTAGAGGTTATGAAAAACCTCCAAAATTTCCAGATCATACTTTTATATTAAATGTGGATTTTTCATGGAAAGAAATGAATTTTTGGAGGCCCCGACCTATTTTTCCTGATAAAGGCCTAAAAGGAGAAAATCGGGTAAATGATTACAGTTAGGATTGAACTAGATTAATCCCATTGCTTCCAAACCAGATTTGGGGCACTTATTTAGCCCAAAGAATCAGAGAATTTCATGCTCCCTAAGCCCATGCACATGGTCAAGTTGGTTGGATAAGGTTTAATCATGACTTTGCAAAATATCTCAAGTAAGCTTGTGAAATAAGCTTGCTTATGTGGCTGATTGTTTCCCTTCCATTTGGTCTGAAATTTTGAAGATATTTTGGGCAGGAAAATGCTGATTAATAGGAGAGAGAGAAGGCAGCACATGTGGAAAATTTCTTGGAGAAGAAACAAAGATCAATGGCTAGGATTAAATCAGAACCGACGACCAGGATTTGTTCTAGCTTTCTATAAATACCCCTCCCCACCCCTCCATTTCGTCCAAGCACCTTGAACCTATCGGGAAGCTCTTGCAAAATGGTTTCTAGAGAGAGAAAGAAGAGGGAGAAAGAAAGGCCAAGTGGTTCCAAGCCAGATCAAGCTCTAAAACAAGGTATGTGTGCCGTTTTTGATGTAGTTTCTACTCCCTTGTTATTTTTGACTTGGTGGTTGGTTTGATTAGATTTTTGATGATTGAAATTCTATGAGGAGGTGCTGAACGAAATTTATTGGAAAAGGAGAAGATGATATGTGTAACACCTTACATTTACGACCTTATATTGTGCCAAGATAAGACATTCGGAAGCGCAATTTAAGGTTACCAGGTTGAAAAACCTGAATTTGAAAAATTCTGTTCCCGCATTACTATTCATTGTAACCTTAAACTTGGCATAACTTTGAAAAATCATAACTAATTCTAGAAAAATCAAAACAAGGTCGTTTCAAGTCTCACTCGAAGCTCTTAACATCATCTATCAAGGAAAAATGACCTCAGGTTCCAATTTAATCAGAAACGCATCCGTTTTTAATTTCCAAAAATACTGTTCATTTGGTCATTTTTCTATTTTCCAGGATTTTTGCCTAACTTCGGAAGGGCATAACTTCTTACACAGAGCTCCGATTGGGACACTTTACCACTCATTTTAAAGGGAAAAATAAGATCTATTTGCATGCCAAATTTCAGGGAAAAATTCAACCAATTGACCAGGGTCTTCGTTGGTCAAAGTTTGGTCAAATCTAGACCATTTTATCCCCTTTTTCACTAGTTCTAACAGCATTTCGTTTTTCACTATAATCATACCATAATCACATATAAAGCTACTCTACCATTAATATACATTCAAAAAGGTTATCATATCATGTGTTCATGATCAGAGTATGCTTACATGGCTTGAAAGAGAAAGGTTCAAAACCGTATAATACAATACATAATTCATAACTTCCTCAAGCCATGATTATTTCCTTTCCCTTCTCCTTGGCAGTAGTGGCACCTAGGATATCATGTTATAGGAGGAATGAGATTTCATAGAAATCCCAGTAGCATTGAACATACAACCATCAAGTCAACATGCATAAGATGTCATGCTACATGCAGTAAAATAACATTGCTAGTCTTTATGCCATGCCATAATCATTCTGTATCCATGTCATCATATCATGGAGCATATAATCATTCTGGTCAAAACTCAATCATGCAAGAGCCAAGGCATACATTGCAAGGAGTTCACATCATCTGTACATAAACATTCTCATGGCACATAAACACACATAGCAGAAACACCAAATGCAAATCAACAAAATAATTGCAGTTCACACTACCTCAGTTCCACGCTTAATGTTTCCTCCTTGTTTCCTTGCTGGAGATCCTCCTAGGTTTCCAGAAAATTGCCTATCAACCATACAGTAAGGGTATGGTAAATTCCATATCCAATATACAATTCTTTCTCTATACAATGCTACCCTTGTGCCTTTCAATTTATAATTTCTGTATACCGTTCCTAACCCTTTGACTTTGGTTTGACCAAACCTTAATCCTCAATTAAGGTCTTGGAATTCTTCCTTAATCCATGATTAATCATGCTTTCTTGGTTAATCATTAACCCTTAATCCTTAATCCAATATTTAATTAAGGTCCTCAAGTCACATAGTCATTAGTACAACATAATCTTCTAAGATTAAGTCACTAATCCCTTATGGATTAACCATTAATCATTCTCTAATCAACATGATTAATCATTAATTAATCATCCTTCAATTAGCATAACTAATCACTAATTACCAAGGAACAAAAAACCGAACCGGACAATGAACCGGTCAAGATAGTGGGTTAAGGGTTAATAGTCTAACTGGGGTCGGACCGGGATCGGACCGGTCATATTAAAATAATATAATTTAATTAATAATAACAAAACAAAATAATAATCTCTAAAAAAAAATTTTACTCTTATGTTTTTGAGAACTTTCTTTTGCTTTTTGTGTGGGCCACCTTGAATCATTGTTCTGCAATCATCCCTTTTTTATCTCCATACGGCTTACCCCTCAATCACTCCATCAAGTACCATAGTAAAAAAGCAATCAATCCAAAGAAAAGACTTGGAAGACTTGGACTGCCGTGCTTGCTCTGAAATTACAGGCTGTGTATTCCTCCTTTTAATAATAAAATAATTGCCCATCGTCCCTTCACTTCCTTTCCTTGGATTACTTTCTCACTCTACTCGCCTCTCCGTCCTCGTCCTCAGCTCAGCAGCTCATCATTTTACTCTTCTTCCTCTTTTCACTTGCCCCCACCGCCACCTCTATCCTTCTTATTTCAACCCTCCCACCGCCTCCTCAACACCTTGAGGTATCTTCTTCATTCCCTACTCTTCGTCTCCTCCAATTATTTTTTCCCTCCTCAATTACTGCCCCTTTCTTTTGCCAGATTCTCTGGATTTTTAGTCATCACCTCTTGCTCTTATAATGGTAGAGCGCAGATGGCCTCAAGAGCAACGAATGCCTTCGTGAACAATAGGAGGACTAAAATTATTAAACCGGACAACCCATCCAACCGGCGGGTTGCCCGGTTTTCACCGGTTGAACCTGGTTTTTTTCAGTTTTATCATAGGCCGGTTTTTTCCTTCAACCAGACCGGACCAAGGACCGGTTCACCGGTTTTCCGGTTGAACCGGCCGGTCCGGTCCGGTTTTTTTTTCATTGCTAATTACTAATTAATCAAGGTAGCTAACCTTAATTACTTACTAATCTTTAACCAAATAACATGATTAATCTTAGCTATCACTAAACCATAATTAATCAAGGTAATTAATCCTAATCTTCCTAAAATAAATAATTAACTAAAAATAATTAACACTTAGGGAGGTAAACATACCTTAATTAGCTCTTAATCGACGATTAGAGGTGTCTAACTTTGCTTTCTCCCTTTCTCTCTCTTCTTTCTTCCTTTCTCTCTCCTAGAACTCAAGAACACAACATTCCCTCTCATGCAAACCACCTTGGCTGAATTCTTCATGGAAGGGGGGGATTTATAGGCTTTGATATTTCAGAATTCCAAAAATGCCCTTCGGGAAAAAGATGCGATCTCGGCCGTCCGTTTTTTTTTCTACTTTACACATGGACAAATCTTAGGGCACACACCATAAGAAGTTGACACATGGATGGACACCTAATCACCATGTGATTTTCATGTGGAAATAAAATATTATTTTATTGTTTTGTCTCTTATTTCCCTTTATACCCTTGAACAATTTGAAAAATTCCAACTTTGTCCTCCCCCTTTATTTTGGCCGAAATATTACTCTTAATATTGGAAAAAAAATGACTCATCCAATAATCAGTGCAATCCACTGATTATTTGTATATTTCCGGTCCGATTTTCCAACAATCCTGTCCAATTTACTGTCACAAAATTTTGATTTCAACACCTCATCCCAAGGGTAATCCATAATTTTTCTCAAGTTTTACCTCCCTCTATAATTTTCTAAATTTTATTCTGTCAAAAATCACTATTCTACCGATAATAATTCGGTAATAAATATTCTTTAAGCTAACCTCTGTACATCCAAAGGTGGGAAGCAATTTTATAAATTAGGATAATATGTCACATAATTTATCCATATTTTTCCTTGAATTTTTGAGGCCTCTATATATTTTAAATAATGGAAATTGGCTAATTTTCCTTAATTAACCAAAAATTCCAATAATTACAAATAATTCCCTGATAAATTATTTTTAATCTTATATTTATCTTCTAAGCCTCAAACATTATTCTGTACCCTCCTTTCTATTTTTCATGATTTTCTGGGAATTTTCAGGAATTTTGGACATTATTTCCAATACTACCCTTTCTTGACCGATCTTTTCAAAAATGACCGTTATGTCCCTATCCTGATTTTTCCTCATAGCCTGGGTCCTCTACCAGTCTACTATACTACTTGACCTTAGTCAATCACAAATCATTCATCATTTAGAATAAAATTATCAGGGTGTGACAATATGGATGTTAAAAGCATGTTTAAAGGCTTGGAAACAACAAGAATCAAGTGGTTCTGTGTTGATTTTGCAAGAAATCCAACTTTCCCTTAGTTTGTGATTCTGTTCAGCCTTGACTGCTCTGAATGGTTAGGATTGAATTTGATTGTTTTGAGCTTGGAAATGGATTCTACATACAAAATTATGTGGGGATATTATGTGGAAATAATTTTAGGAAGGTTGGAATTGAAACTCAAGAGTTAGAGTTCAAGTATGTTCAAGAAAGAATCAAGTAGAGATAAGTTGATGACTTGATTCTAATAATTGTTTTGCATCATGTATTGATGTCTTTAGGACCTTGGAACATCTAAGAGGATGTTTAATGGGGTTGACTGAAAATCCATAGGGTTGGAAAGACAAGGGAATCAAAGGAAAAGTAAGAAGAAAGCTATGTTACAAGGTCGTAAACTTACCTGTATTGTGTGCTTGATATGTATGCTTGCATGATGTAGTTGTGTTGCCATGATGTGACTAAGCTATGCTGAAATGTTGCAAAGTTATGTTTACAAGTTTATGTTATGTTTTGCCTTGGCAATATGTTATGAAAGCATGAAATGCTTTAGCTTACTTTCCATGACATTTATGTGTTAATGTTATAACATGTCATGCATGTGCATTATGTCTTGCATGCTTATGGATAGTGTTTGCTATTGAGATTCTCTTGAATCTCACCCCTCCCTAACCAACCATTTAGGTCAATCAATGGTGGGCAATAATGGCACGAGAGGCAAGGAGAAGAAAGTGGAGAATTATTGACGTTAATGAATAATGTTATTATTCAATGTGTAATTCTCCTATTATGTAATTTATGTTATGGATGCCAATAATGCCATGTATTTAATTACAATGTTTATGGGATGAATAGAAATGTATAAGGATGATTAGAAAAGTGTAAACCCAATTTATGTATACCAAAGAAATAGAAAGAGTTAAAGTCAACAGAGGTTAAGGGATAAAACATAGGTCATGGAGCAGTGAGTTTGTAGCTCCAGTTTGACCCATCACATGAATGAGTTAAGCCACAAAATTTGGTAGATTCATAGTACACATCCCAAGCTTTAAAATGAGAGGTAGATCGCCTTAATTGGATGTGTACACAAAGAGATACGATTTTTATTGAATTAGTTATAAATTTTTGAAATTGGACCTATAATCTGAATTTAAAGAGTGAATAGTAATCCGAGTAGTTATGTTGAAATTTTAAATCCACGAGCTTCTGTCATGACCTACTTGAACCATAATGCTTACTAATACATACTCTGAGGGGTTAAAGATAGGATGTTTCACCTTTTGATCCCAGGGTATCATATCGTTCTGAGCCGTCATCCCTATTAAGAGACTTTTAGTCCAGTCACCTCTGCTAAGCTAGAATAACCGTACTGATAATTCCCCTTAGACTGTTCACAGATGCCAATATTGCCGTCTTAGGCCTTACTCTATCCCTTCCGTCATCTACAGAATCCTTAATCTTTCTTTCCCTTAACTTCAGCTACCTCAGGCCACTGTTCTTTCTCTGTGCATAGAATATTGTATCTGATCAAAATCCTTGATTTATATCTTGATTTTGGAAAGCTCTACACAAAGTAATGGGTCCAACCCTCTAATTCAGTACAACATACCATCCATAAATAGATGGGCATTGTAACATCCCAACTTTTGGGCCTAGAAGTACCAAAAATAGCCTGAATTGGATAGGCTACTAGACCCCTTTTAAGCAAAAGTCCCAAAAATGAGAAAGGAAGTCAAAGCAGTTTTAGGGACTAAACTACAAAATAAAAGCTTTCAGGGGCTCAAGTATAATCAAGGCTAAAGGCTCCAGTAAAGTCTTAAAGGCCCAGAAAGAGAAAAGAGAGTAGAAACAAGCCAAGGGTTAAGTTAGAAACCTCAAAGAGAGAATTGTATGAAGTTAAGTCCAAGCAGGGACTAAACCGTAAGTTCAGAAAGTCATGACCAACAGGGGTAAAAATAAAAGAATATATAGAGAATTCCAAGAAAATCCTAGAAAATAGGAAATGATATTCTAAGGCTCTTCTGTGAAGAGAAATGACGAAAATACCCTGAGACAGCTTAAATAGAATTTATAAGGTTATAGCCAGTAAAAAGTACATGGTTCGAGGTAATTACTTGAAATAGCAAGAGACCTCAAAAATGTACACAAAAATGAATTTAAATGGTTGAAAGGTTGTACTAATTTATAAAATTAGTCTTGTAACCAAAAAGCCAGTGGAATGGCTTTAATAAATAAAAAAGCCGATTATGTTGATAAAAAGGCATTTTAGTAAATGAATTTTTATGCAAGGCTTAAAGGAAGTGTTGTGGCCTAAAAAAATTAATATACTCTCTAGAATTAAAGGGAATTTATGAAGTAGAAAGAAGAATTTTCTGAGCTCCGAAAGGCCGTCAAGAAAGTCAGAGAAACGTGGGCCAAGTAAATTAAGAGGAAACTTAGGGAACAAGTTTGATCCAATGGCTAGGATCTAATCTCCCTTCTCCTCCACCACATTTGTAACACTTAGCACCTTTTAGAAGAATGAAGTAAGGATTATGCAAGAAGATGATGCAATGATGATGTAAAAATCAACTTAAAGTTCCAAGATTGCCCTTACTCTTTCTATTAGCCACTAAGGGTATTTTGGTCCATTCAAGCCAAAGTTTTGGCTATAAATACCCCACCTTGGAAGAGCATTTTGGTAGCCATTTGTAGAGGGAAAACTCTGCTAAAATTTAGGAAGAAAAACGTTGGGGTGAAGGCCAAGAAGAGGAAACAAGATTCAAGCTTTAAGATCAAGGTATGTGATGGTTATAGCATCTGACTTGATGCTTATTTCAAATAAGTTACTCTTTGTATCTAATTCTAAAATTTGGCATGATTAAAGTACACTTTGGAAGCTTTAAATCCATGGGTAGAACACTTTATTTGGATATGTGTACGATTTATGGTGATTTTTCAAAGTTAAGGTTTGAAATCTGGAAACAGTGTTTAACCTTTGAAAGAGTGTCAAATTTTGTACAATTCTGGTACTGTTCAGCATAGAATTGGTTCCTAAAACTATTTTTTCTTTAAATATAACTTAAGGATCTTTCAATGAGACTTAGAAACACTTAGTTTTGACTTTTCTAGAATTAATTATGAATTTTCAAATTGAGCAAAAATTCTGGAATTTCTGCATGAACAGTACCCGTGAAGCAAAATTTTCAGATTTGATCTTCTTGAATCTAAGATGATCTAAAGTGGTCCTAATTGACAAGAAATGGATCATAAGGATAGGAAATGATGAGATTTATGTTTGAAAAGCTAGAAAGAAAACCCTAAAACCAAGAAAAAGGGTTGAGGTTCAAGAGAGCTAGTCTTGAATATTATGTAGTCTCTTGGTCCTAATAGATTGTATGATCATTGTGATTATGTTTAAGACCTTTGGAACATCCAAGAGGATGTTTGGTGATGTTAAACAAATACCCACATGGTTGGAAAGTCAAGGGAGTCAAAGGAAAAGTAAGAGGAAAGCTTGAGGTGCAAGGTAGTGAACTTACCTATTGTCATTGCTTGATGTTGTATGCTAGTGTGTTGCCGTGTACATGTTATTGGATGTTATTGTGATATGTTTTAGCTACTATAATTTCTATTCATGATGAGTAGATTATGTCTCCATGGCCATGCATCAAGAAGTTAGCTTTGAGCATGCTAATATGTCACTAATTAACAAGAGAATAAACAAGTTGTGTGTAGTGCATTAGCATCCATCTAGCATGATTAATATGGTATTGTTTGCTACTGAGATTCTCCTAAATCTCACCCCCTCCCTAACCAACAATTTAGGTCAATCATCAATGGACAAAAATGGCATGAGAAGCAAGGAGAAGAAAGTGGAGAATTGTTCATGTTAATGAATGATATTATTATTCAATATGTAATCCTCCTATTATGTAATTTATGTTATGGATGCCATGATGCCATGTAATTAATTATAATATTTATGATATGAATAAAAGTGTATGAGCATGAATGGAAAAGAGTCAGCCCACGTTATGTATGCCAAAGAAATAAAAATAATTAAAGTAAAGAGATGTTAAGGGATAAAACGTAGGTCCTGGAGCAGTGAGTTTGTAGCTCTAGTTTGACCTACCAAACGAATGAGTTAAGTCACAAGATTTGGCAGAATTATAGTACACATCCCAATCTATAAAATGAGAGGTAGATCACCTTAATTAGATGTGTACATAAGGAGATAAAAATTTTCAAAGTTGAGGCACAGAATCTGGAAGTTTCAGATTTTACCAAATGAATAGTAATATTTATTGATTAAACGGTACAAATTGGGCAAAGATAAGTCTAATTGAATATTTCTTCCTTAAAGAGAATCAAAATAGATTTCCATAGAATTTTAGAATACCTCAATATAATTTTTATGGAATTAGTTATGAATTTTTGAAGTTAGGCCTGTAATCTGGAACTTAAACAGTGAATAGTAACCCGAGTAATTATGTTGAAATTTTAAAATCCACGGGCTTGTGTCATGATCTGCTTGAATCATAACGCTTAGGAATGTGTACTCTGAGGGGTTAAAGATAGGGCATTTTATTTTGGTATCAGAGTAGAGGTTCTGGCAAGTATCTAAACAAAGCATAGGTTCTTGTAAGTGTTTAAACAGAGCAGAAGTTCTAGTAAAGGTTCTTACCAAGGTATAAGCATAGTATTGGTTCAAGCAAAGCCCGGTATGAGAGAAAACCTAAATTAGAAAAGTAACGAGTTACTAGGATTGGTCTAACTGAGGTTAAGGTATTGAGGTGTTTTCTCCAAGGGAAATAGACATAGAAGAGAAGTGAGGAATGACAGAGAGTAACTTGAGAGATAGGTAGTCGTTGCTAAGGGACTCCCCTTCAGGAGAGGAATGGTTGAGCTGAGAGTGCTTGACCAGGGAATGATTCAAAGTTGAAAGATGTCTCCAGAGGGTAATAGCTAAGAGTATGATAAGCCAGTAAGGAATAGGAGTCTGGACCCTAATAGGGAAGCAGGGTGACAACTTAAGCCTCGGGTGATTGGTTAAAGGTGCCTAACTAGAATGTCACACAGTGGAGATGTTTTAATGATTAATGTCTATTGTGTAATATGGTTACTTTATGATTAGTATATGATCATAGAAATAAATGGTTAAAGGTACAGTAAGCCAGTCAGAGGATAAGTTAATACCCTAGCAAGGGAACCAAATGTCAACCTATACCTTAAGTAATCAATGTGACCTCGATAGAGGCAAGGTAACAGGATAATATGCTTGAGGTTCGTTCAAATCCCTGAATAGAGATAGAAATCCTTATGGGATAGTGAACTAAGAGAGACAGAGATTAGATGATAATGAATGAAGGGTCAATGATGACCTAGGTACCTGACCTAGATACCACACAGCAAGGTGATTAAACGTTCGCTGTGTGATGTGATGAGGGTATGGTGATCAATACCTGATCATAAGAATAATTGGTCAAGAGGTAAAGAAAGTTAGAGAGAGTAAAGTGAGACAAGATCCCTCTAGAGGATAGAGATGAAAGGAAATGAATAAGAACATGATAGTGGATGGTTGCATTGGGAACTAATACATAGAGAGAGATAAGCAAGTTCCTAGTGATACCTAGAGCTCGATGATGCTTAGACACATAATAATGTCAGGGACTAAACAGTATTCTTTTATGTCCCTAAGGTATCCAAGAGCGTGCAACCATATAACTCAGGCCATTAAGGAATCTAAGAAATGAAATTCCTATAGATAGATGCCACTGCCTATAAGGTTGAGTAATCTAGTGGAGAGGCTCCCTTTAATAAGGATATGGTATTCGAGGAATGTACCCTGGCAGAGATTGTATATGAGGAAAGTCTTGACCATGAAGTACCTCTCTAAGATTGGGAAGTGGTTCTCCAGACCAGAGCGATGCTGCTCTAGTAAGAGTAAGCTATCCTCTAAAGGAATGAAACAGAAAGTAAGTGGTTGAGCTGACGATGCTCGAGTCAGAGTAATCTATCCTCCCACAAGAAAAGTAGAAGCAGCCGAGGCAAGGCACAGGATGGACCTTACCCCAGAGAGAGAGAGTGAAACTGGTTAAGACAACAGAAGTGTGATATGCAAACAGATGCTCCTTGAGCTTAATAGGGTACTACGGAATACTAAAGGATAATGAGAATGTGATGATATAAGTCCTCTCTTGATGTTGTCTAAATTGTTAAGAGACAGCAAAGACTATAGAGTCCTAAGACAAGGCAAGCTGGCATTGATATAATGGCAAGTTAATGGGCTCTAGAGATGAGCCGATACCTAGGGATTTGAAAGGCACAAAGAAAGGAAAGTGGCTTAAGGAAGCTAAAACTAAGGGCTAAAGAAATATGGGAAGGCTAAGAATTCCAGGAGTTGATGGAAAGGATTAAGTAAGGCCTAAGAAGACAATACTGATATTTATGATCAGTCTTAGGGAATAATCAGTTAAGTTACTAGCTAAGGGAAGGTGACTTATTTTATTACTCAACTCTATGGTCTAGAGTCTCCTAGAGATCCTAAGATGACTCAGATTGATGATAGTATTCTAGGGTCACGATGGATCCTGAAGAGGCTTACGGTAGAGCGCAGTAGTTCCTGAGGTCATTGTAGACCAAGCTTAAGAGAAAATGGCTGAGCCATAAGGGTAAGAGTACAGTACCTTTTTAGGAAGACGATGACCAGAGATGAGTTTAAGACACTGAAATCTCCTTCAGCGGTGGACTAATATAGAGAGAGTACCCTTGACTTGTTCTAGACACCTTTATTATTAATTAGACTAGGCTCAATTCTGTTCTAGTCAATGAAGGAAAGAAAAGAGATGTGCCCTTAAAGTAAAGAGAAATGGCAGGATATACAACAAAGAATAGATAAAGGCCGTATTAAGAGAACCCAAAATACCATGAAGATAGGCACACTGTCATGGTATTATTACGAAAGAATGAGCCTAAAGTATAGGAAGAATGTGAGTAGTGGTGACAAAATGCTTAAAACCAAAGGCCATGCTCATGTAAGTGACAAAAAAGTATAAAACGACAAGTCATATAACTATAGAGCCAAGGGTTGAAACCCGTCAGAGTTAAGTATAAGTGGGGTTATTTTCCTCAGTTAACCTCTCATTAAAGGTAAGAATAGAGGGTTGACTCGAAATTTCAAGGACGAAATTCTTTTGAGAGGGGGAGAATTGTAACATCCTAACTTTTGGGCCTAGAAGTGCCAGAAATAGCCTGAATTGGATAGGCTACTAGACCCCTTTGAGCAGAAGTCCAAAGATGAGAAAGGAAGTCAAAGCAGTTTTAGGGACTAAACTGCAAAATAAAAGTTTTCAGGGGCTCAAGTATAATCAAGGCTAGAGGCTCCAGTAAAGTCTTAAAGGCCCAGAAAGAGAAAAGAGAGTAGAAACAGGCCAGGGGTTAAGTTAGAAACCTCAAAGAGAGGATTGTATGAAGTTAAGTCCAAGCAGGGACTAAACTGTAAGTTCAGAAAGTCATGACCAACAGGATTAAAAATAAAAGAACATATAGAGAATTCCAAGAAAATCCTAGAAAATGGGAAATAATATTCTAAGGCTCTTCTATAAAGAGATTTGGCAGAATCATAGTACACATTCCAATCTTTAAAATGAGAGGTAGATCACCTCAATTGGATGTGTACATAAGGAGATACGAATTTTCAAAGTTGAGGCACAGAATCTGGAAGTTCTAGATTTTACCAAATGAATAGTAATATTTATTGATTAAACTGTATGAATTGGGCAAAGATAAGTCTAATTGGATATTTTTTTTCCTTAAAGAGCATCAAAATAGCTTTCTGTAGAATTTTAGAACACCTCAATATGATTTTTAGGGAATTAGTTATGAATTTTTGAAGTTGGGCCTGTAATCTGGAACTTAAATAATAAATAGTAACCCGAGTAATTATGTTGAAATTTTAAATCCGTGGGCTTGCGTCATGATCTGCTTGAACCATAACGCTTACGAATGTATACTCTGAGGGGTTAAAGGTAGGGTGTTTTAGGCAGACAAAACGAACCATCTAGACACTGAAAGACATGCTAAGAGCTTATGTCTTGGATTTCAAGGGAAATTGGGATGAGTACCTATTGTTGGCAGCATTCGCCTATAACAATAGTTACTATTCCAATATAAGGATGGCTCCATATGAGGCTTTATATAATAGAAGCTATCGATCCCTACTGTCCTGGATATAAATAAGCAAAAAAGGGTCTATAGTCCAGATATAGTAGATCGAACCTCAAAACAGATAAAGATTATTAGATAGAGATTACTCATGGTACAAAGTAGGTAAAAAAGGCTACACCGAAATCAAGCCGAAATTGTAAAAGTTTGCTATTGGATACCATGTGTGTTTGAAGGTATCTCCAACCAAAGGTGTAGGTCAAACCCTAAAGGCAAAGAAGTTGACATCAAAATATATAGGGCTATTCCAAATTCTGTTTAAGGTTGGATTAGTGGCCTATGGATTGGCCTTACACCCTAATCTCAACCAAATACACAACATCTTCCATATTTCCCAACTCAAGAAATATCATCTAGATCCTGTATAGTCATAGAATATGGTAATATTAGATTGCAAGATAATCTATCATTCGAAGTATGACTAGAGCAGATTGTAGATCAGAAGGTCAAATAGCTGAGAAACAAAAAAATTTTGGTGGTAAAAGTGATCTGGAAGGACATGACTTAGGAGGAAGCAACGTGGTAAAAGGAAGACAAGACAAAGATCAAGTACCCAGAGCCCTCCAAATAAGATACGTTTAAAATTTCGAAGATAAAATTTATTTTAAGGGGGAGAAAATGTCATATCCTGTAAATTTTGACCCTGAAAATGAGAAATATAAAATAGGCCAATGAACAAGAAGTATAGTAGACTGATAGACAGAACAACTTTTGAGCTGAAACCTGAACAAGGACTGGACTATCATTTTCAAAATATTTGGTTAAGATAGAACAGACTAGGAAAGGATACCCGAAACTCTAAAAAATTCTTGAAAATTCATGAAAAATAGAACAATGGGTCTAAAACAATATTTAAGGCCAGAAAGAGGAGAATAGTATGGAAAAAATTTATTTTGGAATGTTCTATAATTTCATGAAATTTTGGTTGATTAAGAAAAATTGGCCAAATTAAATTATTTAAAGTATGTAAAGGCTTCAATAATTCATGAAAAAATGAGAAAAATTATTTGAAAAGTTATTATAAATTTTAAAATTGTTCTTGACCTCTGGTGATGTAGAGGTTAGCTTTAAAATATTTAAAACCAAATTATATTGGTAAAAAGCCGATTTCGGGAAAAATTTAATTGAAGGAGTTGTAGGGCAAAATAAAATTTGAGAAAATTAAGAGAATCTCTCCTTATTAAAAGGAAATAGTGGATTTAACAGGATCCAAGAACAATTCAACCGATATTATGAGATTATACAGTGTAATAATCATAAAATTGGTGGGACAAAATTTTTTGTTATTTTTCTGGTTGGTTTGGCACCAAACGAGGGGGAGGACCTAAGTAGAATAATACAATTTGTTAAGGGTTAAACTTAGAAGAATGGAATTATGAATAAAAAATAGTGATTTTCCCACATGTATATTAGATGTCCCATGAGGTGGCATCTTCATTCAATGGGAGGGCTCCTAAAGGGGCATATGTAGCAAAATCATAAGGAAGGAGAATGCAAGATGGTGCTAAGTGTGCAAGGGCTAAAATGGATGGTAATCAAAGTTACCACATAGTAAGAATTTGAGCCAATTTTATATATACCCCTTCCTCTCTTCCTTAGCCAATTTTTGGCTAGCATTAGAGAAAGACAAGGTAGACCATTTTGGTCAAGAGGAAAGGCAGAAGGAGGAGAGGAAGAACAAGCCAAACCTAAGTAGATTCAAGTCCTAGATCAAGGTAAGAGCTTGGTTTTCGTTCTAGTCTATGATGCTCAATGTATTGATGGTCTTAAACATGATTTTGATGGAGTTTGATGGTTGAAAACCATAGGTGTAGTTGCTACCCAGATTGGTTTATGATGAGATATGGATTATTCAAAGTTTATGTATAGATTAGAGGGTAGAAAATGGTTGATTGGCGGTGCTTTAACCTTATTGTTGGAAACATTTCAACTTGTGAAACCTAATGCCATGTTTTGGCTAGAGCTAGATCTCCATGCTAGGGTTCAATTTTTGTTATTTTGATGCTTTCAATGAGTTTAGAAGGTGAATTTGTCTAGGGTTATGTGAAGAAAATGTGTTTAGAAGCATTAAAATTAAAAATAGAATTTTGGAACCTCGGGGGTACCTCTTGGCCAAGAAGAAAAGTGAGGGGAGGAGTTGGATTTTGACATATATGGATTCTACATAAAAAAATCATGTAGTAAAAGTGTGTGGGAGTTATGTTAAGAAAAATGATACTAAAACCCTAAAATAAAGGTTAAAGGGTTAGGGTTTTAGGTTAAAGTGTGTGTTGGAATTATGTAATTGATTTGGAGTGCCATTGTTATTGTTGTTTGATAGGCATTATTGCTGATCAAGAGAGGGCTCAAGAACAAAGACAAGAAATCAAGGAATCAAATGTATCAAAAGGTAACATAGGACTTACAATTTTAATGTTAAATTGCATTTCTTTTTGCCATATGTTATTCCTTATTTATATGCCATGATGTGGTAGAGCTAGATATGTGATAAATAATGTGCCTAACTCTATGCATTTTATGAACAATGTACTGTAATAATGTCACAACTATATCTTTGATGACTTCATGACTGCATTAGGATATGTAACATAAGTAAAGAATAGTTCATATGGTATGAAGCATGGTAGAAGCATGCTATGGGTTATTGTGGTTTAATTGCTCATGAGTGACATTTAAAAGGGATAAAAATGACCTAAAATGGGCCAATAATGGGATCCACGTGATTTTAGGCAAATGGATGACATTAATCATGAAACTTGGTGGACCAATACATCTCATTTTTAGCTTTAAAATGAATGGTAATTGTTAAATTGGAGTTTTGTACAAAAAGTTATACTTATCCAAAGTTAGGCATAAATTTTGAAAAATTAAAAATTAACCATATGAACTCTGTATGTTTACATGAAAATTGGGCACACATGAGATGGATTCATAACCTGAAAGTATTTTTGCCTTAAATATCTTTCAGAAAGCTTCAAATAGAACTTGGAACTACCTCATTTTGATTTTTTTAGATTTAGTTGTGTTTTTCAAAGTTGGGCCAGTTTTAGGGTTACAATGAATAGTAACTTGAGAACATTAATTTTAAAATTTGAATTTTCCCAACTTAAAGACCTAATGAGTGATTCCAATTGCTTCTATTCGATGTGAAAAGGAGTTATAAGCTAAGATGTTATATTTTTGGTATCCGAGCAAAGGTTCTGGCATGCTATTGTCTACTCTGATTGTGAAAAATTGTGTTGTGCATTGGTGAATTCATTATAGTACAAGTAAGTTGTAAGAAAAATATTACTATGGCCTATTGTGAAGAAAGTCATTTAGAGGAAATGATTAACCAGATAATGGTTAGGGAGCCATCCCTGACTGGTGTATATGTTTCATTTACTGGAGCACGATAAATCTGGGGTAGTATCCAATGTGGTATTGGATATAGATATGACTAATGATGCTTAGAGTATCCCAGTACCTAGACCAAACAATAATAAAGCAAGACCTAACATCTTCACAGTGCCTAGACGAAACCCTAATGAGGCAAGACCTAGTAGAGTAAAAGCCTTACCTTTAAAGGAGAGACCATTACAAGTATAGACAGAATTTCAAACACTTGGAGACCTAATAAAGGAATTCAAGTCCTGGTAGCGATATATTAAAAAAGCAGAGAACCAGTATGCCATGATCTATCTGCAGTTTTTTTTACAAAATCAGGAAACATATAGTGGTTATCAGGGAGGATAAAACCTTAGATCAGACTGCTTGGGGAATGACTTTGTTTGCAACACTCCTAGAGACCAGCATATGGCAAGATCAAATTAAGGGATTTGTGATAGCATTGACATGTCTACTTTTGATAAGCTAGTGAATGTCTTAGAGATTTTTGTTATATCTACCTTTCTGTTTCCTTCTCAATTATAAGTAGTTAGTTTAGTGACTGTATTATTATGGGATGATTGGTTGTGACTGTGACTAATCTTTTTGGCTATGATGCCGTAAATATATAAGTATGAATGTAATATAAAAGTGTATATAATGGCTCTGTTCCTTTTATAATGGCTCTGTTCCTTTTTTACTATGGTTAGATCAAGACGAACTGCTTATGTAGGGGAAGCCTAGGAAAGACCCCCTGTTGACCTTATTCAAATGATACTAAATAGGTTAGATAAGCAACAGCGAATGATACAAGAGATATGAGCTACACAAACTCAACAGGAATAGGAGAGAGATACTACAATAGCAGCAATAGTAAAAGCAACTGAAAAGGCCTCTTCTTAATATGTAATTGTAAAACTATTTTTAAAATGATAACCATAGTAAAAAAAGAATTTAGTTAGAGCATTAAAATACTATTATGGTTATAAAGAGTTTGTCTTATTTTGAAAACATTTCAAGAGGCTCAGAATACATAAAACACCAATGAGTTTAACAACATGTAGAATAAGGACTCAGGGCACAATAACCACTCACAAGCCCAACATAAACATTCATCCCATAAAGACCTAGGACACAAGAAACATAGGGTACTCAACTCAACCCACAAGTCATACACATAAGAGCAATATAAACAACAGAGTCTTATGGCCCTCTAGCCATTCTAACAGCACTCCATCAAATACAGTCATCCAGCAACCCAACAAAAGAAAGAATATGTTTTTAAAACCTTTTGTAGCGCTTTTTGAAGAAAGCGCTATAGAAAGTCTCCTACTTCCTGTAGCGCTTTCTCAATAAAGCGCTACAGAATATTTTTTTACTTTTTTTAAAAGGTAAATGGAATGCTGTAGCGCTTTCTTGAGAAAGTGTTATAGCAAGTATCATACATGCTGTAGTACTTATTTAAATAAGTGCTATAGAATATATCTTTTTCTTAATAAATTATTGACTACTAGCTGTAGCGTTTTCATTTTAAATGCTACAAAACATGCGCTACAAATCAATTATTTTGTAGTAGTGAATGTATAAAATATACCATGAGCAATAATAGGGCAAAAGTAAGTAAACAAGTGGAGGCAAGAAACAACCTAGGAGTTAAGGAGGCTTATGATTCTCATGGTAGAGCTTCAATAGATGGCCATTGACTTTGAATCTGGCTCCAGTCTCCTCATGTAAAAGCTTAACCATGCAAAAGTTGTGTACCCTTGGGACTGTGTAGGGCCCGTCCCATCGGGTGTGTTAGGATTATGGTTTTGATGATCACAAAGTAAGATAAAAGTAGTTTAGTGTGTTGATCGATCATCTGATCGATTAAGTGTTTATTTATAAGCTGTCAGATAAATTGACAATGTAAACAAGTAACATAACTGATATTTTCATCAATAAGGTGTTCGATAATCCACTGATCGATAAAATGATCGATCATTGTTAACGTAGAGGTTATAGAAATTTACTGTGAATTATCAATCACTTGATCGATAATGTAGATTAATCGAACATGAAATAGATAAGACAACCAAATCTGAGGTGTATTTATCAATCACATGATCGATAAATCAGTTATCGATAAAGACTCCAATAAATGGTAATACACTTTACTCGTTCTGCACTTTGATTCTGTCATCATTTATCGATCACATTATCGATCAACCATTTATCAATAATATGATCGAATATTGTTCGTTAACTCTCTGAATGCAGGTACTTATCAAAGCTGCTAATCGATAACCTGATCGATCACCAAATTATTGATCACATGATCGATAATTAGTGTTTCATCTGCTCTTACCTGGTTCTTCTAAGTCAAATTATCAATAACATTATCGATAATTGAACCATTCTGCATAGTTCTTTTTCACATAACGTGATCGATAAACAGCTTTAGGATAAAGTCTCTGTCTCACATTTTATCGATAATCTGATCGAACATTCACTGATCGATCACCTATTCGATCAATCGACTTAGTCTTTGCTCTTTACTGAATATTTTTCACATGGTGTTTATCGATAACATTATCGATCATGAGTTTATCAATAATGTGTTCGACCAACATTGACTGAAGTTTCATTTCTGTAACATTTGGATTATCGATAATCTGATCGATCAACAAGTATTTGATTAACTGATCAATCATGGAACTCCTTTAGTTCAATTTCAGTTAGCTATGATGTTTCTCATATTCAATTATCTATTTTCTTTCAAACTGTTTTTAGTATGCATGATCATCTTGATTATTTTGCTAAGTGATTTATGATCAAAAGTGACTCTGATCTTTCTCTGGTTTACATATCGTCATAAGTGTCTCTGCTGTATTTTATCGATCACTTGATCGATAAAGCAATGATCCATCACTTGATCGATAATCCTCATTAACTGATTCAAAAGCTTTCACTCTGATTATCGATAACCTAATCGATCAACCAGTGATGGATCATCACTTCGATCAAAATATGTTCAGATTATTATTCTGCATATTCAACAAACATTTGATTCCACCTGAAAATAATGAATAATCATATTATCACCTATTTAGTTTTGCTTTAAGGCTTACACTGCAAAGATCAACTTATTGAGTAAAAGTTTTGTTGCAGATTACGAAGGAAAATCCCAACAGCTCTTCAACGGTTGATTACGTAGCCTGTAACCTACTTTGTCAGAAGCTCAGAAGCATTAATGGCGGAACCGTTGTAACTGGGAAAACACACAAACGGAGTCACAATGGCTAGAAGCTCTTCCGTCTAACGGTTACTTAATGACCTCAACTATAAAAGGCGCGAAGAAGCATTAATGAAAGAGGATTGAATACCCGAGCTACCATCTGTGATCATTTACTGTTGCATTCAATACTCTATTCTTTCATTATACTGAGCATCAGTGTTTATCATCTATTCACTCTGTAAGAGAGATTACTCACTCATCATTAATTACATTTGTGTGATACTCAAGAGTGTGGACTCTTGAGTGGGTTTGTAACCTTACAGGAAGTAAGGGGGAGTGATTGAGTGACTCAATTACTGTACTGAGGCGCCAAGAGCCCGATAAATCTTGGAAGATAGTGAAATACTCAGAGGTGTTTTGAGCACTGGACGTAGGTCAAGTAGTTAAGACCAAACTAGTATAAATCCTGTGTCTTTCTCTCTATGGTGAAATCTTCCTAAACTTACACTCTCTGTTTTCAATAGTATTTATTTTTAATTCCGTAAATTTTTATAACTCACCCAATTCACCCCCCTCTTGGGTGAGACTGCCACTAACATTTGGTATCAGAGCAGGTCTCTTCAGTAAAGACTTAATAGTCCGAAGAGAGATCCATTGGCAGGATTCGGAGACAGTGTGCTACCGAAAGGATGTTCAACGTCCAAACCGCTAGGCTTTATTGGTGAAAACTATACATTTTGGAAAATGAGGATGAAAATCTTCATCAAAGCCACTGAATATGGATTATGGGACGTGATAGAGCACGACAACTATGTCCCTATGAAAACCATAGACGGACAGCAAGTACACAAGAGTCCCAGAGAGTTAGATGAAGAAGACAAGAAGCTGGTGACCCTAAACGACAAAGCCGTCAACATACTCACCTGTGCGCTAAGCCAAAGAGAATACT
The DNA here is from genome assembly GCF_004799145.2 of Neltuma alba. NCBI lineage: Eukaryota > Viridiplantae > Streptophyta > Magnoliopsida > Fabales > Fabaceae > Neltuma > Neltuma alba. The sequence goes on from NW_021635040.1 coordinate 661,999, forward strand.
TCAGAGTTTCCAGCCTGGAGACTGTGAAGGAAATGTGGGAAGCCCTGGAGATAGCTCACGAAGGAACCACTGGTGTAAAACAGAGCAAAATCAACACTCTCACCACAGAATTCGAGCTGTTCAGAATGAAGAATGGAGAGAGTGTCCGAGACATGGAGGTCAGATTCTCACATCTCATAAACCACCTCACGGCACTCGAAAAGAAATACAGTCAGAAAGATCAAGTGAGGAAAATACTGAGCAGTCTCACAAAAGAATGGTAATCGAAAGTGACAGCAATTGAAGAAACTAAAGGAGAATTAATTAGGTCTGTTGCAACGCTGTTTGGAAGTCTTGCTGAATATGAGAGCAAGCAAAGATACAAAAAGGAGATGAACGAGAAGAACTGCAAAAGTATCGCTCTTAGAACTCAAGAGAGCAAAGATGACAATGAAGATGATATGGAGGATGATGAAATAGGCCTTATAGTCAAAAGGTTCAAGAAATTCTACAAGAGCAGATCTAGAAAGAAGTTCTAGTCAAAACACAGAGCCTCAACATCTCAGAATGAATCAAAAGAACCTATCATCTGCTTCGAATGCAAGAAAACAGGACATATCAAGGTAGAGTGTTCCCAACTATCCAAGATGAAGGATAAAGAAAAGAAGAAAGAAAGATTTAGAAAGAAGAAAGCCTTCGTCACATCAATATGGGGAGATAGCTCTTCGGAGGAAGAAGAAGAAAGTGATGATGAAGAAACCGCTAACATCTGTCTCGTGGCCCAGGAAAACGAAGAATCAAAGACAGATGGGGTAATCGTTTCTGAACCCTCTTATGATGAATTACAGTCTAAATACAATGGATTACATTTAGAATTAGTAAGAATTGTAAAGGAGTTGGTAAGCTCCAAGAAAAGAATAAAGTTTCTAGAGGAACAACAGACGAAGCCTGAAGATAATGTAGACCCGCCTCCGGTATGCAAGGAATGCGAAAAGAATAAAAAGAAGGCTAAGGATCTCACAAGAACTTTAGAGAGATTCACTAAGGGAAATGAAATGCTCAAAGTGATCCTAGGAGCTCAACGGTGTTTGATGGATAAAACGGGTATAGGATATGATCCTATTCAGGATAAGTCGAAGGGAAAGAAGAAGAGTAGTGGTAGATCGTATCTCACATACTTTAGAAATATTGTTCATTCTTCTAATCCATTTACACTATGTTCTTACTGCAACCGTAAAGGTCATTCAACCTCTTCTTGTTATCACAAGAAGAAAGGAACTTACGGGACATTAAAATGGGTACCCAAAGGTACTTATGTGCCTAGGACAACTCATACTAACCAAAAAAGACCCAAGAAGATATGGTAACCTAAAACATGATTGTGTTTTTGCAGGTATGCCTCAAAGCATCCAGAACGAACAAATAGTACATCGACATATGACGGGTGATACTGAGAAGTTCACGTCTCTCAAACCAAAAAACGGAGGCAAAGTAAGTTTCGGAGGCAATCAATCTGGAAGAATTGCTAGAATTGGAGAGGTAGGAAGTGACAAAGGCATGAAAGTTGAGGATGTATACTATGTGGAAGGTCTGTGTCACAATCTACTCAGTGTTAGTCAGAGTACGGATTAAAAACAACTGGGTGATCTTCGATTATGAAGAATGCATAATAATAAGCAAAGACGACCTACCTTTGAAGAAAGAGGAGTTGAATATAAAGCTGAAGCTCCAAGGGACAGTAACTGTTATGCACTTCAAATTGATTCTAAATCTTTTGAAAACTGCTTTATTAGTAAAAAGGAGGAAAGTTTGATTTGGCATAAAAGACTTGCACATGTTAACATGAATCAACTTTCAAAATTAACAAAAAGAGATTTGTTTGTTGGTTTACCTAAATTTCAGTATGATCATGATATTATCTGTGATACATGTCAAAAGAGTAAACAAATAAAGCCTTCATTTAAATCAAAGACGACAGTCTCAACCGAAAGGCCACTCCAAATGCTTCATATGGATTTGGTTGGTCCGTCAAGAGTGAAAAGTTTCAGTGGAAACCTGTACACTCTTGTGATAGTTGATGACTATTCAAGATTCACTTGGACTTTGTTTCTTTCCTCTAAAGATGAAACGTTCAGTACATTCATTGTTTTTGCCAAAAAGGTCCAAAATAAGAAAGGTATTTCCATTGTGTCAATCAGGTCTGATCACGGAGGAGAATTTGAAAACAACAAATTTGCTGACTACTGTGATGAGCATGGAATTGACCACAATTTTTCAGCACCAAGAACTCCTCAACAAAACAGAGTAGTAGAACGAAAAAATAGAGTGCTCACAGAAATGGCAAGGGCAATGCTGAACGAGAAAGGAGTCTCACAAGTATTCTAGGCAGAGCCAATGAGCACGGCTTGCTACATCTCCAATAGAGCCTACATCAGAACGCTACTCGGGAAGACGCCATATGAGCTATACAAAGGAAGAAAGCCTAACTTGGCTCATTTAAGGATCTTCAGGAGTAAGTGCTACATTCACAACAACAAAGAAAACTTGGGTAAATTTGATCCTAAAGTTGATGAAGGTCTATTTCTTGGTTACTTTAATTGTAGTAAAGCTTATAGGGTTTTTAACAAACGTACTTTTACAATTGATGAATCAATTCATGTTGTGTTTGCTGAAACCGAACCAATTTGAAAACCTCTAGATGATGATGTTGAGATCGTTCAAAATTTTTAAAAATTGGATTTGAACAAGTCTTCAAACAAATTACCCTCATAAACCTCTTCAGAAAACAGGGATGATCTAAATGAACCCTCTTCACAAGAAAATTTAGAGCAGCCTAAGGCTTGGTGACATAACTGAGATCATCCACTGGAACAAGTCATTGGTAAAGTCAATGAAGGGGTCAAAACCCAGAGATAAGTGTTCAATGAAGTGCATTTCTCTGCATTCATATCTCACATTGAACCTACCAATGTTGACGAGGTACTATCCGACGAATTCTGGATAGTCGCAATGCAGGAAGAGCTTAACCAATTTGAGAGAAATCAAGTTTGGGAATTAGTACCTAGACCTAATGATCATCCAGTCATAGGCACTAAATGGGTATTCAAAAATAAGCTTGATGAGTTTGCACAAATCGTCAGAAATAAAGCCAGATTGGTAGCTAAAGGTTATAATCAAGAAGAAGGTATTGATTATGAAGAAACATATTGTCACATCCAGTAATATGGAAATTGAGAATAAGGGTATTCCTAAATATTTAAAGGCCAAAAATGATGAGGAGAAATAGAAGAGTTTTGGTGGAAAATAATTATTATAGTTTTCCAAGCCAATTATGAAAAGTTTGACTAATTAAGGAAAATTGGTCAAGTATAATTATGGAAAAATATTTTCAAGCCTCAGAAAATTAAGAAAAAATAAGGATAAGGTTTCTTGAGAATTATATGGGATTATAAAATTGGTTTTATGACCAAATTGCCCCTAGAGAGATTACAAAGGAATTTAAAAGCAATTTAAACCAATTTAAGGTCGTTATTTGGAAATTTCCAAATAAATATATTTAAGGGGAATAAAATTCCAATTAAATTTCAATGATATTTCAAGGAATTATAAGAGATTATGAAATTAAAAGAAGGCCCTCAAGTATCCAAGATTTTTTCCAATTCCTCAGAAAAGTGGAAAAATCACTAAAGAGAAGGAAATTAGTTTTTCATTTTATTTAATTATTGGAAAATTTAATTTGAGACGAAGAGGGCAATTTGGGAAGATAAAAATGAGGAGAATAATTTATGGATCTGACAAAAAATAATCACAGGGGCCAGAGTACTATAATTATAGAAAAGACGTTAAACCCGGAGTAAAGGTGCACCGATAAAGCAAGACTAGAGTCTTGCAATTCAAATGGTTCACACTTAGCCATGTGTCAAGCCTCTAATGGGTGGTAATTAAAGCTTTCCAAGTGTCAAGCTATCAATGGAGAGGATCTTGACTTTGGAATTTAATTACATTATGATTTAAGTTAATTAAGAAAGAAGATTAAGACTAAGTAGGCTCTTGACACTTGGCTCCTCATTAATGATGGTTGGTGGGATATTTTGGTGCACTGAATGAGCTTCTCCTCCCCCTAAATCTGATCCATATTTCGTGCAAGGCATGAAGAGAGGGAAAAAGAGAGAGTTCAAAGGAAAACCAAGAGAAAGGCATCAACTTTAAGCATACAAGTGAGATCTAAGGTAAGTTTTTGGTTCTAAGTTATTCCTTGCCTTGTTTGCTTGAGTTGTATGGTTGAAATTTCTGGTTCTCTTCCTCGTTAAGTGCTGGTCGAAATGCTTCTTGTGTAGGGGAGGGAGTTTAGTTGTTAGATCTTGCTAGAACACTTCAAAGCATGTTAGATCCTAGTGGTTACAAGAGTTTGTAGGTTGATTTTGAAGTGTTTTCTTTGCTATGTTGCTTGAGATCTATTTCAGCCAAAGCAAGATATGAACCCTAGGATGTGTTTTTCAAAGTTTTGAGGCTTCCATTGTGTAAGCAAGATATGAACCCTAGGATGTGTTTTTCAAAGTTTTGAGGCTTCCATTGTGTTCAAAATGAAAAATGGTGTAGGGTAAACCTAAAGAACAAAAGTTGGAAGCCATAGAATCAAAGTTGTAATTTTTGAAAAGTGAACCATAGTGGTTCGGCCAAGCTGAAACTGAAAGAGGGAATTTTCTTTTGCTAAATCCAAGTAGATATTTGGAATCTATATGAAAAATCATGTAGGATTGAGTCAAGAGGGAATTTTTAGGGTTTATGGAAACCAACTCTAAAAATTCAAGAACAAAGATGGAAGTTTTAAGGGGCTTAGGAGTTACTTGAGTTATGCAATTGATTTTATAAGGAATGGTTGATGATTCTTGCTACCCTTTTTGTGGATTGCCATGTTAGGGTTTGGAACTTGTGGAAGGAAGAAGGAACAACAAGAAAAACAAAAAGCATTGGATCAAGGTAGTGGGATCTAATTAGCCATTAATGTTAACTTTGCATTGTTATTTATAGCATGTATGCTTGCTATTATATGGTTGAACTATGATGTTGTGATATGGTTGCTCCTTACATTTATTGCCATGACCTTGCATGTTGAGGTTGCCTATTTATAAAAGATTAGTTCTCCTATGATAGCTAATGTTGAAATGCTTTATAATGATGCATGTTAATGTTTGGTTGATTGATCTTGCTACTGGGATTTCTTAAAATCTCATCCCCCAAATATAATCTAACATTTTAGGGCCTGAAACTCCTATGAACAAGCTGCAGATTGGTTATGTATATATTAAGCTAACAGTGTTGTAAGCACACTGACACTGCCATGTTCGTGGAACTTTTTGATTATGCTCCCGAATGCATTTAATCACAAAATTTGGTATGATGAAAGATAACATCCTGAGATTCAATTTGATAGCTAATAAGTTGAAAATGGCCAAGTATACGAATTTTAATGATTTTTCAAAGTTCAAGGTCAGAATCTGGGAAAAAGGGTTCTTGGCAAATGGACAGTGTTGCATTTCACAAAAACCTGATGCTTTTTCATAAAGAATTGGATCATGAGATTATTTTTCCTTGAAATAGGACTTAAAGATCTTTAAATAGAATTTTGAACCACCCCATTTGGATTTTTTTGGAATAAGTTATGAATTTTTAAAGTTGGGCCAGAAAAACTGGATTTTTACCCCATAAACAGTAAAAATCCGAAATTTAGCGTTTTTAAGGTGAAAATTGAGCCCAAGACCATCCAATGTGGTCTAAAGTGGTTTTAAATAAAACCTAAGTTGATATAATAGTAAGGTGTGACACATATGCTCCAGTAGTCAGACTAGAAGCCATACGAGTACTTTTAGTGTTTGCTTGCATTAAAGACTTCAAATTGTATCAAATGGATGTTAAAAGTGCATTTTTGAACGGTTATATTTTAGAAGAAGTCTTCATCGAACAACCTCCTGGTTTTAAAGATTCAAATTTTCCTGATCACGTTTATAAACTGAAAAAGGCTTTATATGGTTTAAAGCAAGCTCCTAGAGCTTGGTATGAACGACTTAGCAATTTTCTGATAGAAAAAGGATTTGAACGAGGCAAAGTGGATGCCACACTTTTTATTAAAAGAAATAAGAAAGATCTTTTGATTGTTCAAATTTATGTGGACGATATTATTTTTGGTGCTACTAATGAAGATCTTTGCCAAGAGTTTGCTAAGCTAATGCAAGGAGAGTTCGAAATGTCAATGATGGGAGAGCTAAATTTCTTCCTGGGATTACAAATCAAGCAGAAGAAAAATGGCATATTTATATCTCAGACAAAATATTTGAAGGAGTTATTAAAGAAATATGGATTAGAGAATGCCAAAAGTGTAAAGACTCCTATGAGCTCAACCATCTCGCTAGATGCAAACGAAGACGGCAAGGACGTGAATCTGACTAGATACAGAGGAATGATCGGCTCATTACTATATCTTATTGCTAGTAGACCAAATATTCAATTCAGTGTGGGAATGTGCACAAGATATCAATCAGCTCTAAAAGAGTCACATGAAGAAGCTGTCAAGAGAATTCTCAGATATCTTGTAGGAACTCAGAATTTAGGAATCTGGTATCCAAAAAGGGGAGCAGAATATCTAATGGGATACTCAGATGCAGATCATGGAGGATATAAGACGGACAAAAAAAGCACCAGTGGACAATGTCAATTTTTCAGAGGGTGTCTTGTCTCGTGGTCAAGCAAAAAGCAGAATACTGTGGCAATCTCCTCAACTGAATCACAATATGTAGCCACTGCCTTCTGTTGTGCTTAGATCTTATGGTTAAAGCAACAACTACAGGATTTAGGAATCAACTTACGTGAGATTCCAATCCTATGTGATAACACAAGCACAATAAGTCTATCCAAGAATCCAGTCCATCATGCCCGAACTAAACATATCGATATTCAACATCATTTCATTCAGGACCATGTTCAAAAGAAAGATGTAAAGGTTGAGTTCATCCCCACTAAATATCAAATAGCTGACATTTTCACAAAGCCCCTGGATCAGCAAAAGTTTAACTTCTTTCGAAGGGAATTGGGAATGGTAAATCCCAATGAACTGTAAGAAATCTCATGTTATCTCTCAAATTTGAATGTTTAAATTTAATGTTTTGATGATTAGATAACTAACTTAAGCATCAGAGTAGATAGAAATTTGTTTTACAGGAAGCTCTATTTTGTTGGAAAAAAACAAAGGTAAACAGAGTGTGAAATGATCGAACAAGAGATCGATAGTCATAACGCTAAGAAGAAGCAATTTATCAATCACCTTATCGATAAATTCAGCATATGAAGAAAAAGAAAGTAATTCAGAACGTTGATTATCAATAAGCTGATCGATAAATGGATTATCGATCAGAACATCGATCAGGAGCGCTAAGATACTGAGACACTTCCTTCAGAATTGGTAAGCATTAATTGATAAGCTAATCGATAAATAGATTATCGATCAAATGATCAACAAATAGACCAGGTACGTGTTTCTGTTACTAATTTTATCGATAACATGTTTGATAATTGCTTGATCGATAACTTGATCGATAATTCTATTTTGTGTTCTTGTGTGTTCTTCATATTTATCGCACACGTGATCGATCATCAGTTGATCGATAACATAATCGATAATTCTGAAGCTTATAACGGTAAATTTTTGAAACTCCTCTGTCAGTTATCAAACCCTAACTCGAACATTACCCATCCCCTGTTTCTCGCAACAGTCAAGAATCACTGTTCTATTAAATTTCCAACCTCTCTTCTACTCGAATCCATCCCTACTACCTTTTCAACCTTCACCGAGCTTAAAACACATCCTTTCAACCGATCAATCTCTCAGAAATTCCTCAGTACCTCAGAAATGGCGCAAGTGAAACAACCTAACGTGGAGAGGGAAGAGAGCTCTGAGAAACAAGTTCAATCAGGCGAGACTACTCCCTCGGGCACTAAGAAACGATACAGACCAAAAGTGAGGGAAGAACCAACCAAGAAAAAGGGGGTCCTGAAAATCCGAGAGAAGCAAACCAAAGAGCAACCAAGAAAATCTCCCCGAGCCAAGTCAAAGCTTCCTATGATCACTGAAGAATTTGAGACTGAGTCAGATGAAGAAGCCTCAGTTCAGAACGCTGTGGAGTCAGCTCTGAAAATTTCTGTACCCAGGCAGTCTAGACAGAAAACACAGAGAACAAAGGAAGGAAGCTCTCGGCAAATCCCCACTGAAGGTATATCAACTGAGTTCTCTGAGTTGTTAATTGGCAATCTTGATAGTGAAGTAAATATAGCAAAGTATAAAATTGATTTTGCCAATAGAAGATTCTGACCTGTGGTATCTGTGGACATAGATAGCCTAAAGAAAAACAAGAAGATCAATCTCGACTTAGGTAACCCACTGCAGCACTACTCTAATTGGTTAATTATAGGTGGTGAATACTATCCTGAGGTAGTTAAGAGATTCTACTGCAATATGGAATCAATAGAAGAATATGATGATAAGGACAATCTAATAGAAGATTATTTGAGGGTCACATGGAGAGGCAGATCGTTCAAAATCACTAGTACTAAGTTGAAGAGTTGCTGGGGATTTAGGAATTTGTAAGAGGGGGAGATATGAATGAGATAAAAGCACACAGAATTTTGATGTAGAGTGATGATTACCCTGGTGAGCTGAACTTTCTACCTAAGCAGATGTGTGATTTTTATCGAATAATCCATTACATCTACTCTAGGAGCATGATAAATAAATCTGGAAGTTTCTCACACCTTACTCAGGATGACTATCTTCTTCTGGCTCGGATTATTAGTGGGGAGAAGATAAATATTGGGGATCTAATCTACACTGAGATGAAGGACTTTGTCCTTAACAAGTCCAAATCCACCCCAATTCCCTACCCTCAACTGGCTACCTACCTCCTACAAGCACATAATATTGCCCCATTTGAGCCTGGAGAACTCAAGACCAAGGTTCCTGCTTTTGGTCTCACGCAGCTCAACAAGATGAGGATTCCTATTCCCTTCAAACCATCACAGAAGATATCTCAGAAGGATAAAGGGAAACAACCAGTTGCAAGTACCTCTAGAACTCAGGATGAGGATGAATCCACTGCAGCTCCCTCTCATGCCCTTGGACCATCTTTTCTAGAGAGATCAATCAGGGAGATGTTTCAGACAGAGCTTCAAGAGTTTGAGAGGAGAGTATACATCACTGCCAAAGATTATGGGGAAATCTCAAATAGGAAGTCAGAGGGCATTTCCATAATCCTGGACCTTCACTGACAAGCCATGGTGGTTTTGGAAAAGGAAGTTTCAGAGAGATTTGATTCAGTGGACAAAGAGATAAGAGAACTCAAAGGGATGGTAGCTTCTCTCTGCAACAACTTCACTACCCCCAGCACAAGTTTCAGCTATGAGGACCTCTTATCTCATCCACCCTCTCCTCCTCACCATAAGCTTGCACATCCTTCCTCTCCTTTACCCACTTCTCCCATTACTACTTCTCCTTCTGTCCCATCTACCTCTGTCACTCCCTCTACCACTCTTGCTCTCGTCACAGTCCCTCAGCCAGTTCCCTCCTTACATTTTCCATCATTTTCTCCACTTTCTCGTCTTCCACCTCTTCCTATTCCCTTGACCATTCCCACTGTCCCTACTCCTTCCCCCTCCTCTGATGCTGACAAAAAGGGGGAGAAGAAAACTGATGTTGATTAGATTTTTCTGTTATTTAGTTTTCTGTCATTTTTGTTCCTAATGTATTTTGCTGTTGTCATTCTTGTTACTGATGTATTTTGGCTACTGTTGAATGTTGACAGCTTATGTTTGATAGTTTATGCTCTCAATGAATGTTTGTTGCTTTGATTTGTCTATTGTCTTAATTTTTGATGTTTCTGATGCTACTTGTTTAATATTTCTTACTTATGTTTTGTCATCATCAAAAAGGGGGAGAATGTTAGGATTATAGTTTTGATGATAACAAAGTAAGATAAAAGTGGTTCAGTGTGTTGATCGATCAAGTATTTATTGATAAGCTGTTAGATAAATTGACAATTTAAACAAGTAACATAACTAATATTTTGATCGATAAGCTGTTTGACAATCCATTGATCGATAAAATGATCAATCATCCATTGATCGATAAAATGATCAATCATTGTTAACGTAGAGGTTATAGAAGTTTACTGTGAATTATCGATCACTTGATCGATAATGTAGATTAATCAAACATGAAACATATAAGACAACCAAATCTGAGGTGTATTTATCGATCACATGATCGATAAATCACTTATTGATAAAGACTCCGATAAATGGTAATACACTTTACTCGTTCTGCACTTTGATTCTGTCATCATTTATCGATCACATTATCGATCAACCATTTATAATAATATGATTGAACATTGTTCGTTAACTCTGAATGCAGGTACTTATCAAAGCTGCTGATCGATAACCTGATCGATCACCAAATTATTGATCACATGATCGATAATTAGTGTTTCATCTGCTCTTACCTGGTTCTTCTATAGTCAAATTATTGATAACATTATCGATAATTGAACCATTCTACATAGTTCTTTTTCACATAACGTGATCGATAAACAGCTTCAGGATAAAGTCTCTGTCTCACATTTTATCGATAACTTGATCGAACATTCATTGATCTATCACCTATTTGATCAATCCACTTAGTCTTTGCTCTTCACTGAATATTTTTCACATGGTGTTTATTGATAACATTATCGATCATGAGTTTATTGATAATGTGTTTGATCAACATTGACTGAAGTTTCATTTCTCTAACATTTGGATTATCGATAATCTGATCGATTAACTGATCGATCATGGAACTCCTTTAGTTCAATTTCAGTTAGCTATGATGTTTCTCATATTCAATTATCTATTTTCTTTCAAACTGTTTTTAGTATGCATGATCATCTTGATTATTTTGCTAAGTGATTTATGATCAAAAGTGACTCTGATCTTTCTCTAGTTTACATATCTGCATAAGTGTCTCTGCTACATTTTATCAATCACTTGATCGATAAAGCAATGATCCATCACTTGATCGATAATCCTCATTAACTGATTCAAAAGCTTTCACTTTGATTATCGATAACCTGATCAATCAACCAGTGATCGATCAACACTTCGATCAAATATGTTCAGATTATTATTGATAAACCTTGTCGCTAGGTAATCAAAGTTTTACTAGGGAAATGCAGCAAGTGAGGCACTACCTAGGTCATTCTTCTCAAGGAGCCTTAAGTTGTATTTCAATTCTTAACAATTCACTTTTAATTATCAAATTACCAAGATGAAAGCTTGAGTTTCAAAGAACAGAAATTGAAACAAGAAACAAATCTAATAAAAGGTAAAATGCCAAAGAAGATTCAGATAAGAGATAGTAGTTCCCCTAGCAATTTATCCAACCTTCCTTGTTCAATCTTATAATTTGGAGTCTCTTAATGTCAATTAAATGGATAGATTCAGCTACTGCTCAAATCTCTCTTAACACAGATCAGAAACAATTATCTTACTAGATTCATTGTCTTAGTCTGTGAGAAGGAAAATCAATTGACAAGAACACTTAAAAAGCGAATTGCAATTCTCTAAGAATGATCACAACTGTGAATCATCAATTTATTCAACCAAAATTTAGATTTACAGAACAAAAGTCCAAGTAAAAATGAATTAGATTTACAAATCAACAGAGAATCCTCTATTCAACTGAATTAAAGGACACAACTCACATCTGAATGTTCAATCAGATCTAAATTCCAAGAAACATAAATCTAATCACTCAACCTTCATTCTAATCACAATTGTTCAACTGAAACAAATGAACCTTAGAATGGAAAGTGGAAAATAGATCTAAAATGACTCCCTGTTCAGCTTCATGAACTCAAATCAGCCTCATTGCTAGGAAAACTTGGAAATTCAGCTACTCATACTCTGGATTAGGGTAGAAGTAGCAAGAATTGATGAAAGATTCATGGTTGATTGGTGGAAATTGATGAATTTGGATGAAAATGGAAGAAGGAATTGAGAGAAGGCGGAGAGAACAAGAAAATCACGTCTGGAGATGAATGAGAAACTGAAAAATGGTCTCCCTCGCTGAAGCGTGCGACTTTGCTTTTAAATCTGAAATTTTCTGTCATCCGCCGCAGCGCCTCCGTCAATTCACCACGGCGCCTGTCCTGTACGGCGTCGTTTCGATTAGTGATCCTGAGCTTCATGAAAATTACGTCCTCCGTGGTGCCTTCGTCCATCCGCCGCGGCACTTTTGACCGAGAGTAACTTTGGATATCCGCCGTGACGCCTTCCCAAATCTGCCGTGGCGCCTCAGACAGAACTGAAACTCCCTGAAATTCACACCAAAGTAGGGATCAAAAGTACACACATATAAAATCATATAAAAACATGTAAAAACACCTGCAAAACCTCACAATTCTTCTCACTAACTCTTATGCACAATGGAAGCTAATTATGCCCAAAGTATGCAAATATAGATGGCAAAAGCATGAGTTTAGGGCTAGAAATGTATGCAAATAATGAGACTTATCAACTTATTCTACATATTCAACAAACATTTGATTCCATCTGAAAACAATGAATAATCATATTATCACCTATTTAGTTTTGCTTTAAGGCTTACACTGCAAAGATCAACTTATTGAGTAAAAGTTTTGTTGCAGATTACGAAGGAAAATCCTAACAACTCTTCAACGGTTGATTACGTAGCCTGTAACCTACTTTGTCAAAAGCTCAGAAGCATTAACGGCGGAACCATTACAACTGGGAAAACACACAAACGGAGTCACAACGGCTAGAAGCTCTTCCGTCTAACGATTACTTAATGACCTCAACTATAAAAGGTGCGAAGAAGCATTAATGAAAGAGGATTGAATACCCGAGCTACCATCTGTGATCATTTACTGTTGCATTCAATACTCTGTTCTTTCATTATACTAAGCGTTAGTGTTTATCATCTATTTACTCTGTAAGAGAGATTACTCACTCATCATTAATTACATTTGTGTGATACTCAAGAGTGTGGACTCTTGAGTGGGTTTGTAACCTTACAGGAAGTAAGGGGGAGTGATTGAGTGACTCAATTACTGTACTGAGGCCCCAAGAGCCCGATCAATCTTGGAAGATAGTGAAATACTCAGAGGTGTTCTAAGGACTGGACGTAGGTCAAGTGGTTAAGACCGAACCAGTATAAATCCTATGTCTTTCTCTCTACAGTGAAATCTTCTTAAACTTACTCTGTTTTTGATAGTATTTATTTTTAATTCTGCAAATTTTTATAACTCACCCAATTTACCCCCCTCTTGGGTAAGACTGCCACTAATAGGGTGTTGAATTTCCCTTGCTTGAAAGTGAATCAGGATTCCTCGGTCATACAAGAACTTTGTTTTCTCCTTATAGAGTCTAGAGTTTTCATTTTCATAAGCTTCAAGTGTAAGCTTCTCCAACTCTTACAGTTGCAACTTCCTCTCTATTATGAAAGACTCTATATTCATGTTGCACTGCTTGACTGCCCAATAGGCCTTGTGCTCGAGCTCTACCGGCAAATGGCAAGCTTTTCCAAATAACAAAGAGTAAGAGGACATGCTAATAGGTGATTTGTATATAGTCCGATAAGCCTACAGTAAGTGTAAACTTCAGTCTTTCTTAGAAGGCTTCACTATCTTTTCTAGTATATGCTTCACCTCTCTATTTGAAATTTTAGCTTCACTATTGGTTTAGGGGTGATAGGCAGTAGAGACTTTATGAGTAACACCAAATTTTGCAAATAGATTATCAACAATCCTATGATAGAAATGTGTACCCCTATCACTCACTACATCCTTAGGGATCCCATACCTATAGAAAATATTTGATTTAAGAAATTTCAAAACAACTTGGGTATCATCTTTTCTAGAAGGTATCACTTCTATCCACTTGGACACATTATCTACAGCTAACAAAATATATACAAAACCAAAGGATGAAGGAAATGGTCTCATGAAATCAATACCCCAAGCATCAATGATTTTGCAAAACAATAAAGGCTGTTGAGGTATCTCATGCCTTTTTCCTAACCCTCCAAAATGTTGACATTTGTCACAGGATTGACAAAGTGCAAAAGAGTCTTTAAAAAGGGTTGGCCAATAAAATCTAGAATCTAAGACTTTCCTAGATGTTCTCCTTGCACTAAAATGACCCCCATAAACCATGGAATGGCAAGCTGAAATGATGGGCTTGAAGTCTTTACTCAGTATGCACTTCCTAATAACTTGATCACTACACATTCTCCACAGATGAGGTGCATCCCACATGTAGTGTTAGGACTCGTTTCGAAGCTTTTGTGCCTGAAATCTAGACATAAAAGGAGGGGTGAGTCCAGTCATGAGATAATTGACAATATCAGCATACCAAGGCTCTTTAACAACCACAGCGCATAAAGCAGAATCAGGAAAAGAATCACAAGTGAATTCAGAAGAGTCTACTCCCCTTGTGTCCTCTGGTAGCCTACTTAGGTGATCGGCTACTTGATTCACTGCCCCAGCTCGATCCTTTATCTCAATATCGAACTCTTGCAGTAGCAAAGCCTATCTTATCAATCTTGGCTTGGATTGTGGCTTTTTGAGTAAATAGCGGACAGTTGTATGATCTGTAAACACAACCACTCGAGAATTGATTAGATATTGCCTAAACTTATCTAAGGCAAAAACAATAGCAAACATCTCCTTCTCGGTGGTGGTATAGTTGACTTGGGCTGGGTCTAGTGTTTTAGAAGCATAGGCTATTACTCTAGACTACCAAGCATGGCACCTACTGTAAAATTAGAAGCATCATATGATAGTTCAAAGTGTAAATTCTAGTTAGGTGCAGTTAACATGGGATGTGAAACAAGCATGGACTTAAGAGTATCAAAGGCATTCTACAATCATCATCAAAGTTAAATTTCACATCTTTTTTCAACAAAGTAGAAAGGGGTAAGGCAACTTTACTAAAATCTTTAATAAATCGCTGATAAAACCTTACATGCCCTAAGAAGGATCTCAAATCTTTAAGACAAGTGGGATATGGTAGTGGGAAAATAACTTCAATTTTAGCCTTATCAACCTTAATCCCCTTTTGGGAGATTAGGTGGCCTAAAACTATCCCACTATCTACCATAAAATGACATTTCTCAAAATTTAAGACCAACTTCTTATCTATCCACCTCTCAAGAGCCTGTTTTAGGCTATTCAAGCACTGATCAAAACTCTCCCTATAGACTGTGAAGTCACCCATGAAGACTTTCATGTTTTCCTCAACAAGATCACTAAAAATCACCATCATGCACCTTTGAAAGGTGTCATAACCAGCATTATGATAATTAGAGATAAGAAATATTCTCAAATTATTGAGGATTAAAAATGATAAGGAAAAGTCAAAGGATTTTGGTGGAAAATAATTATAGTAATTTTCCAAGCCAATTATAGGAAATTGACTAATTAAGGAAAATTGGTCAAATGTAAATAAGAAAAAATATTTTCGAGCCTTGGAAAATTAAGAAAAAATGAGGATAATATCTTTTGATAGTTATATGAAATTATAAAGTTGGTTTTATGACCAAATTACCCTTAGAGAAATTATGAGAGAATTAAAGGGTGATTTAGGCTAATTAAGGGATTTTATTTGGAAAATTCCAAATAAATATTTTTAAGGGGAATAAAATTCCAAGAAAATTTATATGAGATCCTAAGGAATTATAAGGAATTATGGAATTAAATGAAGACCCTCAAGTATCCAAGATTTTTCCAAATAATGATAAAAAGTGGAAAAATTCCTAAAGAGAAGGAAATTAATTTTCCTTTTTATTTAAATATTAGGAAATTAATTTTGAGACAAACAGGGCAATTTGGGAAGATAATAATGAGGAAAATAAATTAAGGATCTGACAGAAAATAATTACAGAGGCTAAGCTACTGTAATTATAGAAAAGAAATTAAACTCAGAGTCTAAAGTGTACTGATAAAGCAAGATTGGTGTCTTGCAAATCCAAGGGATCCTATTGAGCCATGTGTCAAGCTCTTGAAGAAGAAGATTTGAATTAGCCAAGTGTCATTCCATAAATGGAGAGGATTTTGACTTTAATAATTAACTTCATTTAGAATTATGTTAATTAGGAAAGAGGAATCAAGACTTAGTAGGGTAATGACACTTGGATTATCATTAAAGAGGGTGGTTGAGATATTTTGAGCCATTAATCAGCTCTTCCCTCCCCATTTTCAGACCCACATTTCGGCCAAGAGAGAACCAAAGGGAAAAGAGAGAGCTTGAGAGAAAACAAGAAGGAAAGGAGGCATCTTTGATCATTCAAGCAAGCTTTCAAGGTAGATCTTGATACTAGTGGTGTTCTTACTTTGTTTTCTTTCATTTTTATGGTTTAAAATCTGTCTCTTCCCTCTCTTGTGACTGGCCAAACTAGTTGTTAAAAAAGGGGAAAGGAGTTTTGGTTTTTACACTTGCTAAGACATAATTATACAAGCTAGATTCTAGTGTTTGCAAGTGAGTTTAAGTGGTTTTAAAGCATTTTTCATGGTTGTTGTTGTGAGAGTTCTTTTCGGCCAAGAGGTGAACTGAACCCTAGGATGAGTTTTTCATTGTTTTAAGGCTTCCATGATGCTTAAAATGAGGAATGGTGTAGGGTAAACCAAAGGAAACAAGTGTTGGAAGCTTTAAAGCAAAGTTGTGATTTTTGGTTGAAAATCCCTAGTGGTTCGGTCAAAATGAAACTGAAGGAGGCCATTTTATTTTGCTAGATCTAAGCATATATTTGAGATCTACATGAAAAACCATGTAGGGTTAGGTCAAGGTGTGATTTTTTAGGGTTAAAGAGAACCAAGTTCAAAAATAGTGAGCAAAGGAGGGAACTTTATGGTTCAAAAATCATTTTGATGTATGTTCTTGCTTTTTCATGGTTGGATAATGATTATGCAAATCCAAGGGATCCTATTGAGCCATGTGTCAAGCTCTTGAAAGAGAAGATTTGAATTAGCCAAGCATTAATCAAGCTCTTCTCTCCCCATTTTTAGATGCTCATTTCGTCCAAGGGAGAAAATAAGAGAAAAAGAGAGAGTTTGAGAGAAAAACAAGAAGAAGCAAGCACTTTTGATCATCCAAGCAAGGTTTCAATGTTAGATCTTGGTCCTAGAAGTGTTCTTGCTTTGGTTTCTTTCTCTTTTATGGTTAAAAATCTGTCTCCTCCCTCTCTTAATGTGGACCGAATTGATTAATAAAAAGGGGAAAGAAGTTTTGATCATCACACTTGCTAAGACACAACAACACAAGCTAGATCCTAGTGTTTGCAACTGAGTTTAAGTTGTTTTAAAGCATTTTTCATGGTTGTTTTCTTGAGCTTCCATTTCGACCAAGTGAGGAACTGAACCCTAGGACGAGTTTTTCATTGTTTTAAGGCTTCCATGATGCTTAAAATGAGGAATGGTGTAGGGTAGACTAAAAGGAACAAGTGTTGGAAGCTTTAAAGCTAAGTTGTGATTTTTGGTTCATGATTCCTTGTGGTTCGATCAAAGGGAAACTGAATGAGGCCATTTTATTTTCTTAGATCTAAGCATATATTTGAAATCTACATGAAAAACCATGTAGGGTTGAGTCAAGGAGTGATTTTTAGGGTTAAAGAGAACCAAGTTCAAAAATAGTGAGCAAAGGAGGGAACTTTATGGTTCAAAAATCATTTTGATGTATGTTCTTGCTTTTTCATGGTTGGATAATGATTATGGCTGCCTTTGTTGATGGATTATATGGTTAGGGTTTGATATTTGTCAAGGGAAAGAGGAGAAGGAAGAAAAGCTAAGACTTTTGGAGCAAGGTAGTAGGTTAAACCTAGCTACTACCACTAACTAGCATTGTTGATTATTGTATGGTTAATTACTATTATTGTGGTTGAGCTTTCTTGATTGTTATGTGGCTGCTCTTTATAGTATCTTGATTTTTCCTTTGCATGTTTGAGTTTGCCAAATGATAAGCATGTTAGTTCACCAATAGTAGCTAATATGATCATGCATAATAATGATGCTTGCTTGGTGCTTTAGTTGGTTAATTTGCTATTGGGATTTTCAAAAATCTCATCCCCCAAAAATAATGTAACATTTTAGGACCTGAATCCTACAAGGTAAAGCTGTAGATTGAAGGCTAATTTGTGGGGTTTAGCCACAAAAATTCGTGAGCTCATTTGGGTTATGTAAATATTAAACTAATAGTGCTGGAAGCACACTGACACTGACTGGTTCGCGTGACTTTTTGATTATGGTTCCAAATGTGTTTAGTCATGAAATTTGGTATGATGAAAGATAACGTCCTAAGCTTCAATTTGATAGCTAATACATTAAAAATGGCCTAGTATAAGATTTATAATGATTTTTTAAAGTTAAAGGTCAGAATCTGGGAATCAGGGTTTTTGGCAAATGGACAGTTTTGCTTTCTCAAAAACCTAACGCTTTCTCATAAGGAATTGGACAATGAGATTATTTTTCTTTGAAATATGACTTAAATAGATTTAATTACAATTTTGAACCACCCCAATTGGATTTTTGTAGAATAAGTTATGAATTTTTGAAGTTGGGCCAGAAAAACTGGATTTTTACCCGATGAACAGTAAAAATCCAAAAATTAGCGTTTTTATGGAAAAAAGTGAGCCCAAGGCCATCCAATATAGTCTAAAATGATTTTGAACGGAAGCTAAGTCAATATAATAGTAAAGTGTGACAAAAGGTGCCTGGAGCGTTACATAACCCAAATGGCATCCTACGATAAGTGAAGGTACCAAAGGGTCATGTAAATATGGTTTTGTCTAGATCCTCGGGGGCTATAGGAACCTGAAAATAACCTGAAAAGCCATCTAAAAGCAATAGTGTGATTTGCTAGACAACCTCTCTAACATATGATCTATGAAAGGGATAGGGAAGTGATCCTTTCGTGTGGCATCATTAAGTTTTCTATAGTGTCTATGCACATGCCATGAATTTTGCACCTTCATAGGGCACCGTTCATTCTTAACCACTGTCACCCCACTCTTTTTGGGTACTATGTGTACCGAACTAACCTATTTGCTATCGGAAATGGGATAGATAATCCCTGTACTTAATAGCTTGGTAATTTCCTTCTTAGCTATATCAAGGATAAGAGGGTTCAGTCATCTTTGGGGTTGCCCCACTGGTTTTGATCCCTTACTAAGGAGAATCCTATGAGTGCAAATAACCGGACTAATTCTAGGAATGTCCTCTAAGGTCCACTCTATTGCCCTCTTATGCTCCCTCAAAACAGATAAGAGTCTTTCTTTCTCACCTTCAGATAGCGAGTTAGCAATGATAACAGGTAATTGCTCATTAGACTCAAGGAAAGCATATTTCAAAGTAGGGGGCAGGGGTTTCAAATCAAGTATGGGTGGTTGCACAATAGAAGGAATCAGTTTATAAAGTTCAAGAGAGAATAGATTGCTCCCCTTTTCTTCAACCAATGATAGTTCTTGTTGAACATGATCAGCTCTACAATCGCCCTCCTCTCTAAGCGTTGAACAAACTTCAAGTTGATCGACAGCAGCAACTGCCTTGGAGGGATTCTTCTGTATACCATCTCCATTATCATCAACTAAGTATTAAGTTCCATCATTTTCTATTGTAGCATCAGCTTCCCCAATTCTAGGGCAATCTGAAATATCAACAGATAACCTTTCACTAAGGGGATCATCACTAATAATAGAGGAATCATAGTTCGAATTCGAATTAGTCGATGGTATAGAGAATGTATGCAGGATGGAAAGTATGTAATTAACTATAGTATAGTCAAGGCATGTTATGTCACCACCACATAAACAAGTAGAAAGAGATGAAAAAAAGAAACAGATTCATCTTCATCAGTAGAATCAATAGAGTATAGGTTAGAGTAAAAAGAATCATTTTACAATTCAATTTCAGAGCAAGCATCCTTAACAGCAATGTCTATCATGTTAACACCCAAAAGTGAATAGTCCTCATAAGGATGTTTTATTGCTTCATACATGTTAAAAGAAACCTTATTATTACCTACTTCCATTGTAATGGTGCCCTCTTTCATACTAATCATGGTATTAGCGGTCCTTAAGAACGATCGACCAAGGATTAGTGTAGTGTTATTTACAAGCTTAGAAGACATGTCAAGTACGAAGAAATCAGCAGGAAAAACCAAATCCTTACTTGGACCAAAATATCCTCAATAATGCCCTCAGAATACCTAATAGTCCTATCAGCTAGTGTGGGTACAACAATAGTAGACTTAAGAGTCTTGACTCCTAGTGAAATGTGAATGGATTTAGGCATGACATTAATAGCAGCTCTTAGATCAAGCAGGGCTCCCCCTATAGTGACTTTTTCTATAGTGCATGGGATGATGAAAGATCTAAGGTCTAGTATTTTACTAGGATTTAGGGTTTAAACAAGGCAGACACATTAGAGGGCAATTGGACTCTTTCATTAGGTTTAAATCTCTTTTTTTGTGTACACAGCTCCTTTAGAACTTTGGCATATTTAGGAATCTTTTTAATCAGGTCAAGCAAGGGTATGTTCACTTTTGCCTTCCTAAAAGTCTTAAGTAACTCATGATCTTGCCTTTCATTGCCCATTTTTACATTTTTCAAGTAAGAATGAGGAAGAAGGTAGTTCATTGATATTTACCTCCTTACGTTCTTTGCTCAAGGCTCCATGATTGCTTGGGTTAGATTCCTTTGTATTCCCCTTGCCATCACGCTTGGTAATGGACTGCTTCCGTCACAATTTCATCTCCTCAGAGCTTTTGGAATTCTTTACCTTTTGAGGTGATGATGACAGCTCATCACAAGCAATCTCCTCATCAATAGCCTCATCCTCCTCTTCATTAAACTTTACTTGCTTCCCACTTTGAAGAGTGATAGCATTTAAACCCTTAGGGTTTATAATAGTGTTGGAGGGAATAGTGCCGCTGCTCTTAGCTTCCTGCTTACTCATGTTATTGGATAGCTGAGTTACATAAGAATTAATGTTCTCAGCTTTTGTCTCCTAATGCTTCATCCTTTTCTCTAAGGCACTAAATCTGGCATCATTTTTAGAGGAGTGTTGTTGAATCAAAGAAGCCAAAGAGTTGAACTGATTGGTATTAGAAGTCCTTTCTTCTTTCATCAAGGCCATCATATTATGCAGGAGTTGATTTGTGTCTTCTTTTAGAGGAATGGTTAAGGCCTGAGGTTGGTTTTGGAACTAGTTTAAGGATGAACCAACTCCTCTACTCTTCTAAAATCTGTTTTGAGGTCTACTCTCTTCATTCCTCCAACTAAGTCGAGGGTTTGCTTTCTACCCCTCCTTATAGGTATTAGAGTTCCCACTTCTGATTTGGACGACCCTGGAAAACCGCAGATACTTCATCATACTGCCTTGGACAGACACTGGAAATATGCATTACCGAACCACAAGTCTCACAACTAGGGGCAATAATATCCATAGGGGGTGGTGGTCTATACACACTCATATTCTTCAACTCAGCAATGATAAGGGATAATTGAGAAGTCACCTTATTCTCCAAAGAATTGACTTTTGACTCCAAGGTATCCATTCTTCTATTATGAACAGTAGAAGCTCCCAATTCATGTACCACTCTAGCAACACCATATTACTGATGATTCAGGGCTATTTTCTTGATCAAATCCCAGGCCTCTTCAGCAGTGGAGTCTATCAAAGATCCTCCTGATGCAGCATCCAACATACCATTCTCTTGGTTCTTCAACCCATCATAAAAATATTGCATAAGTTGTTCATCCAGAATTTGATGGTGTGGGCATCTTGAAAGCAGGTCTTGGAATCTATTCTAATAGTGATAAAGAGACTCATCATAATTTTGCTTAGCCGAATAGATCTCCTTTCTCATTGATGAAGTTCGAGAAGCCAAAAAGTATTTCTCCAAGAATACTTTCCTTAAGTTTCCCCAACTGTGATATGTATCAGCCATATGCCTTAGAAGACTCATGTACCACTCTCGAGCTTTACCCTCCAATGATAAATGGAAGACCTTCCACAACACTTGATCCAACAATAATCCCACAGGTTTTATGCTCTAACAAACCATAAAAAGGGACTGCAAGTGGAGATATGGATCTTCTCTTGTCAAGCTATGAATTTTATAAGTGAGTTAATTAATAAACCTTTAATTTCAAAGTTAACTTCAAAATTTGGACATGCAGCAGTAAAAAGGTCAAAATGAACATCAGATGTTATGGCTTCCCTAATTGTTCTTTTTCTAGGGTGCCTATTATTTTCTCCCACTCTCTCTTATTCTCCATTCCCTCCATTGCTACCATTCCTTAATGGGTTAGCATTAGGGTTAGGATTAGGTGGGTTAGGTCGTAAATCAACCATGATCTCTTCTTCAATAGGTTCACTCTCACTGCTAGATAGGCTAGATTCTACAGAGATGTTTTCTTGTTCAACCATTAGTTCACTTGTCCCCTCAACTCTCTTCTCTTTTCTTATCTCTCTATGTCTTCTCTCAATCTTAGGGTTAAAGGGTACAAGCTTAGTTTTTCGTGGCATATAAGAACAAGGTCACTGAGAAAGAGTAAACAAAATTGACTTGCAGTACATAAAGTCAAATAAAAGTATGAATTGTGATAGATGCAAGTGTATGTATGAGTATAGGTGTGATTTTCGCAACCTTTTCTTGACCTTGGAGGTTGAATCAAAAGTTTTTATCCAAGGATTGCACTATAGGGTGCAACCTCAGGTCGTTTCACTTAAATGGAGCCTTGATGAAATGGACCTAAGCTAACTTGAATGTCATGCAATGCAAACTAAACATAAAAAGGGGGTTTTAGTTTTTCAAAAGCATTAAGTAATTGAACTGAATGATAAACAAAATATTTTTGGTTTTTTAGGGAAATGAGAAATGAATGATGATAAACAGATAACCAAATAATGATAAGGATCCTCTTGAAAATGTGCTTAGGCTGTCATAGTTCAAAATCAATTGATGTGGCAGTAGAAATCACTAAGTTTCAAAATGATAAACCTTAAAGTACTCTTTAAGTCCAGAATCTTAATCAATGGAACTCCATTTCTCAAGATCCTGTGAAGTGCTCTTAGTGTGTGTAGAAAGATTAATTAATGCAATAGGTCCAGTGCAATAAAAATCAACTCAAAATCAAGACACAACCATGTAAGAGTGTAGAGAATCAAAAAATCACAACTGACATACATGATACTTCATATATTTAAGCTCAAAAATTCTACAATAACCAATCCACTACACAAATAATTATCTAAAGCTGATTACAACTATAATCAAGTAGTTCAACTACAAATTACAAATCCTAAACTTAGAAATTCATAAATTCATAGCTAAACTAGGATTAAACTACTCCCTTTCTTAGCTCATTGAACTCCAGCCATTGGTACACCTTCAAGAGGAAGAAAAACGCCTAGCCACACATAGAAATTTGAAGCATCTCAACTAGGAATGAATCTGAGCTTCCCATGGTGGAGGTTTGACAGTGGAAAAGGGATGAAATTAGGGTTAGATGAGAGAAAGATGAGAGAGAACAGATATGGAGGCTGTGGTAGAAGTGTATGATGTCACTTACACGAAAATAGAGTTTCTAAATCAGTAATGAGGTGTACTAGGTCGGTTTGTATGAGTGGGTAGGTAAAATTTTTAAAAATGGTTTGGATCTGGGTTGTTGATTCGAGAAGTTCACCGCGGCAAATTATGGCCAAGAAGTCTTCTGCTTGATGATGTATCTTTGCCGTGGCGAAGTCACTTTGTGGCCGTGACTAACCTTCCCAGAGGAATCTTCAGGTGGAAAATCCTTGCTTCACCGTGGCAAAACCTGGCAAAGACGTTGTTGTATCTTGTGTGTTGTACTTCCTTAGTCTTCACTCTTGGCTCTCCTTTTTAAGTGTCCTGAAATAAAAAACAATAGTTTAAGGTATTGATTTTCCCAAAAATCAATTGAATACAATTAATGAATAAATATGACAGTTTTACCCTCAAACAACACTAACTCAGAACAAAGACTCTCAATCTCAATTAAGCACAAATATTATTAAAAGGAGCCAAAAAGTGTAAAAAAAACCTAGAAAATGCGATCAAATAATATAAACAATTTGAGCTCAATCAAATTCCCCCATACTTAGACCTTTGTACTCCTGGACATAGCCAAAAAATAATTCAAAAAGATACCAGTGCAATAAGAAATACTAACGTGCTTAAAAATGAGAGTAGAAAATTAGTAAGAAATCTCCATGGAGATTTACAACAATAAAACAAGGATATGCTAAGAAAGTAAACACTATGGGTATTTAATCCAAAAGATTGAGCAAAAGAGATGTATCTCAAGGGTATACGTTTAGCTCTTAACTCACTTGTCTTGGGATTATTTCACTCTAAATCTATTCAGTCCAATCTCTACCATAAACTTGTGATAATTCTACCTCTCTACCACAAGAACCGTAAATTGCAAATCAAGAGGACTTTAGGGTTCATAAATGTTAGTAAAGGTTAAGTGAAATGGATGAATAAAAGAGAAAGAATGATTGAGTACAAGCATTACAATTATTCTATTCATAAAACAAACATAAAGGTTTCCAAAGAAAGGAGTTAAAGTTTGTCAAGATACCAACTCCCCTTTTCTTTTCTTTGTTTTTTTACTATTTATTTTATTTATTTCTTTGGATTTTCTCAAACATCTTTTTCTTCTTCCCCTTTTTTTTTTAAGATAAAACCAGAGCTAAAACAAAATAAAATATTTACATTTTATTTGTATGCATGTACTCAAAACGAAGGTCCCAAGGGGTTGGCAATGGTAAAGTGATTGGGCTTGTGTTTGTGTAATAAAGGTTTGGAAATGAATGCCTCTGTCATGTTCACAAGATGTTGATTTACCAAGCACGATTAAGAATTAAAACAAGTTCTAGAGAAATATAAAACTAAACAAATTCACACAATTTAACAAATTCAGGCCCAAATATCCTTCCAACAAGGCTGGTATCTCGATTAATCAATCTCAAGGTTTAAAAACACATAATCTTATTTTCAAAGCGCACCCTCGTTTACTCTTTGTCAAAACCAGTGAAGAATAACTAGTCTAAGTTCAACCATCATTTAAAAGCATGGATAGTTTTCTAAAAGTACAAGTATAATTTGAATTTTCCAAGAATTTTTAAAAATGCAGGAGTATTAAGAATCTAAGCCGGAAGAATTACTAAAGAGAGAAAATGAACTTGCAAAGCATTTAGGGTTTTCTTTATTTTTTTTATTTTTTAAGGCCTTTGCCGTGAGAAAGGAAGAAGTGTGTCGCGGCGATCATTGGCCGAGAGGGAAGACCTGGCAACAGGCCTGCTTTGTCACGGTGAAGTATGGCCGAGAAGTGAAATGGATGAGAAAGAAGCACTTCGCTGTGGTGAAACTAAAAATTTGCCACAGCGAAGGTTGGCATAAAGACAGAATGCAATGCAATTTTCAAATTTCCTTGGAAGTTAACTTTAATAACTTCAAAGATGCACACAAATGATTAGTTTTAAAGCACTTAAGGAGTCAAAATAGATGCATGATAAAGCATTTGCTAAAATAAAAAATGGAGATCCCTCCCTCACACTTAAACACAACATTGTCCTCAATGTTTAAATCAGTACATGTAAACTAATCAACGAGTGAACTGGAAGTTGTGAAGTCCAATTTTAAATTGAAGCACAACACATTGAATTCACAAAGAGGAGGGAGAAGGGTGACAGGTTGCAGGCAAAACAAAAAGGATAAGTGCAAATAGAGTAGGGAATCAAAGTAATTGTAAAGATAACAACAAGGTAAGAAGGCCATCAGTAGCCAAATAGTTAAACCAGTATCCAACAAGGTAAGTGTAGAGTAACAAAAATATTGAAAAGCTTAAAAAGTATCCAGCAATACCGACTCAAACAGAAATAAAAACAAGAAACAAAGCAAACAAAGAACTACTGCTGCATCCCAGCATCATCCACCCCAGACCCAGATAGTCCTGCACCAGAAGTGCCTGCTCTAGATGTCCCAGCTCTGTTCTGAGGGTCATCCTCCTCGAGAGGTAAGAGGAAGCTCAACCAGTCAGCAATCAAAGCATCCACATGATGGCAGTAGCGCCGATCTCGATCATAAAGAGCGTCGCGGTCCTTTTGCCTCTTCATCTCTCGAAGGAGTGTGACACATAATGTCACACCTTACTTTTATACACTTTAGCGCATTATATAGAAGCATTCAAAACCACATTCGTTGGCCTTAAGGTTAGAAAATCAAGTTTTAAAGTTTGACTTGTACAGTCACGGTTCATTGCACACTCCAGAATTTGGGGGCCAACTTTGAAAAATCATAACTAAATCTAGAAAAATCAAAATGAAGTGGTTCCAATTTTCACATAAAGCTCTTTCAATTCTCTACAAGGGAAAAATAACAATCTAGACTTAAACATTGCCAATTCATATAGTTTATTCATCAAAGATTACAATTCATTTGGTCAAAATAGTGTTTTCCAGAAATCCTGCCTCAACTTTGAACAGCCATTGCATATACTATTTCCATACATAATCTCATGCCATC
The DNA here is from genome assembly GCF_004799145.2 of Neltuma alba. NCBI lineage: Eukaryota > Viridiplantae > Streptophyta > Magnoliopsida > Fabales > Fabaceae > Neltuma > Neltuma alba. Next base: position 688,630 of record NW_021635040.1, read on the forward strand.
TTACATACCATAAACACTTTTAAACATCATCAAATATACATGACATGATTATAACATCAACTAACATAATAATTACATAACAGAGCATGTTATGGAAACATAAAACATGCTTGGTTTCTTCCCTTTATCTTGCACTTCCACTTCTTGATTTTTCCTTCAAGCTTGTAGCACCTATTAGGGGTTGTTAAAGGAGGGTGAGATTTGGGAGAATCTCAGTAGTAAATACTACCCATAAGCATGCAAGACATAATGCACATGCATGACATGTTATAACATTAACACATGAATGCCATGAAAAGTAAGCTAAAGCATTTCATGCTTTCATAACATATTGCCAAGGCAAAGCATAACATAAACTTGCAAACATAACTTTGTAAATATTTCATCATAGCTTAGTCACATCATGGAAACACAACCACATCACGTAAACATACATATCAAGCACACATTATAGGTAAGTTCACTACCTTGTAATATGGCTTTCCTCTTCATTTTCCTTTAGCTCCCTTATTCTTTCAAGCTCATGAGCCTTTGGTTAGTGTCCCTAAACATCCTCTTGGATGTCTTAAGGTCCTAAACCAATCAATACATTACACAAAACATTCATTAGAACTAAGACACCAACCTACCTTTACTTGGTTTTTTCTTGGGCATACTTTAAACTTAACTTTTGAGTTTCAATTCCAATCTTTCTAAAATCATTTCCACATGCTATTCCCACATAATTTTGCATGTAGAATCTATTTTCAAGCTCAAAACAATCAAAATCCAATTCTAATCATTCAGAACAGTCAAGGCTGATCAGAATCACAAATTAAGGGAAAGTTGGATTTCTTACAAAATCAACACAGAACCACTTGATTCTTGTTGTTTCCAAGCCTTTAAACAATTTCCTAACACCAATATCATCATATCCTAACCCAATCAAATTCGTGCAGCACCTTGGCCTAGATTTTCAACCATCCAAAACCTAACCAAACCAACATCCAATCTCAAAAATAGCAAAGGGGTTGAAAACTATGTCAAAATCCATAAACATACATTGCTTTGAACCTTGGATTGGCTTGGGATTACATGATCTTCCTCTCCTCTTTCTTTTCCCTTGTTGTTTGGTCTCTTCCTCTTGTCTCTCTATTTGACTAAACCTTGCAAGTGAATGGGAGGGTGGTTATACATTTTCTAAGATTTCCAGCACAACCAGAATTTTCTAGCAATTTCCCTTACCAAGAACTCATGATTTAGCCATTGGAAATACACCAAATTAAAGCCTAAACATACATTAAGAAGTCCTTGATCAAAGCTTGATGATTAGCCTTGGATTGGAAGTGGTTTTGAAGGTGTTTAGAAGTCAAGAAAAATTTGTGCAGAACCTCCCCTATTTTTCCAGATTTTTGCATGAATTTTGGGAGAATTATGGGGGTATTTATAGGCCACAATTTTTGCTGGTTCTTCCCCCTTTGGAAAGCATTTTCAAGTGCCAAACATGGCCTAAAATTAAAGTCAAGCCATTAGCAAATCCTGGCCATCCACTTGCATCTTGCTTTTCAAGTCATTTTTCATCAATGGTTGAAAATTTGCCCAACACATAAGCTAGCTATTCTGGTCATGATGAGCATGAATTTGGGCCTTGTTGGATGCTAACTAAATGCTAAAAACTGATTAAGAAGCAATGGAATTGGTTAGGGTGCTTTAAAAATCATTTGGTTACATAATCCCCGATTTCTTGCCCCCTATTAGGAAAAATAGCTAAGGGCTTCAAAAATTCTATTTCTTTTCATGATAAATCCCTATTTATTCCAAAAATGTGATCTAAAATTTTTAGGAATTTTTCAAGACCTCTAGGTATTTATTTCACATTTTCTCGTAAATCAGGTCTCTACCAATAGGAATTTGGAAGTAAATTCCCCATAAATTATTTCTTGCATTTTCAATGCTTGGAAACAATTTTATAAATTCATATATATTCCTAGAGAGTATATCTATATTTTTTCTTGAATATTTGGAGTCCTTAGATAATTTAAATAATTATATCACTTTAATTCCCCTTTATTTTTCCTATTTTCCCAAAAATAATTATTTTTTGGGAATTTTCATCAAAATTTATTTTGGGCCATTCTCACTCCCAAAACATCATATATGCCTCGAAAACCTCTTATTTGGCCTCTTTCCATTTTTGGGGAATTATTGAGAATTTTGGGCATAATTTCCATTTTTGTCCTGATCAAAATTACGATTTTACCCCTTGGTTGGCTTTGCCTCATCATTCATCGCATTAGAGGCTCCAATATAACTGTTGATCTACATTCATTTCTATTTCTCATTCTTGGGTCTTGAGACTTCACCAGAGTCTCTAACTTTCTCTTTTCTCAGTCCCAGAAAACTTTCCTTTCGCAATTAAGTCCCTGGGAATCCCTCTATCCTTTCAGGGAACCTCTGGGACTCTTGTCATAAGAAGTCTGGTAGTCTGCTCAATTCAAGCTAATTTGGGTATTTCTAGGCCTAAAAGTCAGGATGTTACACGCAATTGGTGGATATGCTCAATCAGGGTGTCCAATGTAACAAGTTCAGGGGCTTCCTGTCACATCCAGTAATATGGCATTTTAGGAAAAGGGATGTTTCTAAATAATTAAGGGTAAAAAATGACCAGGAGAAATAGAAGAATTTTGATGAAAAATAATTATTATAGTTTTCCAAGCCAATTATGAAAAGTTTGACTAATTAAGGAAAATTGGTCAAGAATAATTATGGAAAAAATATTTCCAAGCCTTAGAAAATTAAAAAAAAAATAAAAATATCCTCAATAATGCCCTCAAGATACCTAATAGTCCTATCAGCTAGTTGGAGTACAACAGTGGTAGACTTAAGAGTCTTGACTACTAGTGAAGTGTAAACGGACTTAGGCATGACATTAATAGCTGCTCCTAGATCAAGTAGAGCTCCCCCTATAGTGACTTTTCCTATAGTGCAAGGGATAGTGAAAGATCCGGGGTCTTGACATTTTACTGGGATTTAGGGTTTAAATAAGGCAAACACATTAGAGGATAATTGGACTCTTTCATTAGGTTTAAATCTCCTCTTTTTGTGTACACATCTCTTTTAGAACATTGGCATATTTAGAAATCTTTTTAATCAAGTTAAGCAAGGTATGTTCACTTTGACCTTCCTGTCTCAAGCAACTCATGATCTTGCCTTTCATTACCTATTTTTACATTTTTCAAGTAAGAATGAGGAAAAGGTAGTTCATTGATGTTTACCTCCTTACCTTCTTTGCTCAAGGCTCCATGCTTGCTTGGTTCAAATTTCTTTGTATTCCTCTTGCCATCATGCTTGGTAGTGGACTCCTTCCGTCACAGTTTCATCTCCTTGGAGCTTTCAGACTTTTTGGCCTCTTGAGGTGATGATGGCAGCTCATCACAAGTGATCTCCTCAACAACAGCCTCATCCTCCTCTTTATTAAACTTTACTTGCTTCCTACTTCGAAGAGTGATAGTATTGAAACCCTTAGGGTTTATAACAATATTGGAGTGAATAGTACTGTTACTCCTAGCTTACTACTCACTCATGTTTTTGGATAGCTAAGTTACATATGAATTGATATTCTCAGCCTTTATCTCCCAATGCTCCATCCTTTTCTCTAGGGCATTAAATTTGGCATCATTTTTAGAGGAGTCTTATTGAATCAAAGAGGCCAAAGAGTTAAACTGATTGGCATTGGAAATCCTTTCTTCTTTCATCAAAGCCATCATATTATTCAGGAGTTGATTTGTGTCTTCTTTAGGTGGAATAGTCAAGGCTTGCTGTTGGTTTTGGAATTGGTTTGAGGATAAACCAGCTCCTCCACTCTTCTAAAATCTATTCTATGGTCTACTCTCTTCATTCCTTTAACCAAGTCGAGGGTCTACTTTCCACCCCTCGTTATAAGTATTAGAGTAAGGGTCCCACTTCTGATTTGGACGACCCTGGAAAATTGTAGATACCTTTTCATACCGACCTGGACAGACACTAGAAATATGCATAACCGAATCACAAGTCTCACAACTAGGGGCAATGTAATGTCTTGGGTTTTATTTTGAGTTTTAGTAGCCTTTTTGGTTGATTTTGAGGATAGTTTAGTGATTAAACTCGAATCTTAGTGTCTGGTTAGGGATCAAAGTGAGTTGGAGCAGCTGGTGAACAAATCCCTCTCAGGATTTATTTGCCATGGTGAAGTTTCACTTCATTGCGTTGAACCGAGGAGTTCCCGAGGGAGTGTAGTTTCGGGAAGGTTTCGTCGAAGCGAAGTTAGGGGTATGTCGCGGCAAATGGTGTCTGGGCGAGCAAGGATTCCTCTTAGGTATGTCTCGCCGTGGTGAAGATTGGAGTTCACTGTGGTGAAGTATGGTTTTTAGATGACTAAAACCCTCTCAGAATTAGTTCGCCGCGGCTAAGTATTGGGTTTGTTGTGATGAACTGCTCGAATTTATAAATACGCTGGAGGTGTTCAGTTGTGCGAAAATTGAAAATCTAAAGGAGAGAAGTAGTGCTCTGCTAGGGTTTTGGTGTTTTGGCTTGGAGAAGGTGTTTTTAAGGGTTCTTTACCTCAAGTAAGTGAATCTAATCTCTAATCTACTCTTTCTCTTGGGATTTTTGATGATTTTATAGGGGAACCCTAGGGCTTTTTAGTTTCTGTTGGAATTGAGGTTTTTGACCGATTGTTTTGAGTTTAATTGATTGCTTTGGGTTAGTCTAAGTATTTAATCAGTGTAGTTTTCTTGGATTTGGAGATTTTGAAGTTTTGAGAATTTAGGGTTTATAAGAGTGAAGGTTATGATTGAAAATGATAATGTAGTGGTTGAAATTGAGTTTTATTAATTGGGTTATATTAAGGAGGGTTAAATTGGATGTTTAATCAGTTTAGAATGTTGTTGGGACTTCATTTGTTCTAATTGGGTGTTTGGGTGATGAATTTCTAGAGTAGGACCTTAAGTTTCTGAATTCAATTGATATTTTGGAAGGGCAATTAGAGTGATAATGGTCTCTTGTGTTTTTTGGAGTGTTATTATGATAGTTTGGCCCTTGTGAGTTGGGTAGAGTTTTGGTTGAGAATAAAAATTGAGTCCCCAAGTGTTGTGTTGACCATTTTATTAGTTTGAAAGCTAATATATGGTGGTTTTGTGTTTGTGCTTGTGTAGACCTGTTATGAGTATTTATTGGTGCATGGGGCATCGTTGGTGTTTGATTATTCCATGCTCAGGTGAAAGGTAATTACTTTCCAATCCTTTATACATGTTATGGTACTGTGAGTGGATTTATGTTTTGTGCTCCGAGTAATAAATGTGTTCTAAATGTACTTTGTATATGAAAAGAGAAATTGTCTTGTGGGATATTGCATGACATTAATGTATTGGGAGTTTTAGAAAGATATGCTACTTGTTGAATTTACTTATGAAATGCAAACTTATTTGTTGGTAATGCTTGAGCATGATTCATGTGTGGGAAAATGGTGTGAGATTTGGTTGTTACTACCACGTGGTAAGGCCTCCATTAATGCATGATGGTTGGCTCTTTACGTCCCCGATAGTAAGGGATAGGTCTTTTGGCTCCTTACATCCCCTATAGTGAGGGATAGGCCAGGTTCAGCTCTTGATAATCCCCTAAAGTGAGGGATGTGGTTGATGGAATTACATTATTGCACATACATGACTGTTGCGGCTATCGTTTATATTATTACTTATTAATTGCCTAACTTGACACTTCACGAGCACCTATTAGTTTGTACCCTGAATTGGAAAGGTTGGTTACTGGGACCTTTGTCTCACCCTGTGGTTTGTAATGTTTTCAGGTGAAGGTTCTAGGAGTGCACCATCGGGAAGAGACGTGGAGGCTTAAGCTTAGTTAGTTGTAATGCCTCTAGCCTTTGTATATGTATGGCTAGTTGTATATTGCCACATATATTGCCACATATATTGCCACATATAGAGTCTTTTGTAAACTGGAGGAAATGTTATCACTTTATTTTTGGTTGGCCGCAGGCCATTTCTAGTGTTTTATGACACTTGGGTTTATATTGTTGAAAAACAAGTGGATGGGCTTATGTTCGATATCTTTATTACCCGGGCTAGAGGCTAGAAGGCCCAATAGATTTTAATGACTGATTTTGGTTGCATGCAACAAAGTTTAGGTTTGACTCGAGCTTGAATGTTAGTTTCTAAAAATATGCAAATTTCTTTCTACTATGGTAGTTTCTTGTAAAAGCTTTCCTTTTCTACCATAGTAGTAACTTTATGACGAGTTTATAATGTTTGAGGGTAACAATTTTACAGGCAGTAATATCTATAGGGGTTGGTAGTCTATACACATTCAGCTTTCCTTTCCTTGACTTGGTTCTTCAATCCATCATAAAAATATTACACCAGTTGTTCTTCAATCTTGAGAGCAGATCTTGGAATCTATTCCAATAGTCATAAAGAGACCCATCACAATCATGCTTAGCCGAATAGATCTCCTTTCTCATCAATGAAGTCTGAGAAGCCAAAAGTATTTCTCCAAGAATGCTTTCCTTAAGTTCCCCCAACAGTGATATGCATCAGCCACATGCCTTGGAAGGCTCATGTACCACTCCTGAGCTTTACCCTCCAATGATAAATAGAAGACCTTCCACAGCACTTGATCTAATGATGCTCCCACAGGCTTCATGCTTTGACAAACCATAGAGAGGGATTACAAATGAAGATAAGGATCTTCTCCTGTCAAGCCATGAAATTTTGGAAGTGAGTTGATCAATAAACCTTTAATTTCAAAGTTAACTTCAAAATTCGGACATACAGCAGTAAAAGAGTCAAAATTGACATAAGATGTGGTGGCTTCGCTAATTGTTCTTCTTCTAGGGTGTCCATTATTTTCTCCCACTCTCTTTTGTTCTCCATTCCCTTTGTTGCCATCATTCCTCACTTGGTTAGCATTAGGGTTAGGATTAGGTAGGTTAGGTGGTAAATCAGCTATGATCTCTTCTCCAATAGGTTCACTCTCGCTACTAGATAGGCTAGATTTCACAAAGATGTTTTCTTGTTCAATCACTAATTCACTTGTCCCCTCAACTCTCTTTTCTCTTCTTATCTCTCTAAGTCTTCTCTCAATCTTAGGGTTAAAGGGTATAAGCTTGGTTTTTCATGGCATGTAAGAACAAAATCATAGAGAAAGAGCAAACAAAATTGACTTGCAACACACAAAGTCAAATAAAAGTATGAATTATGATGGATGCAAGTGTATGTATGAGTACAGGTGTGTATGCACAGAAAGAAAGGCAAAAGTTCAAGTTTCAAAACTTGTCCAGAAGGGTTTGCCACGACGAAAGTAGAAGTATGCCACGATGAACTTTTCCCGAGGCTATCTGTGAGTTGAATGTAGTAGGTTTGCTGTGGTGAAAGCAGAAGTTGGCCGCGGCGAAGGTGTCCCGAGAGGGATCCTCGTGAATTTTTTCTAGTTGGCCACAGCAAAAGCAAGGGTTTACCATGGCAAAAGGTCATAAAGAGCAAGACAGAGTTCTGGACGATGCAGATGCAGAGTGAAAATGCAAAAGGTGAAGAAAATCAGTATATTTGTTTATATTTTCAAAAATTTTGATACCATAGAAAAAGGAAACCTATACTATGAACAAGTATGCACCTAAGTTATCTAAAATACAATCTAAGAAGGGTCAAAACCTCAATTGATAAGAAAAAAAAAGGTACAAGTTAACCTAGAGAACCAATTTCTTGGCTCCCCAGTAACGGCACCATTTGATTTTCGCAACCTTTTCTTGACCTTGGAGGTTGAACAAAAATTTTTTATCTAAGGATTGCATTATAGAGTGCAACCTTGGGTCGTTTCACTTAACCGGAGCCTTGATGAAATGGACCTAAGCTAACTTAAATGTCATGCAATGCAGACTGAACATAAAAAGGGGGGTTTTGGTTTTTCAAAAACATTAAGTAATTGAACTGAATGATAAACAAAATATTTTTGGATTTTTAGGGAAATGAGAAGTAAATGATGATAAATAGATAACTAAACAATGATAATAATCCTCTTGAAAGTGTGCTCAGGCTGTCATAGTTCAAAATCAATTGATGTGGAAGTAGAAATCACTAAGTTTCAAAATGATAAACCTTAAAGTACTCTTTAAGTCCAGGATCTCAATCAATGGAACTCCATTTCTCAAGATCCTGTGAAGTGCTCTTAGTGTATGTAGAAAGACTGATTAATGCAATAGGTCTAATGCAATCAAAATCAACTTAAAATCAAGACACAACCATGTAAGAGTGTAGAGAATCAGAAGATCACAACTGACATACATGATACTTCATATTTAAGCTCAAAAATTCTACAATAACCAATCCACTACACAAATGAATATCCAAAACTAATTACAACTATAATCAAGTAGTTCAACTACAAATTACAAATCCTAAACTTAGAAATTCATAAATTTATAGCAAAACTAGGATTAAACTACTCCCCTTCTTAGCTTATTGAACTCCAGCCATTACTACACCTTTGAGAGGAAGAAAAACGCTGAGCCACACATAGAAATCTAAAGCATATCAACTAGGAATGAATCTGAGTTTCCCATAGTGGAGGCTTGACAGTGGAAAAAGGAAGAAATTAGGGTTAGATGAGAGAAAGATGAGAGAGAACGGATATGGAGGCTGTGGAGGGAGTGTATGATGTCACTCACACAAAAATAGGGTTTCTAAACCGGTAATGAGGTATACTGGGTTGGTTTGTACGAGTGGCTAGGTAAAATTTCTGAAAAAGGTTTGGGTCTGGGGTGCTGATCCGAGGAGTTCGCCACGACGAAGGTATGGTTTCACCACAGTGAACCCTGTTTGAGATGCCTTCTTCTTGAGATGTGTCTTCACCGTGGTGAAGTTACTTTGTGGCCACGGCAAACCTTCCCAGAGGAGTCTTCAAGTGGAAAATCCTTGCTTTGCCATGATGAAACCTGGCAGAGACGTTGTTGCATCTTGTGTGCTGTACTTTCTTAGTCTTCACTCTTAGCCCTCCTTCTTGAGTATCCTAAAATAAAAACAATGGTTTGAGGTATCAATTGTCCCAAAAATCAATTGAATGCAATTAATGAGCCAGGGTGTGTATGCATAGAAAGAAAGCCAAAAGGTTTTAAGTTCCAAAATTTGTCCAGAAGGCTTTGCCGCGGTGAAAGCAGAAGTATGCCGCGATAAAACTGTCCCGAGACTGCCTGTGCGCGAAATGTAGTAGATTTGCCACGGCAAAAGCAAAAGTTAGCCATGGCGAAGGTGTCCCGAGAGGGATCCTCATGAATTTTTCCAGTTGGTCACAGTGAAAGCAAGGGTTTACCGTGACGATAGGTCACAAAGAGCAAGGCAGAGTTCTAGGTGATGCAGATACAGAGTGAAAATGCAAAAAGTATAGAAAATCACTACATTTATTTGTATTTCCAAAAATTTTGATGCTTTGCAAAATGAAAACCTTTACTATGAACAAGTATGCACCTAAGCTATCTAAAATACAATCTAAGAAGGCTCAAAACCTCAATTGACAGAAAAATGACACAAGCTAACTAGAGAATCAATTTCTTGGCCCCCAACAACGACGCCATTTGAATTCGCAACCTTTTCTTGACCTTGGAGGTTAAATAAAAAAAAAAAAATTATCCAAGGATTGCACTATAGGGTGCAACCTTGGGTCATTTCACCTAAGCAAAGCTTTAATGAAATGGACCTAAGCTAACTTAAATGTCATGCAATGCAAACTGAACATAAACAGGGGGTTTTGGTTTTTCAAAAACATTAGGTGAATTGAACTGAATGATAAACAAAATATTTTTGGATTTTTAGGGAAATGAGATATGAATGATGATAAACAGATAACCAAACAATGATAAGGATCCTCTTGAAAGTATGCTTAGGCTATCATAGTTTAAAATTAATTGATAAGGGAGTAGAAATCACTAAGTTTCAAAATGATAAACCTTAAAGCACTCTTTAAGTCTAGGATTTTAATAATGGAACTCTATTTCTCAAGATCCTGTGAAGTGCTTTTAGTGTGTGTAGAAAGATTGATTAATATAATAGGTCAAATGCAATCAAAATCAACTCAATATCAAGACACAACCATGCAAGAGTAGAGAGAATCTAAAAATCACAACTAACATACATGATAATTCATATATTTAGGCTTAAAAATTCTACAATAACCAATTCACTACACAAATGAATATCCAAGGCTGATTACAATTATAATCAAGTAGTTTAACTACAAATCACAAATCCTAAACCTAGAAATTAATAAATTCATAGCTAAACTAGGATTAAACTACTCCCCTTCTTAGCTCATTGAACTCCAGCCATTGCTATACTTTCAAGAGGAAGAAAAATGCCTAGCCATACATAGAAATCTGAAGCATCTCAACTAAGAATGAATTTAAGCTTCCCATGGTGGAGGTTTGACAGTGGAATATGGAAGATATTAGGGTTAGATGAGAGAAAGATGAGAGAAAATGGAGATGGAGGCTGTGATCAGAGTGAATGCTATCACTTACACTGAAATAGGGTCTCCAAACCAGTAGTGACGTGTACTGGGTCAGTTTATGTGAGTGGGTAGGTAAAATTTTTGAAAATGGTTCAGGTCTGGGTTATTGATTCGAGGACTTCACCACGGCGAAGCTATGGTTTTGTCGTGGTGAACCATGGCTGAGAGTTCTTCTGCTTGATGATGCATCTTTGCCGCAGTGAAGTCACTTCGTGGCCGCAGCAAACCTTCCTAGAGGAATCTTCAGGTGGAAAATCCTTGCTTAGCCGTGGTGAGGCATGAGTTGGTCGTGGCGAAACTTGGCAAAGATGTTGTTGCATCTTGTGTGCTGCACTTCCTTAGTCTTTACTCTTGGCTCTCCTTCTTAAGTGTCCTGAAATAAAAAGCAATGGTTTGAGGTGTCGATTGTCCCGAAAATCAATTGAATGCAATTAATGAATAAATATGGCAATTTTACCCTCAAACAACACTAACTTAGAATAAAGACTCTCAATCTCAATTAAGCACAAATATCATTAAAATGAGTCAAAAAGTGTAACAAAGACCTAGAAAATGCCATCAAATGATATAAATAATTTGAGCTTAATCAATGTGTCAAGCCCCTAATGGAGAGGATTTGAATTTTGGTAATGAATTTCAATTGGATTTAGTTAATTAAGAAAGAGAATGCAAGTTTAAAGGGGGTAATGACACTTGGATTTTCATTTATGATGGTAGTGGGGATGTTTTGCTTATTAAAGAGCTCTTCCTCCCCCTATTATTTAGATATTAGTTTGCCCAAGAGGAGAGCAAGAGGGAAAAGAGAGAGTTTGAAGAAGAATTAAGAGAAAACGTACCAATTTTGATCATCCAACGAAGGTTTAAGGTTAGTTTTTGGTTCTAAGTTGTGCCTTGCTTTGTTTACTTGGGTTGTATAGTTAAAAATTTATGGTTCTCTCCTTTTTTTTGTGCTGGCCGAATCATATATATGGTAGGGGAGGAAGTTTTGTTGGTCAAACTTATTAGAACACTTCAAAGCATGATAGTTCCTAGTGGTTTTAAGTGATTGTAGGTTGTTTGTCAAGTGTTTTCCTTGTTGTTTTTCTTGAGGATCAGTTTGGCCAAGGTAGTAACTAGACCCTAGGATGAGTTTTTCAATGTTTTGATGCTTCTATTGTGTTCAAAATGAAAAATGGTGTAGGATAAATGTAACATCCCAAATTTTGGCTTATAGATACAAGTAATAGCACAAGGAAATGATGATTACTAAGTCCAATGCAACGAAAGTCCGGGAGATCCCTCGGAAGGAAAAAGAGATTTTCCAAGGGCAAATATGTAAAACAATAGTGTTCGAGGACTACAAAATGATGAACTAGAAACAACTAAGGTCAGAGGTTATGTCAGAAACTTGCAAGATATGGTTTTGAAGATTAGGCCTAAGGAGGGACCAAATTGCAAAGAAATGATTCCTAGGCTAAGTAGGGACCTCATTGTAAATAATAAAAGTTCTAGTCGGCCAATACTCATAGTTGGCAAAAAGGGCCCAAATGACTTAGAAAAATTCCAGAAAAATGGGAATAGGATCCCAGAGCCGATATAAGGCTAGAAATGATGAAAATGCCCTGAAGTCATTCTAGGGTTTTGGACAATTTGAGATAATAACTTAAATTGAATTATTTAAGCTATGAGATGGCCTCAAATAATGAGGAAAAACTGAGAAACAGTAGTTGAGGAATTTACACAGATTGTAAAATTTATTACGTCCCCAGAAACTGACAAGGTTAGCTTTAATTAAATTTACAGCCTATTTACACCCTATCCGGTAAAAGTCAAAATAGCCGTTTAGAGTTTGACTTTTGACTCGAGAAAAATTAGAGGAATTTCCCGTGATGAAAGGGAAAGAATGAAACCCAGAGACAGATCAATGGAGTTATGAGTCGATAGAAAGAATTCAGAGAAGGTAATCCTGATTAAGTATTATTTAATAATATTTCTAGGAAAAAAAGAAAGAAAATATTTAAAGACCATCATGACGGTGCTGAATTAGCATGCTGAGTCACCAAATGCAATTATGACACATACGAGTCATCATGCTGAGTCACCAAATGCAATCATGACACCTACGAGTCATCATGCTGAGTCAGCAGAAGATATTTATAGACAGCATAAAAATCAAAACGCAGTACGAGAATATTTTAGACAGTCCTTTGTTTACCTGCTATAGTGAAATCTCTACTGCGTGACTCGGTAAGGTTAAGTAGCCTGTCAGTAGAGCTAATTGCTTTTACCTATGCTCTTCTAAGATGGCGCCATATATGTACTTAATTAAAATGAGAAAATGGTGCCAGAACATGTCCCAGTGGTACCGGGTAAGTCAGGACTAAAAAAAGTTCCCTATACGGTGTTGCAGAATGGCAAAATAGGTAGAGGAATGCCTAAGGGCTATATTTTGCGTGAATTTTATATTAATTTCTTCTCTATTTTAATGTCAAAATGATGAAGGAATATGGAAGAGACAAGTGTATGGTTAGATGAGAAAAGAAGGTATTACGTGTACGTTTGAATGCAAGACACGTGTACGGTCAGATGCAAGATACGTGTGCGGTTGGACTAAAGACATGTGGCTTGATGATGTAAGCATGATGCCATCAAGATGAGGTAAGCATGATGTCATAGGACACATGTCATCACAAGATAAAAAGAGAAAAATAGACGATCCAGATCAAGCCACGTATTTTTAAGATCAACGGCCGAGATTCGGTCTTGTTTTCTATAAATACCCCTCCCCACCCCTTCATTTCATCCACGCATAAGGAACTCATGGGGAAACTCTTGCAGAATGGTTTCTAGAGAGAGAAAGAAGAGGGAGAAAGAAAGGTCAAGTAATCCCAAGCCAGATCGAGCTCTAAAACAAGGTATATGTGCCGTTTTTGATGTAGTTTCTACCTCCCTTGTTATTTTTGAGCTGGTGGTTGGTTTGATTGGATTTTTGATGATTGAAATTCTATGGGAAGGTGCTGCACAAAATTTATTGGAATAGGAGAAGATAATATGGATGTTAAAAGCATGTTTAAAGGCTTGGAAACAACAAGAATCAAGTGGTTCTGTATTGATTTTGCAAGAAATCTAACTTTCCCTTAGTTTGTGATTCTGTTCGGTCTTGACTGTTCTGAATGGTTAGGATTGGATTTTGATTGTTTTGAGCTTGGAAGTAGATTCTACATGCAAAATTATGTGGGATTAGTATGTGGAAATAATTTTAGGATGATTGGAATTAAAACTCAAAAGTTAGAATTCAATTATGTTCAAGAAAGAACCAAGTAAGAAATAGGTTGGTGTCTTGGTTCTAATGAATGTTCGGCATTGTGTATGGATGTGTTTAGGACCTTGGAACATCCAAGAGGATATTTAATGGTGTTGACCGAAAATCTATAGGGTTGGAAAGACAAGGGAATCAAAGGAAAAGTAAGAGGAAAGCTATGTTACAAGGTAGCGAACTTACCTATAATGTGTCCTTGATATGTATGCTTGCGTGATGTGGTGGTGTTGCCATGATGTGACTAAGCTATGATGAAATGTTTGCAAAGTTATGTTTGTAATTTTATGTTATGTTTTGCCTTCGCAATATGTTTGAAATGCTTTAGCTTACTTTCTATGGCATTCATGTGTTAATGTTATAACATGTCATGCATATACATTATATCTTGCATGCTTATGGGTAGTGTTTACTACTAAGATTCTCCTGAATCTCACCCCTCCCTAACCAACCATTTAGGTCAATCAATGATAGGTAATAATGGCACTAGAGGCAAGGAGAAGAAAATGGAGAATTATTGATGTTAATGAATGATGTTATTATTCAATGTGTAATTCTCTTATTATGTAATTTATGTTATGGATATCAATGATGCCATGTATTTAATTACAATGTTTATGTGAGGAATAGAAATGAATGAGGATGATTGAGAAAGTGTAAACCCAATTTATGCATGCCAAAGAAATAGAAAGAATTAAAGTAAAAAGGAGGTTGAGGGATAAAACGTAGGTCTTGAAACAGTGAGTTTATAGCTCCAGTTTGACCTATCACATGAATGAGTTAAACCATGAAATTTGGCAAAGTTATAGTACACATCCCAAGCTTTAAAATGAGTGCTATATCACCTTAATTGGATGTGTACACAAGGAGATACGATTTTTTTGGAATTAGTTATGATTTTTCAAAATTGAACCTGAAATCTGAATTTGAACAGTGAATAGTAACCCGAGTAATTATGTTGAAATTTTTAAAATCCACGGGCTTGTGTCATGACCTGCTTGAACCATAATGCTTACTAATACGCACTCTGAGGGGTTAAAGGTAGGATGTTTCAATAAACCTAAAGAACAAGTGTTGGAAGCATTAGAATCAAAGTTGAAATTTTTAGATAATAAGCCCTAGTGATTCGGTCAGCTCAGAACTAGAAAAAGGAGTTTTGTTTTCTTAAATCCAAGTACATATTTAGAATTTACATGAAAAACTATGTAGGAATAAGTTAAGAGGGAATTTTTAGGGTTAAAGAAACAAACTCTAAAAATTCAAGAACAAAGATGGAAGCTTTAAAAGGGTTTAAGAAATTCTTGAGTTATGTTGTTGATTTTTGTATGGAATGGTTGATGATCTTGCTGCCCTTTTTATGGTTTATCGTGTTAGGGTTTGACATTTGTGAAGGGAAGAAAGAAAAACAAAGAAAGCACAAGTCTTTGGACCAAGGTAGCAAAGTTTAACCTAACTTGCACAAGTCTTTGGCCTTTGCATGATTGACTTTGCCAAATGATAAGCATGCTAGTTCACCAATAGTGGCTAATGTGGTTATGCATAATAATAATGCTTATTGATGATATAGTTAGTTAATTTTGCTATTGGGATTTCAGTAAAATCTCATTCTTTCTAAATAAATCTAACCTTTTAGGAGCTAAATCATCAAAGGGCAAGCTACAGATTCAAGGTTAATTATGGTGCCAAACCATAAAAATTTTGTTGGCTTTTGGTTATGTAAATATTATGTTGTTCAGTGCTGTAACCCTAACTACATAGCTAAGTTTGACTGACATTTTGACTAGGTTACCAAACGCATTAAATCATGAAATTTGGTACATAGCTAAGTTTGACTGACATTTTGACTAGGTTACCAAACGCATTAAATCATGAAATTTGGTATGAGTGTAGGTCACATTCTAGGCTTCAATTTGATATATAGCACGTTAAAAATGGCCAACTACACGATTTATAATGATTTTTCAAAGTTAAAGTCCATAATCTAGAAAAAGAGTTTTTACCAAAAGAACAATGGTGACTTCCACAAAACCTGACACTTTTCCAAATGGAATTGGTTCACAAGTTTATATTTCCTTGAAAGAGCATTCAAAGATCTTTTCATATAATTTTAAACCACTACATTTTGATTTTTCTAGATTAAGTTATGATTTTTTGAAGTTGTGCCAAAAAACTAGATTTTTACCAAATGAACAGTAAAAATCCTAAAATCAGTGTTTTTGTGAAAAATTTGAGCCCAAGACCATCCAATGTAGTCTAAAATAGTTTTGATTGAACCCTAAATGGATTTGATAGTAAGGTGTAACATTAAGTCTCTTTGCAGTAAAGTGATTAATCCTAATAAATTGCCAAGATTACAAACCATAATCATAGTTACATTGTGCGAACTTGAAATATATTTTCCTTTGGCCTTTTTTGACATCATCGTCCACCTAACCGTCCATTTAGTCAGAGAGGATCAATTGTGTGGCACAGCGTACTTAAGATGGATGTACCCAATTGAGCGTTACATGAAAATATTGAAAGGGTACGTGAAAAATCAAAGTTAGCCAGAGGGTTATATCATAGAACGGTATATTTGTGAAGAGGCTACTAAATTTTATACCTAATACTTGAAAAATGCAAGTGATGTTGGGGTTCTAATATCTTGTCATGAGGGAAGGACAAATGGAGAAGGGATTATGGGAAGGAAAATTGTAACTATTTCAAACCAACAGTAAAAGCAAGCACACCTATATATATTGTACAACTCTGAAGAGATTGAGGACTATGTGGACAAGCATATTAATGAGCTTAAGAGGGATAATCCTAATAAACTTGAAAGTTAGTATGCAAAAATGCACAATAAACAATTTACAACATAGTTGAAAGAGCACGTGCATGCCAAGTATAATGTTGATCCTAATTTAGTTTCTAAGAAATTAAAGTTGTTGGCAGATGGACCGAGCAAATATGTGATTTCTTTCACAAGCTACCTCATCAATGGGTTCACTTTCTATACTAAAGAGCAAGATGATCATAGTAAACAGTAAAATAGTGGTGTAACTCTTGTAGCTAATACCATGCATATATCGAGTGCCAAAGATAAAAATCCTATCTATACAAGTATATCATACTTTGGTGTAATTGAGGATATTTGGAAGTTGGATTACATTGGATTCAGAGTTCCGGTATTCAGTTGCAAGTGGGTAGACAATAATAATGCATTGAGGATTGATGAGTTAGGGTTCATCAATTGAATTTGAATAAGGAAGGATACAAAGAAGAGCCTTTCATTTTGGCTTCTTAGGCTAGAAAAGTTCTCTATGTCCCAGATCCAGCTACTAAAGGATGGTCTATTATTTTGTTGACCAATAAAATGAATGAGGAGATGGGGTGTGAAGACAATACAATTGAAGATGATCCATTTCAAGGGACCACACTTGAATCTCTTTTAAATAAAGATGAATCCATATACATCAAACATGATCACAATGACAGAGTATGGATTTCAAAGAGGGGGAAATTGCTTCGTAAGAAGATCAAAACAATTCAAACAAAAAAGATCAAGCAAAAAGCAAAAAGTAGAAAAAGGAAAAGATCTAGTTAAACATGTAAAATTTCTTTATTATTGTTTGAATCAAGTTTTATTTGTTTTAATTTGGTTTAAATCAATTATGTTACTAATGATTTTGTCTAATTTCATTTCATTAGAGATTATCATTGATGACAGAGGTTCTAGCACCGACAATCCATCTTAGCCCAGGGATACCTCTGACCAGGAGAGACAGCTGCAGGAAGAGGCAGCATGCATACAGCGGGGGCTTTGTGTTATGTAAGAGGTAGTGAAAGCAAGGGTGCAAGGAAAGAAATTTGTCGTACAATGGAATAAGAACGGACAAGCTGTACGGTCAAATAAATTTATTAGCTATATTGAGAAAGTGGCATGAAGCACTGTGCCCATCACAATCCAGCACTGGAGGAGGGTTGATCATTTGGTTCGAGACGCTATTTGGATAGATGTATTAGTAAGATATAATAAGAATTCAAATTTCATTTTCTTACAAGCTGCCTCTGTCACACCTTACTTATATAGTACCTTAGCATTTATTTAGAACCATTCCAGACCATATTGGATGGTCTTACACTTAAAAGTTTCAATTTGGACGTTAATTTTTGGAAAATTACTGTTCACTGTCCAATTTTCAGATTACAGGTCCAACTTTGAAAAATCATAACTAATTCTAAAAAAATCTTATGGAGGTGTTCCAAAATTCTACAGAAAGATCTTTCAATGCTCTTTAAGGGAAAAATATTCAACTGAACTCACCCTCACTGAAAACGTACAGTTTATTGGATTAAGATTACTATTCGTTTGGTAAAATCTGGACTTTCCAGATTCTACGTCTTAACTTTGAAAATTCATATCTCTTCGTATACACATCTAAATGAGGTGATTCACCACTCATTTTAAAGCTTGGGATGTGCACTATAAGTATACCAAATTTTGTAGCTTAACTCATTCATATGATAAGTCAAACTGAAGTTCGAAACTAACTGCTTCATGACCTACGTTTTATCCCTTAACATCTCTTTACTTTAATTCTTTTTATTTCTTTGGCATACCTAACATGGGCTTACTTTTTTCCATTCATGCTCATACATTCCTATACATGCCATAAGCTTTATAATTAAATACATGGCATTCATAACATAATTATAACATAGGAGAATTATACATTGAATATTAGTATCAATCATTAGCATCAATAATTCTCTACTTCTTCTCCTTGCTTCTCATGCCATTAGTGCCCATCATTGATTGACCTAAATGGTTGGTTATGAAGGGGTGAGATTTGGGGGAATCTCAGTAGCAAACATTACCTCATACATGCACAAGATGGATGCTAGTGTATGGTATGTAGTTTTTCATAAACTTAAGTTAACTAGTGACATGCCATCATGCTTTATGCTTGGTATAAAAATGCATGGCCATGGGAACATATTAAAAACAGCATTTTCAGTAACAATCATCATGTCACAACATCATTCAAACAACAAATACAAACCAACACATGAGCATACCATGTCAAGCACATAAAGGGTAAGTTCACTACCTTGCACCTCAAGCTTTCCTCTTACTTTTCCTTTGACTCCCTTGACTTTCCAACCATGTGGGCATTCGGTCAACATCACCAAACATCCTCTTGGATGGTCCAAAGGTCCTAAACATAACCATAATGATCACACAATCCATTAGGACCATTAGATTACATAAAGTTCAAGACTGGCTTTCTTGAACCTCAACCCTTTCTCTTAGTCTTAGGGTTTTCTTTCTAACTTTTCTAATATAAATCTTATCATTTCCCATACTTAAGATCCATTTCTTGTCAATTAGGACCACTTTAGATGGCTTTAGATTCAAGAATACCAAATCTGGAAATTTTGGTTCGCAGGTACTGTTCACGCAGAAACTCTAGAATTTTTGCTCAACTTTGAAAATTCATAATTAAATCTAGAAAAATCCAAATTGAGTGCTTTCAAGTCTCACTGAAAGATCCTTAAGTTAAATTTAAAGGAAAAATAGTTTTAGGAACCAATTCTACGGAACTCGAAACTCTTCCAAAAGTTCAACACTGTTTCCAAATTTCAAGCCCTAACTCTGAAAAATTACCATAAATCGTACACATATCCAAATGAAGTGTTCTACCCATGGATTTAAAGCTTACAGAGTGTACTTTAAGCATACAAAATTTTAGAATCATATACGCACAGTAACTAATTCAAAATAGGTATCAAATCAGATGCTACAGCCACCACATACCTTGATCTTGAAGCTTGAACTTAGGTGGACTTTCTCTTACTAGAAATAGATCTTTCTTTCTCTAGATGCAAGGGCAGTAGAGTTTCCCCTAGTGTTCATTAGCTTGGCCGAATTAGGGGGGAGAAGAGTGCCTATTTATAGCCAAAAAGTTGGCTTGAATGGACCAAAATGCCCTTGGTAGCTAGAAGAAGGAGTAAGGGCAATTTTGGAAGTTCAAGTAGACTTTTGCATCATCATTGCATCACCTTATTACATCATGATTCTTGCTGCCCTTTTTGTGGATTGCCATGTCAGGATTTGGCATTTGTGGAAGCAAGAAAGGAGAACAAGAAAATCAAAGAGCATTGGATTAAGGTAATAAGATTTAATTAACCTTAATGTTGAGTGTTGCATTGATTGCTATGCAATTTCATGTGCTATTATGTGGTTGAACTAAATGATGATGATGATGATGATTGTGTAGCTATACTCCTTGCTTTATGTGCCTTGGCTATTGCATGTTAGAATGCTACATGTATGAGGTAAAGTAGTTCCCTATTAATAGTAAAAGGTTGGAATGCTTGTAATTGATGCATATTAATGTTTTGGTTGATTGATCTTGCTACTGGGATTTCTTAAAATCTCATCCCCAAATACAATCTAACATTTTAGGGCATGAAAATCCCAAGAGCAAGCTACAAATTGGAGGCTAAATTGTGGTGTCACACCATAAAAATTCGTGGACTTTTGGTTATGTAAATATTCAGCTGGACAGTGCTGTAATCCCTAAGCAGGACGTCAGTTTAGAGCCATGTTTTAGTAAGCTACCGAATGAACTTCAGCACGAAATTTAGTATGCTTAAAGTTGACGTCATGAGCTTCAAATTGATAGGGAGCACATTAAAAATGGTCAACTACATGATTTTTACTGATTTTTCAAAATTAAGGTTTAGAATCTGGAAAAAGGATTTTTGCCAAATGGACAGAGGTGAATTTCACAAAAACCTGACTTTTTCAAATGGAATTGGTTCATAAGATTATTTTTTCTTGAAAGATCATTCAGAGAGATTTTTATAGAATTTTTAACCACTCTATTTTGATTTTTATAAATTAAGTTATGAATTTTTGAAGTTAGGCCAGAAAACTGGATTTTTACTCGATGAATAGTAAAAATCCAAAAATAAGCATTTTTCATGAATTTTTGAGCCAAGACCATCCAATGTGGTCTAAAATGGTTTTAATTAAATTCTAAGTGGATCCGATAGTAAGGTGTGACAATGAAAAATCCTAACTTGCTTAAAGATGACAGTAGAAGATTAGTAAGAAATTCCCACGGAGATTGACAACGGTAAAGCAAAGATATGCTAAGAAAGTAAACACTATGGACATTTAATCCAAAAGATTGAGATAAAGAGATTTATCTCAAGGATATGTGTTTAGCTCTCAACTCATTTGTCTTGGGATTATTTCACTCTAAGTCTGTTCAGTCCAATCTCTACCATAGGCTTGTGATAATTCTACCTCTCCATCACAAGAACCACAAATTGCAAGTCAAGAGGACTTTAAGGTTCATAAATTTTAGTGATGGTCAAGTGAAATGGATGGAATAAAAGAGAAAGAGGAATTGAGTACATGCGTAACAATTATTCTATCCACGAAATAAACATAAACGTTCCTAAAGAAAGGAGCTAATAATAATAATAATTTTTTTTTATGACATACCAACTTTCCTCTTTCTTCCCTTCTTTTCAACTATTTATTTTATTTCTTTCTTTAGTTTTTCTCATTTTTTAACAAAAAATCAAGGCCAAAACAAAATAAAATATTTACAATTTATTTGTATGCATGTACTCAAAGTGAAGGTCCAAAGGGCTTGGCAATGGTAAGGCGTTTGGGCTTGTGTTTGGGTAATAAGGGTTTTGAATCGAATGCCTCTGTCATGTTCACAAAATATTGATTCATCAAGCTTCGATTAAGAATCAAAACAAGTTCTAGCGAAATATGAAACTAAACTGGTTCACACAATTTTACAAATTCAGACCCAAATATCCTTCTAACAAGGCTAGTATCCCAATTAATCAATCTCAAGGTTTAAAAGCGCATAATTCTATTTTCAAAGCATACCCTCATTTACTCTTTGTCAAAAATAGTGGGGGATGACTAGTCTAAGTTCAACCATCATTTAAAAGCATGAGTAGTTTTCTAAAAGCACAAGTATAATTTGAATTTCCCAACAATTTTTTTTAAAAAATGCAGGAGTATTAAGAATCTAAACCAGGACGATTTCCAACGGAAGAAAAATGAAATTGCAAAGCATTTAAGGTTTTTATTTTTTTTAGACTTCACCACAACGAAGGAAGGAGTGTGCCGCAGCGAACATTAGCTGAGAAGGAAGGCCTGGTAACAGGCCTGCTTCGCCGCGGTGAAACCATAAGTTGGCCGTGGCGAAGTATGGCCGAGAAGTGAAAATAGTTGAGAAAAAAGTGCTTCGACACGGTGAAGAAGGGAGTTTACCGCGATGAAAGTTAGCAGAAAGGCAGAATGCAATGCAATTTTTCAAACTTCCTTGGAAATTAACTTCAATTACTTCAAAAATGCCACAGATGATTAGTTTTAAAGCACCTAAGGAGTCAAAATAGATGCATGATGAGGCATTTGTTGAAATCAAAAATGGAGATCCTTCCCCCACACTTAAACACATATTGTCCTCAATGTTTAAACCGGTACATGCAAACCAATCAACAAGTGAACCGGAAGTTGTGAAGTCCAATTTAAATTGAAGCACGACACATCAAATTCACAAAGAGGAGGGAGAAGGGTGATAGGTTGCAAGCAAAACAAAAAGGATAAGTGAAAATAGCGTAGGGGATCATTGCAATTGTAAAGATAACAACAAAATAAGAAGGCCATTGTTACACCTTACTATCACATCATCTTAAGGTTCAATTAAAACAATTTTAGACCATATTAGATGGTCTTGGGCTCAATTTTATCCCAAAAACACTGATTTTTGGATTTTCACTGTTCATTAGATAAAAATCCAGTTTTCTGGTCCAACTTCAAAAATTCATAACTTAATCTAGAAAAATCAAAATACAGTGGCTAAAAATTCTATAAAAAGATCTTTGAATATTATTTCAAGGAAAAATAATCTTGGGAATCAGATCTATTGGAAAAAGTATCAGGTTTTTATGAAAGTCACCACTGTCCATCAGGCAAAAACCCTCTTTCCAGATTCTGAACCTTAACTTTGAAAAATCATTAAAAATCGTATAGTTGGCCATTTTTAATGTGTTAGTTATCAAAATGAATCTCAGAATGTGATCTACAATCACACCAAATTTCGTGATTAAAATCATTCAGAAAATCAATCAAAACGTCACTTAAATATGGTGTGTTAGTAAGTTTACAGCACTGCCCAGCATAATATTTACAAAACCCAAAAGTCCACGAATTTTTACGGTATGATACCATAATTTAACCTTCAATCTGTAGCTTGCCCTAGGATGTTTCAGGTCCTAAAATATTAGATTGCATTTAGGGAATGAGATTTTATTGAAATCCTAATAGCAAATTAACCAACTATATCATCAATAAGCATCATCATTATGCATAATTACATTAACTACTATTGGTGAACTAGTATGCTTATCATTTGGCAAACTCAATCATGCAAAGGCCAAAGCAGGAAAGTGCAAAGAGCAGCCACATCACAATCAAGAAAGTTCATCCACATAATAGCAATTAATCATGCAATAATCAATAATGCCAAGTTAATGTTAGTAGTTAGGTTCAACTTGCTACCTTGCTCCAAAAGCTTGAGCTTTTTTTGTTTCTCTTCTTTTTCTTCACAAATGTCAAACCCTAGCATAGCAATCCACCAAAAAGTGCAACAAGAATCATTAACCAAAACAAGTAAAAGCAAGAACACAACTTAAACATAACTCTTGCTCCTTAAAGCTTCTACCTTTGTTCTTTTATTTTTGAACTTTGTTTTCCATAAACCATAAAATTGCTTCTTAACTTATTCCTATATGATTTTTCATGTAGATTCCAAATATGTGCTGTAACATCCCAAATTTTAGCTCATACATACAAGTAATAGCACAACAAAAGGATGATTACTAATACCAATACAAATTTTGGATGCAAGATGTAACACCTTACGTTTGCATCCTTATATTATGCCAAGTTAAGATGTTCAGGAGTGCGTTTACAGGTTACTGGGTTGAAAAATCTGAGTTTGAAAATTTCTTCTCCCGCATTACCATTCACTGTAACCTTAAACTTGGCATAACTTTGAAAAATCACAACTAATTCTAGAAAAATTGAAACAAGGTCGTTCCAAGTCTCACTCGAAGCTCTTAACATCCTCTATTAAGGAAAAATGACCTCAGGTTCCAATTTAATTAGGAACACATCCAATTTTAATTTCAAAAAATACTGTTCATTTAGTCATTTTTCTATTTTCCAGGATTTTTGCCTTACTTCGGAAAGGCATAACTTCTTGCACAGAGCTCTGATTGTGACTCTTTACCACTCATTTTAAAGGGAAAAATAAGATTTATTTGCATGCCAAAGTTCAGGGGAAAAGTCAACCATTTGACCAGGGTATTAATTGGTCAAAGTTTGGTCAAATTTAGACAATTTTTTATCCCCTTTTTTCACTAATTCTAGCACCATTTCGTTTTTCATCATAAGCAGACCATACTCGCATATAAAGCTACTCTACCATTAATATACATCCAAAAAGGTTATCATGTCATGTGTTCATGCTCAGAATATGCTTACATGGGTTGGAAAAGAAAGGTTTAAATCCATATAATACAATACATAGATCATAATTTCCTCAAGCCACGATTACTTCTTTTCCCTTCTCCTTGGAGGTAGTGGCACCTAGGATATCATGTAATAGGAGGAATGAGGTTTCATAGAAATCCCAGTAGCATTGAACATACAACCATCAAGTTAACATGCATAAGATGTCACGCTACATGCAGTAAAATAACATTGCTAGCCATTCTGCCATGCCATAACCATTCCGTATCCATGTCATCATCATGGAGCATATAATCATTCCAGTCAAAACTCAATCATGCAAGAGCCAAGGCATACATTGCAAGGAGTTCACGTCATCAGTGCATAAACATTCTCATGGCACATAAACACACATAGCAGAAACACCAAATGCAAGTCAATAAAATAATTGCAAGTTCAAGCTACCTCGGTTCCACGCTCAATGTTTCCTCCTTGTTTTCCTTGCTTGAGGTCCTCCTAGGTTTCCAGAAAATTGCCTATCAACCATACAGTAAAGGTATGGTAAATTCCATATCCAGTATACAATTCTTTCTCAATATAATACTGTCCTTATGCCTTTCAATTTATAACTTCTGTATACCTTTCCTAATCCTTTGACTTTGGTTTGACCAAGCCTTAATCCTCAATTAAGGTCTTGGAATTCTTCCTTAATCCATGATTAATCATGTTTTCTTGGTTAATCGCTAACTCTTAATCCTTAATCCAATATTTAATTAAGGTCCTCAAGTCACATAGTCATTAATACAACATAATCCTCTAAGATTAAGTCACTAATCCCTTATGGATTAACCATTAATCATTCTCTAATCAACATGATTAACCCTTAATCATTCCTTAATCAACATGATTAATCGTAATTAATCATCCTTCAATTAACATAACTAATAACTAGTCATTAATTAATCAAGGTAACTAACCTTAATTACTTTGTCTCTTATTTCTCTTTATGCCTTTGAACAATTTGAAAAATTCCAACCTTGTCCTTCCCCCTTATTTTGGCCGAATTATTACTCTAAAAATTGGGAGAAAAATGACTCATCCAATATTCAGTGCAATCCATTGATTATTTGTGTATTTTCGGTCTAATTTTCCAACAATCCTGTCCAATTTACTATCACAAAATCTTGATTTCAACACCTCCTTGAATTTCTCTCATTCCAAGGATATTCCATGATTTTTCTCAAATTTTACCTCGCTCTATAGTTTTCTAAATTTTATTCCGTCAAAAATCAATATTCTACCGATAATAATTTGGTAATAAATATTCTTTAAGCTAACCTCTGTACTTCCAAAGGTGGGAAGTAATTTTATAGATTAGGATAATATGTCACATAATTTATCCCTATTTTTCCTTGAATTTTTGAGGCCTCCATATATTTTAAATAATGGAAATTGGCTAATTTTTCTTAATTAACCAAAAATTCCAATAATTACAAATAATTCCCTGATAAATTATTTTTTTATCCTATATTCACCTTCTAAGCCTCAAACATTATTTTGTACCATCCTTTCTATTTTTCATGATTTTCTGAGAATTTTCAGGAATTTCGGACATTATTTCCAATACTGGCCTTTCTTGACCGATCTTCTAAAAAATGACCGTTATGTCCCTATCCTGAATTTTCCTTATAGCCTGGATCCTCTACCAGTCTACTATACTACTTGACCTTAGTCAGTCTCAAATCATTCATCAATTAGGATAAAATTATCAGGGTGTGACATTTCTCCCCCCTAAAATAAATTTTGTCCTCAAAATTTTAACACATACTTTAAGTGAAGAGCTTTGGATACTTGCTCCTCATCTCGTCCTCCTTTTCTCACGTGGCTTCTTCTTGATTTAGATCTTTCAAAATCACTTTGACCAAAGTAATTCCCTTGTTCCTCAGCTGCTTGACTTTCCAGTTCACTATGCGTTCTGGTCTTACTTCAAATGTCAGATTGTTCTTTAGCTCAATCTGATCATATTCTAGCACATGTTCTGGATCCGGATTGTATTTCTTCAACTGGGAAACATGGAAGACATTGTGCAACTGACTTAAATTCAGGGGTAAGGCTAGTCGATAGGCTACAGGTCCTACTTTTGAGAGTATTTGGAATGGTCCCACATATTTAGGCATCAACTTTCTTGCCTTAATGGATCGTCCTACTCCAGTAGTTAGAGATACTTTTAGGAATACATGGTCCCCAACCTTAAACTCTAACGGCTTTCTCCTACTATCAGCATAACTCTTCTGTCTACTTTGAGCTGTGAGTAACCTCTGTTTGATCTGTTTAATCTGTTCAGAGGTACGATCCACTATATCTGGACCCCAAACTTTTCTCCCTCTGAGTTCTGTCCAACAAAGCAGGGATCTACACTTTCTTCCGTATAATGCCTCGTATGGTGCCATTTGGATACTGGAATGGTAACTGTTGTTGTACGCGAATTCTGCCAAAGGCAGATATTCATCCCAGCTCCCTTTGAAATCCAAAATGCACGCTTTCAGCATATCTTCTAGTGTCTGTATCGTTCATTCTATTTGTCCATCCATTTACGGATGGTAAGCTGTACTGAAACTCAATACCGTGCCCATGGCTTCTTGCACTGCTTTCTAGAATCTTGACATAAATCTTGGATCCCTGTCTGACACAATGTACTTTGGAACCCCATGAAATCTTACGATCTCTTTAATGTACAACCTTGCTAAATTTTCTAGTGAATATTTAACTTTAATAGCCAGGAAATGAGCCGACTTCGTCAGTCTGTCAACTATGACCCATATTGCATCGTATCCTGACGACATACATGGTAGTCCTACTATGAAGTCCATAGAGATACTATCCCATTTCCATTCAGGAATATTAAGGGGTTGTAAAGATCCTGACGGCTTCTAGTGTTCCGTCTTCACTTTATGTCACGTACTCAGTGACATCTTGTTTCATACCAGGCCACAAAAACAATGACTTGATGTCTTGATACATCTTGGTCATTCCTGGATGAATCGTATATTTGCTTTTATGTGCCTCATATAGAATCTGCTTCTTGAGATCATCTACAGAAGGGACATATGATCTTCCTCTGAATTCTATTACTCCCTTTCTTGAGATCTCAAAATCTCTTGTCTCGTTGCTCAAGACTTTAGCTCAAAGGGTCTTTGCTAAAGGATCCCCTCTTTGAGCTTCTTTAATTTTTTTTTATCATATCAACAGTTGTACTCTGCACTAATGGCTCATTAGCTACATCATTTGCCGTTAACTGCATATGATAAATAGGACCCCAATCCCTTATATCTTCCAACAGATCACCCTCTTTGATCATGAGGGTGGCTACCTGCACCACTTTTCTGCTGAAGGCATCAGCCACTACATTGGCCCTTCCCGGATGATACTTGATCTGATAGTTATAATCTTTCAGCAACTCCTCCATCTCCTTTGTCTTATGTTAAGTTCTTTCTGATCTTGCAGGTACTTGAGACTTTTGTGATCACAGAACAATTCTATAGTTGCCCCATCCAAATAATGCCTCCATATTTTCAAGGCATACACTATCGCTCCAAGCTCCAGGTCATGAGTGGGGTAATTTTGCTCGTGAGACTTTAATTGGCGCGAGGCGTAGGTAACAACTCTTCCTTGCTGCATCAGTACACATCCCAATCCCTATTTGCTAGCATCTGTGTACACTACATATGGTAGTGTCGGATCGGGGATAACTAGTACTGGGGTAGAGGTTAGCCTTCGCTTCAACTCCTGAAAACTTGCCTCACATTTCTCATCCTATAAGAACTGCTGGTTCTTCCTGGTTAGCTTTATCAGCGCTTAGGCAATTCTAGAGAAGTCTTGGATAAATCTCCTATAGTAACTTGCCAGCCCTAAGAAACTTCGTATCTCTGTCACTGTCTTAGGCTGCTCCCAGTTCAGTACTGATTCAACTTTACTGGGATCTACGGCCACGCCTTCATGGTTAATCACATAGCTTAGGAATTTAACTTCCTTTAACCAAAACTCACATTTACTGAGCTTGGTGTAGAGTTGTTTCTCTTTCAGTGTACTTAGCACAATTCTCAAGTGCTACTCATGCTCTTCTTGAGTTTTGGAGTACACTAGTATGTCATCAATAAAAACTACTACAAACAGATCTAAGTATGGTCTAAAAATCTGGTTCATGTAGTCTATGAAAATAGCAGGTGCATTCGTCAATCCAAACAGCATTACTAGGAACTCATAATGTCCGTATCGGGTCCTAAATGCAGTCTTGGAAACATCTCCTGTCTTTTTCCGCAGTTGATGATATCCTGATCGTAGATCGATCTTGGAAAATACCGTTGCTCCTGCCAGTTGGTCTAACAGATCATTAATTCACGGCAGAGGTTATTTGTTCTTTATTGTCACTTTGTTTAGCTCTTGATAGTCAATGCATAGCCTCAGACTACCGTCTTTCTTTTTCACAAAGAGTACTGGAGCACCCCAGGGAGATACACTTGGTCTTATAAAACTTTTCTCCAACAGCTCCTCAATTTGTCTCTTTAGCTCAACCATTTCGTTGGGAGCTATTCGATATGGAGCTTTGGATATCGGTCTTGTCCCTGGTATAAGGTCAATCGTGAACTCCACTTCTCGCTCTGGCAGAATTCCACTGATCTCTGTTGGAAATACCTCCGGAAAGTCTTTCACTACCAGTATTTCTTCTATTCCTTCTTCTACCTCTACTCGAATCGAGAAGAATACGAAATATCCCTGACATCCGTGCCGTAAACATCTACTCGCTTCGGCTTCAGTTATGTAATTTAAACTTACTTCTTTTCTAGGGATTTCTTCCTTAGAGGGTAATACTAATGTTTTCTTACCACAATCTAAAAGTATGTTATTGGCAGCCAACCAATTCAAACCAATTATCACATCGATATCACGAAAAGGCATGCATATCAAGTCAATGGCAGTGCAGCAATGCTCATAACAAACCACACAATTCAGGCATGCTTTAGAAGTCACAACGTTAAGACTAGTGGGAGTAGAAACAACAATATCATATGGCAAGGTATCAACAGTCAAACCCAATCGCCCAACACAGTCATGCGATATAAAGGAATGGCTAGCACCCGAGTCAAACATGGCATACACAAGGCAATCATTAACAGTGATCATACCTTGGATCATGTCAGGTGACTTATGAGCCTCTTCCTGTGTAAGGGCAAACACTCTGCCTTGGGTTTGCTGTCTCGTCCCTTCTGCCCCTTGTGGGCATTCCTTTGAAAAGTGTCCTAGTCTCCCACATCTATAGCACACGTTTTGGCCAAATAAACATGGCCTATCGTCATGATTCTTGCCGCACTTCTCACATTCTTTGGCCTTCCGTGTGATATCAAACCCCTCAGATCGTCTGTTCCCTTTTCTCATTTTTCTGCCAGAGCTAGGCCTCTTCCTTTTCTTATTAACATAAAAGGTTCCTTCTTGACTCGGCCTCGATGGGGGTCTTTTAGTTCTCAAAGCTACTAGTATCACTCCTCGATGGTTCTGACTCGATTCAGTAATACGGCAAACTTTCACTGCCTTAGTGAAACTCTCTATCTGTTGAGGCGCCACGACCTCCGTTAGTGTCGGCATTAAGACGTTTTAGAT
This sequence comes from Neltuma alba, assembly GCF_004799145.2. NCBI lineage: Eukaryota > Viridiplantae > Streptophyta > Magnoliopsida > Fabales > Fabaceae > Neltuma > Neltuma alba. The sequence continues at coordinate 718,647 of NW_021635040.1, forward strand.
AAGCAGAATAACGGGACAATTGAATGTGCTTTGCTAGGTAGTCATCAAAGGTTTCATTATTCCCCTGCTGCAACACTAGGAACTCAGCTTCCATTTTATCTTGCACTGATCGGGGAAAGTACTTCTGGTAGAACCTTTCCTTGAACACCTCCCATGTTATTGGAGTGTTGTTGGCTTGCAGTACTAACTCAGTGTTGTTCCACCACTGATCCGCTTCTTTCTCTAGCTTATAAATTGCCATCTGAGCTTTAATCTCAGATAAACATCCCATTACACGAAAGATCTTCTCCAGTCGGGTAATCCAATCTTCAACTATTTGTGGTTCTAATGAACCCTTGAACTCTGGTGGATTATGCTTGTAAAATTTCGTAATCCACTACTGAATATCTCCTTGGTTCTCAGCCAATCTTGCTTGCTCTTCAGGTACTTGCTGTTGGACTTGTGGAGTTGCTTTAGCTTGTACTTGCTTAGGTTGTCGTAACTGAACAATCACTGCTGCTACCGCTGCTACTATAACAGTGTCTCTCTCTTCTTGCTGCCGTAACTGCGCCTCTTGTATTTGCTGTACGACTCGTTGCTGTTCATCCAGCCTATTCATTACTTGCTGGATAGGATCTCTATGTGGTTCCTCAGGAGTGTTTCTTGCTCCTCTCCATGTTCTTACTTTTTTTTTTGTTCTTTAGTTAACTATGGGAGAATAAAGGAACTCTTTAATCATTTATCATAAAAACATACCTCTCATATTTATATAACTAACATTTGTACAGCAACAAAAGGATTATGCAGGGTTTTTAGCAATTAGCCTAACTTATATACAGCCCAAAACTATTTACACTATGTACATCATAAGTCTAATATTAGCCGTGACCAGCTCACAGAAAAGTAGCCCATACAAAGGTCTCTATGGCCTCGACCATCTCTAGAAAAGTACATCTAGGTAGGCAATCACATATCTCATTAACTCCTTCATTCCATTTCTATGTCATGGGGATTACGTTATACAGGGCTAGGATCCAATCATCATCTCCCAAGGTACGATCCTCCCTAGTCACCCAACAATAGAGGCTCTTAATGTCCTCTAAGAACCTTAAGTATACATCAGCTTCCTGGTGCTCATACGGCTTAATGAAATAGCTTCTAAACTGGAACTCTTTCTTAATTTTAGGTATAGGGATCTGACTCGGACCTGCTCCATCATCACTAGGTATCCTAATAATTGTTGGTATATCATTAGAGACAACTGTGGCTGTGTCTCTCTCTGGAGCCCTCCCCTTGAAACCGAAGTAATCTACATGGATAGTTGGGAATTTGGTGCTAAGCTCTCCGTACCTCTCAATATCCTCGTACCACCATG